>NW_028318013.1:10545698-10855098 GCF_062004578.1 Staurois parvus
ATGCTGCTGCCAGGTCCAGAGTCTGTCACGGGTCCCTGTACGGCCTCCCATTGCTGCTGTCTCCATCGCCACACTCTGCCATGTGCCACTTTCAGGTCTCCTCACACTGCTGGTGTGTAGAATTTTTTGACATAGGGTGCTGGCAGATTACGGGCCTCCCATAGCTGCTGCCAGGCCCCTAATCTGCCATAGGCCCCTATATACCGCCTCCTCATGCTGCTGCCAGGTCCAGAGTCTGTCATGGGTCCCTGTACGGCCTCCCATTGCTGCTGTCTCCATCGCCACACTCTGCCATGTGCCACTTTCAGGTCTCCTCACACATTGCTGGTGTGTAGAATTTTTTGACATAGGGTGCTGGCAGATTACGGGCCTCCCATAGCTGCTGCCAGGCCCCTAATCTGCCATAGGCCCCTATATACCGCCTCCTCATGCTGCTGCCAGGTCCAGAGTCTCTCATGGGTCCCTGTACGGCCTCCCATTGCTGCTGTCTCCATCGCCACACTCTGCCATGTGCCACTTTCAGGTCTCCTCACACACTGCTGGTGTGTAGAATTTTTTGACATAGGGTGCTGGCAGATTACGGGCCTCCTATAGCTGCTGCCAGGCCCCTAATCTGCCATAGGCCCCTATATACCGCCTCCTCATGCTGCTGCCAGGTCCACAGTGTCTCATGCCATGTGCCACTTTCAGGTCTCCTCACACTGCTGGTGTGTTGAATTTTTTGACATAGGGTGCTGGCAGATTATGGGCCTCCTATAGCTGCTGCCAGGCCCCTAATCTGCCATAGGCCCCTATATACCGCCTCCTCATGCTGCTGCCAGGTCCAGAGTCTCTCATGGGTCCCTGTACGGCCTCCCATTGCTGCTGTCTCCATCGCCACACTCTGCCATGTGCCACTTTCAGGTCTCCTCACACTGCTGGTGTGTAGAATTTTTTGACATAGGGTGCTGGCAGATTACGGGCCTCCTATAGCTGCTGCCAGGCCCCTAATCTGCCATAGGCCCCTATATACCGCCTCCTCATGCTGCTGCCAGGTCCACAGTGTCTCATGCCATGTGCCACTTTCAGGTCTCCTCACACTGCTGGTGTGTTGAATTTTTTGACATAGGGTGCTGGCAGATTACGGGCCTCCCATAGCTGCTGCCAGGCCCCTAATCTGCCATGGGCCCCTATATACCGCCTCCTCATGCTGCTGCCAGGTCCACAGTGTCTCATGCCATGTGCCACTTTCAGGTCTCCTCACACTGCTGGTGTGTTGAATTTTTTGACATAGTGTGCTGGCAGATTATGGGCCTCCTATAGCTGCTGCCAGGCCCCTAATCTGCCATAGGCCCCTATATACCGCCTCCTCATGCTGCTGCCAGGTCCAGAGTCTCTCATGGGTCCCTGTACGGCCTCCCATTGCTGCTGTCTCCATCGCCACACTCTGCCATGTGCCACTTTCAGGTCTCCTCACACTGCTGGTGTGTAGAATTTTTTGACATAGGGTGCTGGCAGATTACGGGCCTCCTATAGCTGCTGCCAGGCCCCTAATCTGCCATAGGCCCCTATATACCGCCTCCTCATGCTGCTGCCAGGTCCAGAGTCTGTCATGGGTCCCTGTACGGCCTCCCATTGCTGCTGTCTCCATCGCCACACTCTGCCATGTGCCACTTTCAGGTCTCCTCACACTGCTGGTGTGTAGAATTTTTTGACATAGGGTGCTGGCAGATTACGGGCCTCCCATAGCTGCTGCCAGGCCCCTAATCTGCCATAGGCCCCTATATACCGCCTCCTCATGCTGCTGCCAGGTCCAGAGTCTGTCATGGGTCCCTGTACGGCCTCCCATTGCTGCTGTCTCCATCGCCACACTCTGCCATGTGCCACTTTCAGGTCTCCTCACACATTGCTGGTGTGTAGAATTTTTTGACATAGGGTGCTGGCAGATTACGGGCCTCCCATAGCTGCTGCCAGGCCCCTAATCTGCCATAGGCCCCTATATACCGCCTCCTCATGCTGCTGCCAGGTCCAGAGTCTCTCATGGGTCCCTGTACGGCCTCCCATTGCTGCTGTCTCCATCGCCACACTCTGCCATGTGCCACTTTCAGGTCTCCTCACACACTGCTGGTGTGTAGAATTTTTTGACATAGGGTGCTGGCAGATTACGGGCCTCCTATAGCTGCTGCCAGGCCCCTAATCTGCCATAGGCCCCTATATACCGCCTCCTCATGCTGCTGCCAGGTCCACAGTGTCTCATGCCATGTGCCACTTTCAGGTCTCCTCACACTGCTGGTGTGTTGAATTTTTTGACATAGGGTGCTGGCAGATTATGGGCCTCCTATAGCTGCTGCCAGGCCCCTAATCTGCCATAGGCCCCTATATACCGCCTCCTCATGCTGCTGCCAGGTCCAGAGTCTCTCATGGGTCCCTGTACGGCCTCCCATTGCTGCTGTCTCCATCGCCACACTCTGCCATGTGCCACTTTCAGGTCTCCTCACACTGCTGGTGTGTTGAATTTTTTGACATAGGGTGCTGGCAGATTATGGGCCTCCTATAGCTGCTGCCAGGCCCCTAATCTGCCATAGGCCCCTATATACCGCCTCCTCATGCTGCTGCCAGGTCCAGAGTCTGTCATGGGTCCCTGTACGGCCTCCCATTGCTGCTGTCTCCATCGCCACACTCTGCCATGTGCCACTTTCAGGTCTCCTCACACATTGCTGGTGTGTAGAATTTTTTGACATAGGGTGCTGGCAGATTACGGGCCTCCCATAGCTGCTGCCAGGCCCCTAATCTGCCATAGGCCCCTATATACCGCCTCCTCATGCTGCTGCCAGGTCCAGAGTCTCTCATGGGTCCCTGTACGGCCTCCCATTGCTGCTGTCTCCATCGCCACACTCTGCCATGTGCCACTTTCAGGTCTCCTCACACACTGCTGGTGTGTAGAATTTTTTGACATAGGGTGCTGGCAGATTACGGGCCTCCTATAGCTGCTGCCAGGCCCCTAATCTGCCATAGGCCCCTATATACCGCCTCCTCATGCTGCTGCCAGGTCCACAGTGTCTCATGCCATGTGCCACTTTCAGGTCTCCTCACACTGCTGGTGTGTTGAATTTTTTGACATAGGGTGCTGGCAGATTATGGGCCTCCTATAGCTGCTGCCAGGCCCCTAATCTGCCATAGGCCCCTATATACCGCCTCCTCATGCTGCTGCCAGGTCCAGAGTCTCTCATGGGTCCCTGTACGGCCTCCCATTGCTGCTGTCTCCATCGCCACACTCTGCCATGTGCCACTTTCAGGTCTCCTCACACTGCTGGTGTGTAGAATTTTTTGACATAGGGTGCTGGCAGATTACGGGCCTCCTATAGCTGCTGCCAGGCCCCTAATCTGCCATAGGCCCCTATATACCGCCTCCTCATGCTGCTGCCAGGTCCACAGTGTCTCATGCCATGTGCCACTTTCAGGTCTCCTCACACTGCTGGTGTGTTGAATTTTTTGACATAGGGTGCTGGCAGATTATGGGCCTCCTATAGCTGCTGCCAGGCCCCTAATCTGCCATAGGCCCCTATATACCGCCTCCTCATGCTGCTGCCAGGTCCAGAGTCTCTCATGGGTCCCTGTACGGCCTCCCATTGCTGCTGTCTCCATCGCCACACTCTGCCATGTGCCACTTTCAGGTCTCCTCACACTGCTGGTGTGTAGAATTTTTTGACATAGGGTGCTGGCAGATTACGGGCCTCCTATAGCTGCTGCCAGGCCCCTAATCTGCCATAGGCCCCTATATACCGCCTCCTCATGCTGCTGCCAGGTCCAGAGTCTCTCATGGGTCCCTGTACGGCCTCCCATTGCTGCTGTCTCCATCGCCACACTCTGCCATGTGCCACTTTCAGGTCTCCTCACACTGCTGGTGTGTAGAATTTTTTGACATAGGGTGCTGGCAGATTACGGGCCTCCTATAGCTGCTGCCAGGCCCCTAATCTGCCATAGGCCCCTATATACCGCCTCCTCATGCTGCTGCCAGGTCCAGAGTCTCTCATGGGTCCCTGTACGGCCTCCCATTGCTGCTGTCTCCATCGCCACACTCTGCCATGTGCCACTTTCAGGTCTCCTCACACTGCTGGTGTGTAGAATTTTTTGACATAGGGTGCTGGCAGATTACGGGCCTCCTATAGCTGCTGCCAGGCCCCTAATCTGCCATAGGCCCCTATATACCGCCTCCTCATGCTGCTGCCAGGTCCAGAGTCTCTCATGGGTCCCTGTACGGCCTCCCATTGCTGCTGTCTCCATCGCCACACTCTGCCATGTGCCACTTTCAGGTCTCCTCACACTGCTGGTGTGTAGAATTTTTTGACATAGGGTGCTGGCAGATTACGGGCCTCCCATTGCTGCTGCCAGGCCCCTAATCTGCCATGGGCCCCTATACCGCCTCCTCATGCTGCTGCCAAGTCCAGAGTGTGTCATGGGTCCCTGTACGGCCTCCCATTGCTGCTGTCTCCATAGCCACACTCTGCCATGTGCCACTTTCAGGTCTCCTCACACTGCTGGTGTGTTGAATTTTTTGACATAGGGTGCTGGCAGATTACGGGCCTCCCATTGCTGCTGCCAGGCACGTAATCTGCCATGGGCCCCCGTACCGACTCCTCATGCTGTGACGTTGCAACAAGGTGGAATTCAACCCTACATATGTTAGACCGCCTTTACGAACAGCGAAAGGCCATCACCGATTTCCTGATGTTAAAAGCGGATAAAGGTACTCCCTGTGTAACTTAGATGTCAGCAATTGGCAGCTCATGCGTGACACCTGCGCTTGCTCAGGCCCTTTGAGGAGGCCACGCTATTCGTGAGTCGCCAGGACTATGGGATGAATGACGTCATTCCTCTGTTGCACGTCCTGGAACAAATGCTGTTAACAATGGCTGGTCAGGGTGCGGTAGACGTGGCGCACAGATCTCAACGCCACATGACCCCTGTGGGGGCAGGACAGGAAGAAGAGGAGGAGGTAGAGGAGGACATTGGTGCTCAGGAATTATTGAGTGAAATGGGTGGTTTTTCCACTCAGCGGACAGGAGTGGAGGAGCAGGAGCATCTGGTAGAGGAGGAGGAGGAGGAGACAGAGGACCCAGACGCACCGTGGCAGTATGCTGTGGAGATGGAGGCAGGGAGTCCCTCGCATTCCTTGGCACAAATGGCCCATAGCATGCTCGCTTGCTTGCGTAGCGACAGCTGAATAATAACCATCAGACAGAGGGATGACTTTTGGCTGTCCACCTTGTTGGACCCTCGCTACCGTTCAAAAATGGTGGCCTTTTTCACACCTGCTGAGAGGGAGGCCAAAATAACGTACTATAAAAACCACCTATGTAGTCAGCTGGTCTCTGCCTGTCTGCGCCAACGTCCATCCTCAGACACTGTGGGCCCTGTGCGCTCGCATTCCGCTGCCATGGCAGCAGGGGAGGGGTGGGGTGGTAGGAGCAGTGGCAGCTCCACCAGCAGCGGCTGCCTCAGTCTGCAGTCGATGATGAGTAGCTTTCTTCACCAGCGCAGTGAGGAAACTACTAACCAGCCGCAGCATCAGCAGCATCAGGTGGACCTGGAGCAGGACCTCAAACAACAGGCTTAGGCCTACTTGGACAGCACCCTGCCAACCGAGGTAGACAATCCCCTTGACTACTGGGCAACGAAACTTGACCTTTGGCCCCAACTAGCTGAATTTGCCCTTGAAAGGCTGTCATGCCCGGCCAGTAGCGTGGCATCGGAGCGCGTGTTTAGTGCGGCAGGAGGTATTGCAACTCCGCGGAGGACACGACTGTCCACCCAAAGTGTGGAGAGACTGACGTTTGTGAAAATGAATCAGGCGTGGATTAGTCTGGATTTCAAACCACCAGTTCCTGACACAACTGACTAAATCCGCCATGAATCATGCCCCAAACATGTGCCACTTTCAGGTCTCCTCACACTGCTGGTGTGTTCCATTTTTTGTCATAGGGTGCTGGCAGATTACGGGCCTCCCATAGCTGCTGCCAGGCCCCTAATCTGCCATGGGCCCCTATACCGCCTCCTCATGCTGCTGCCAAGTCCAGAGTCTCTCATGGGTCCCTGTACGGCCTCCCATTGCTGCTGTCTCCATCGCCACACTCTGCCATGTGCCACTTTCAGGTCTCCTCACACTGCTGGTGTATTCCATTTTTTGTCATAGGGTGCTGGCAGATTACGGGCCTCCCATAGCTGCTGCCAGGCCCCTAATCTGCCATGGGCCCCTATACCGCCTCCTCATGCTGCTGCCAGGTCCAGAGTCTGTCATGGGTCCCTGTACGGCCTCCCATTGCTGCTGTCTCCATCGCCACACTCTGCCATGTGCCACTTTCAGGTCTCCTCACACTGCTGGTGTGTTCCATTTTTTGTCATAGGGTGCTGGCAGATTACGGGCCTCCCATAGCTGCTGCCAGGCCCCTAATCTGCCATGGGCCCCCGTACCGACTCCTCATGCTGCTGCCAGGCCCGTAATCTGTCATGGGCCCCTGTTGTCGCTTGTTGGCATATTCCGCTCATTCAGATGCTCCTTCTCCTGCTACTCCTCTTCACGGATTCCGTCAGCAGTCTTTCTTGGAATCCGTTTCCAAGAGACAACAGTTTGCGAGCACGCACCAGACGGTGCAGAAACTGAACGTCCTCCTGTCCAAGTTGCTGCTGCCAGGCTCGTAATCTGTCATGCGCCCCTGTACCGCCTCCTCATGCTGCTGTCAGGTCCAGAGTGTGTCATGGTCCCCCGTACCGACTCCAAATGCTGCTGCCAGGCCCGTAATCTGTCATGGGCCCCTGTACCGCCTCCCCATGCTGCTGCCAGGTCCAGATTGTGTCATGGGTCCCTGTACGGCCTCCCATTGCTGCTGCCAGGCCTGTAATCTGCCATGGGCCCCCCTACCGACTCCTCATGCTGCTGCCAGGCCCGTAATCTGCCATGGGCCCCTGTACCACCTCCTCATGCTGCTGCCAGGTCCAGAGTGTGTCATGGGTCCCTGTACGGCCTCCCATTGCTGCTGTCTCTATCGCCACACTCTGCCATGTGCCACTTTCAGGTCTCCTCACACTGCTGGTGGTTTCCATTTTTGTCATAGGGTGCTGTATGGCCTCCCATTGCTGCTGCCTCCACCGCCACACTGTGGCTCCACACTCTGGTTTTGGCCCCGTGACTGGCCAAATGAGTGAAGTGTGCGGTGATTCTAAGATCGACGGCACTCATCTGCATGTCATACTGCCTGACAGTATTATTTCTCTTCCCCAGCAGACTCCAAGGGCATTTAAATTAAAGGTACAGTGTTCAGCACTAATATTAAGTCTCTCTGAAGCCTAGAAACACCCTTTTTTAAGTTAAATTCACAGCGAATATATTCGACTCGAATCGAAATTTTTCCACGAATTCGCCGAATCAGTCGAATCGAATTTTTGAATACTTCGCTCATCTCTAGTCACAAGTAACAGTCACAAGAAATTGTTTCAGAATCTGGACCTGGGATGCCAACCTTTAGAGAGGCTAGCTTGAGAATTTAAAATTCTCACTGTTCTTTTCACACCTGCACATCACTCTATATCATCTCATAGTGTACTTACCTGTTCTTTTCTGCTCTGTCATCCTCTTCCTTCTTCCATAATTGATTATATTAACCTGCAAAGCCACACTGTAAGCTGGAGATCCCTAATTCATTGCCAGGGTTAGGTCACTGTGTTATCTGACACATGTACTGTCTTGATGTTGAAAGTGTTGGCAGCTTGCCCACACTGTATGCACTCCTCTAACAAGCACTGTGTACTTAAAGAAGCTATGCACCAACATTGATAAGATTAACTATATGTTTTTATAGTTGCCAATGATAATTAGTTTAATAATTGTGGGCATACTGATATGTATAATTCTCAGTTTGTCAATACTATCAAACATTAGAAACAGGAGGGTAAGTAAAGCAGCTGCAGTTCTGTATAGAGTTTTAAGAGAAGTTGTTAATGAATAGCACATATAGTAAATGTACTACATCTTCATTCATATCTGAAATGTTTGTAATAGTGCTAGGAATTATTGCATGGATATTATTGGCAATAATTGTGTTAAAACAGAGACAGACCCCGCAGGGCTTATGTCACAGAAAGTGTTGATGACAGAGAGAGAGTATGTGAGACTACAAATGTTTGCTGATGTATCCAGACAATGCAACCAGGTCATGCTATCCTCTGGTGATCTATAATGCTTGTGAAAGATTGGGAGTAATAGTTGACACCTTCTTTATCTGTTACTGTGTTTTATTTACTCTAATTGTGTTTTTTAAAGTCTGGAGAGACAGACAAAGAGGCTTTGCTATTTGTGATCTTAACCATATCCTGTAAAAAAGGTGATGTCTGTGCCAGTACTCCTTCATACAGGAAGGAAGTAAGCTGTGGGGGAATAGTGTCTCAGTTGTGAAGGATAGGCCCACCTCTCTAATCTTTGTGAAACTACAGTGCACTGGGAGAGTGATTAATTGTAGCGGTGTAAGACTACACTAACTGAAGAGTGGTAGCAGCCGGGGGAGGATAAGGTTCATTGTGAACCTATATGGTTTTGCATCGTGTAGGAAGGAGTACACCTAGCAGACAAAAGGTGGGAAGTCCAAAAGAATCAGAGTAGCCAACCCTTTTTGTCTCACCAACCAAGGGTGGGAAAGTACCTCTTTCAAGTGGGAAGTGAAGGGGGTACGAGGGAAGTTGAGTGTTCTGTTCTGGGCACAGAAGGGAAACACCTGTGTTGAAGAAAGGTATCAAAATAGAAAGAAGAATCTTTTGGCCAGGCTTCTGCCTACTCAACTTCAAAAAAGGGGAAAATAGAATTTGCAGGGATTTGCCAATATGGGGAATCAGCTGGGTGGAGGCACTAAAATTAATAAAATCTACTAAAAATTGTCAAGAGTTGAGGGCTTGATATGATAAATGGGTAATTAAGTATCTTAAGAAATGGCACATACTAACACAAGTCACTGATTACCCTGTGCCCATATAGGGGACTTATGATGTCAGTGTCTGGACTGCTTTGTACCACAATTTAAGAGTAAAATGACTGAACCAAATGAATTACCAGCTTGGGAAAGATGGGCCAATGAGACCTACTTGAAAACATCTAAAATCCTTATGGCAGTATTGCCCAAGGAGTCAGAAGAAGAAGGTGAAATATCAGAGGAAACGATTATGCTCCTATCCCTCTTGTATTGAAGTGTACTGTTGCTGTATTGTCTCCAGAGTAGCCCCCCCGGTTGAAGCATCACCTCCTCCCCTCTATGAGTACCCCCCTATTGCCTTGTGATGATGAGAGGGATAAGGACGACGCTCCAGACACTACTATGAAGGCAAATGGACTTCACTATAATCTTAGAAAAGATAGAAAGCAGAAAAAAAGGCTGTACCCTGTGAGAGAACAGAGAGCGTATAATGAAATTCAGCAGCTGACAGGAACAATAACGTATTATGTGCCTTGGACTCCAGGTGAAATTAATACTTTTTTGAATACTTTGCAAAAGCCCAGGCACAGCCCTCACTTGTTTGCTCAGCAGCTGTGTAATATTGCAACCAGCTACAGGGCAAACTGGAAAGACATGCTGAGAATAATTAAAGAAGTAGCAGGTATAAGTGATTTTGAGTTAATGATACGAGAGGCAGGATTGTATAAGTTAGATCAGTTGAACACACGACTTGGCCAGCAGGATTCTCCAGACATGGCCATGTCACAGTGTGAGAAGCTAAAGGCTGCCATAGGATGTATTTTCCCAGCAGCCTCTTGGACAAAGGTAAGTTCAATGACACAGGGAACTAAAGAAGAAGTACATGAATATACAGACCGGTTCAAGATGGCTGTCACAGAGACAGGGCAGGATCCAGATTCCGCTGCCCTGGCTTCCATGTTAGTCACAATGTGGGTAACAGGACTCAGAAAAGTCATTCAGGATAAGTTAACTGTCCATTATCCAGAGTGGAAAACTATGAGTCTGAAAGCTTTGACCTCCATGGCTTCCAATATACAAAAGAATATGGATGACATGGAGGCAAAGAAGCCACAAAGGGTAATGTTAGCTTGTGAGATAAAAGAGAGGATAAGCCGTCCTAAACGGACTTGTTAAAACTGTGGCAAACCTGGCCACATGGCACAAGACTGCAAAGAAACATGGAAGGAGGCCAGAAATTGACTTGATCAGGCCCCAGTACTGTCAGTAATTTCAGAAACAGATGGTAATGATGGATTTGTAAAATTAACCTTAAAAGGAGATGCCATTTTTTTGAGGAAATGGAACTGGATTTCCTGAGAGATATGGGGCCTCAAAAAGTGTTCTATCCAAAAAGGCTGTTCCACCTTTACCTACATATTGCAGTAAACCTGTGATTAGCTTAAATGGTTCCACAGTAATGTTGAAGGAGACTCCTCCTCTTCATGTGAAGCTGGGTGATGTCTCGTTGCAATCAAGATTTTTGTTGTCTGATACAATGCCTTATAATATGCTGTGGAGAGACATTTTGTCTAAATTGCAATGTTCTATAACCTCTACATCAGAGGGAGTTTTTACTTCTTCTCCACTGACTGATATAGAACAAGATGTGTGTAACAGCTTGCACGTACTGGTGGCTGAAACACAGAAAACAAGCCACATACTGGTCCTCAAGGAGTGTCCCAAGTCACTGGGCTACCTCCAAGGAAGATTTCAGTTTGTTAAATGTGGCTCCAGTCAGTGTGAGGGTGAAGCCAGGAGCTCCTCTACCAAGGTTACCTCAATATTCTCTCTGTCCAGCAGAAAGAGGGAATCAGAGAACAAATTAAGGTTTACAAGATTTACAGAAGGGAGTGCTGAAAAGAGTGAACTCTCCTTGTAACACACCCTTGTACCCAGCAAAAAATAAGCCATTAGACTGTAATGCCCCTGTCAAGTATCGGATGGTACAGGACCTAAGAGCAATGAACAGAGTTATTGAAATTGATGTGCCCATTGTGCCAAATCCACATACCTTGTTATCTAATATCCCCAGGAATGCAACCTGTTTCACTGTGGTGCATATTGCTAATGCATATTTCTCTGTAAGAATTGAGGAATCATGTGCATACCTTTTTGCTTTCCAATTTGAAAATTCCCAGTACACCTGGGAAAGGCTCCCACAGGGTTTGGCTATACCATCTAGTGTCTTTAATCAGGCCCTCAACATGGTGTTGAATTAGTGGCAGGCACACACCAGGGGTCACCCTACTGCAATATGTGGATGATCTCAGTTTGGCTGAAGACACTCCTGTACTGTATGGGAATATGGGAATAGCTGAGTCTTTTACGATTCCTGGCAGAACAGGGATGTAAGCTCTCAAAAGAAAAGCTACAAATGTGCTAGGAAAAAGTGATTTTCCTGCGACATTGTATCTTTAAAGGGGGTAAACATCTTATAACAGAGTGAAAGGCTGTGATAAAGGCATACCCCCTGTCTCAAAATTAAAAGGCATTGAGGGCATTTTTGGGCCTTGTGGGCTATTACTCTGCTTAATCGGGAACAAAAGACCGTACAGAAGTAATTAATGATACACAAGTTGGCAATTGAATCCATGGGAGCAACTGGTCTTTCTGAGGTAATGGAAGACTATGAGTGTTGCACATGGATTCAGAATATAAGTGTGTAGGTATCCAATTATCATGAGGTAATCGAACAACATAGAAAGGAGGTAGCAGGACTCCAGGCAGAAGCCAGGAAAATTGCTGATGATGGGTGGAATCCCTTTAAGGGATTGGGGAGTTTTGGAAATTTCTTTGGATCTATACTATCATGGTTTAGGCAAGTTGGAATGTTAAGTTTTATGTGCTGTTTGCATCTTCTTTTCATATATACATTTATTAAGATAGGTCAATGCATGTATAGGAAGGCAACCCAAGGTGACACTTATTGGAATCAGAAATTATAGATTGTCATTTTGTGGCGAAAGGGAGTTTGTGAGGGTGTAAAGCAATTTATATAAAACTACATTTTAAGAAAAACTCAGATATGCTTATTACTTCTTTTCAAAGGAACAATGGAAAACACGGTGAAAGAAAATGACAGTAGTCCACCTAAACTGTCACCTGTAATAGATGCACCTTTTCTGATGTCCCCTGATGAGACCAAACCGGCAACGCCTTTTTTCTCTACCACCATCATGGACTGTATCTACATCCACACCATGTCAGTCACTGATCAATTCACCATTCATCGGCCTGAAACCAACATTAATTATAAGATGGTTATGTATACTCCATCTTGTCTTTGTAGAGATGTGCTTAAAGTTATTTACTGCAAATGACACACACACATATCTAGATTGTAACTGTGCCATCAGGCCTTCTCAAACCTAGTAATCAATATGCACTTCAATCTGGGTGCCCTTATAAAACCATCAAACTTGCAGGTTTGAGCAATCAGGGAAGCAACCAGATATTCTCCCAGATCACCCCCCCCCTTCCCCATTGTAAATACCTTATCTGGAGTCATTAGCGCTCTCTCTCTCTCTCTCTCTGAGAGAGAGAGAGAGAGATTATGTATACTCCATCTTGTCTTTTAAGAGATGTGCTTACAGATGTTTACTGCAAGTGACACACACATATCTAGATTGTAACTGTGCCATCCGGCATGTGTGGCATTCTAGGTGGGGTGTCTGATTTGTGTCTATTTGACAAGAAGGGCTATATAAGCAGGGAATGACTCTATGAAAAGTGGGATACAGGGAGGGCGGACACTGTATTTCCCATATATGGCTATGCAACAATAAATATAATTCAGAGCCTTATCTTGTCTGAAGGTAATTATTCAAGTTTCCCTTAAAGTAGAGGAACTTCAGCAGGAGGTACAATTCTCCCTATACAACATTGTACCCTGTGGCTAAAATAAAATGCAATTACAAGCCTTGAACCTTGTGCTGAATTAACTGTGTATTGTTTGCCTGGTTACGGTTGCCTCCATGCTTGTGCTATGAATGCATAGGAAGAAAAGTCTGTGGTGTGCATTCCTTCTCTCTAACCTTACTGCAGGACAAACATTTAGCAAGCATTGTTGGTGATTATGTTTTATGCTTTTTGTTCTGAGCCAATGCATATTGGTAATTGATAGGAGAGTCTAACCCCTGGAACTAATTAATGTGTAATTAAAGGTAATATATTTATGCATGCTGTCTGTAAGATTTATGGTATGGTTTATGTCTGTCATGTACATCTTTAAGTAAAATTTCTTCACCACGCTGGCCATTCTCTCCTTTTGAAGTATATGTGGGTACCACTAGTATCCCTCAATATTTTCACTACCCAATTTGCTTGCCGTTACACTGATAACACATTTACAAGACGTTGATAAATAATCTGGTGAAAACAACAGTGTTTTCTCTTTTAATCCCAATGAAATTGAGTCTATTCCATTCCCTTTGAATTAGCTTTTGTGAAAAAACACTTCTGAGAACCTATTGAAAGATTATAAATGGCTCCAAAAATCCCCTGTGAATTTATAATAAAAAGCAAGCCACTATTAGGGGTCAGCAGAGAGACATTTGCAAAAAATGGATTGCAATCTCTAATCAGAATGACTTGAGCTATATGTTGCTGGTTAGTGAGGAAGTTAAAGTACAGCTTTGTCAAATAAACCATGAAATTTCTGCCCTTGAACATACACTTAAGGATAAATCATCTACTGGCATCTTCATGGCTTCAGAGTTACAGAATATAGAAGAAACTCAGATTTATTCAGACAAAATTAAATGTAGTAAAGAGAGAAATTCAAGCAGGTCTGCCAAGACTATGCTGAGGGCAGAGTTTATCCATGGTTCACTAGTTCCAGTACATGCTGTAGAAGATTTCAAACAGCCACATAGCAAAAATAAATTGTTAAGAATCAACCACGGGCATCTACAGAGAGTGATTTATTAAGTGAAAATTTTCCCTCTGAAACAGATGCAGCACAAGGACCATTTTTTATCTAGCTCCTCAAAACAAGACTCTATTTTCACAAGGCTGTAGTAAATGCAGACTCGGGAGCAGGGGCGTACTGACAACTCATGGGGCCCCCAGGCAATAGGGGATCATGGGGCCCCTCTGTCCTTTCCCAAACTCAAAAAAGCCTATGAAAAAGGTACCAGGGGCATCTCATGGGGCCCCCTACTGACCCCGGGCCCTCGGGCAGTGCCCGAGTTTCTAAATGGTCAATCCGCCCCTGCTCGGGAGGAGTGTCTGAAAGCATTACCAATAAAGGAAAGCTTAGATCTTTTCAGAATATGAGAAAAAAATGGACAAACAAAACAACCAAACTGAATAATAGTGGTTTATCTTTATGTTTCTTGACTATGTGAAAAACGCAACTTCTTTCTAAAAGACTTTTTCTACCCTATGAATTCCTCAACATATTAAAACTGGATGCGGACCTTTTTTATTATGAAAGATATATTAAATTTCTCATAGCATCACAATACTGCCAGAGTTGAAGTACTTTCATACTTTATGGTTAATTTGACACCATTGAGACCTAAAAAATTCCTATGAGTTTCAAATCATGATTATTTAGATTAATTGATGGTATATAATTTAAAGCAGAATTAAACCAATCAATTTAAAGGTTTCCCAAAAGAGTTACAGTCAAGGATTAATAATATAATATGATAAAAAAAACCTTACGTGCTACTATCGATCAAGAATTGAATACAATATAAATTTTACCCCCCAGAAAATTATATAGGTAGCTGCTAAAGCACAAAAACCCCTGTCTCATGTATGGGCAAAATCAAAATATATAGCAAAAAAAAAAAAAATATATATATATATAGGTGAAACTCGAAAAATTAGAAAATCGTGCAAAAGTTCATTTATTTCAGTAATGCAACTTAAAAGGTGAAACTAATATATGAGATAGACTCATTACATGCAAAGCAAGATAGTTCAAGCCTTGATTTGTCATAATTGTGATGATTATGGCTTACAGCTCATGAAAACCCCAAATCCACAATCTCAGAAAATTAGAATATTGTGAAAAGGTGCAATATTCTAGGCTCAAAGTGTCCAACTCTAATCAGCTAATTAAGCCATAACACCTGCAAAGGGTTCCTGAGCCTTTAAATGATCTCTCAGTCTGGTTCAGTGGGAATCACAATCATGGGAACGACTGCTGACCTGACAGTTGTGCAGAAAACCATCATTGACACCCTCCATAAGGAGGGAAAGCCTCAAAAGGTCATTGCAAAAGAAGTTGGATGTTCAAAAAGTGCTGTATCAAAGCACATTAATAGAAAGTTATGTGGAAGGGAAAAGTGTGGAAGAAAAAGGTGCACAAGCAGCAGGGATGACCGCAGCCTGGAGAGGGTTGTTAGGAAAAGGCCATTCAAAAGTGTTGGGGACTTTCACAAGGAGTGGACTGAGGCTGGAGTCAGTGCATCAAGAGCCACCACACACAGACGGATCCTGGACATGGGCTTCAAATGTCGTATTCCTGTCAAGGTCCTACCTTTTCCCAGAGGTTATGCTGCTCCATGTGCTGGCATCCATCTTGTATTTCTGCAGAGCATGGTGAGAGTCTTTTATGCCTTCAGGCCTCTGCGGTCCATCCCCCAGAGGGGTGTGGTTCATCACATATAAGCCTGTTGTCCGCACGTGCCCTTTGCATTCGTGTCTTGTGTATTAGTGTTGCAACAGCTCTGTTTATACTCTTGTGACTCTCCTGGTATCTGACTTGGCTTGTGACTAGACCATTCTCTGCGTTTTCCTTTGATCTGACCTCCCATTGCTGAACCCGGCCTGTGACCTGTGATTCTTGTCTACTGTTCTGTACCGTTTGTCCCGTTGTTGTCGACCCGGCCTGCCCGACTACGCTATTGTCGGATCTGATTCCTCCCAGCTACACACCATTGGTGGCGGCCATTACCACAGCTAGGGTGTCTCAGGGGCCGCAACCTGGTTCCTGGCTGTGTCAAGTCCATCCCCACCATCAGGGGCCCTGGTGAAGGGCAGCCTGGGACTTAGACTCCGCGCCCTGAGGGACTTCGGTCTGTGGGTGGTGGTTGTCGTCAGTCAGTGCGGGACCCTGCCACTAGGCCTGCCTGTCCGTTCCACAGCTCCTGCCCTGAAAATTCCTCTTGTCAAGCTGCTCCTGAACAACAAACAATGTCAGAAGCGTCTTACCTGGGCTAAAGAAAAACACACCTGGTCTGTTGCTCAGTGGTCCAAAGTCCTCTTTTCTGATGAAAGCAACTTTTGCATCTCATTTGGAAACCAAGGACCCAGAGTATGGAGGAAGAATGGAGAGGCACACACTGCAAAATGCTTGAAGTCCTCTGTGAAGTTTCCACAGTCTGTGTTGATTTGGTGAGTCATGTCATCTGCTGGTGTTGGTCCACTGTGCTTCATTAAGTTCAGGGTCAACACAGCCGTCTACCAGGAGATTTTGGAGCACTTCATGCTTCGATCCACAGACGAGCTTTATGGGGATGCTGTCTTCATTTTCCAGCAGGACTTGGCACCTGCCCACACTGCCAAAAGCACCAAAACCTGGTTCAATAACCATGGGATTACTGTGCTTGATTGGCTAGCAAACTTGCCTTACCTGAACCCCATAGAGAATCTATGGGGCATTGCCAAGAGAAAGATGAGAGACATGAGACCGAACAATGCAGAAGAGCTGAAGGCCGCTATTGAAGCATCCTGGTCTTCCATAACACCTCAGCAGTGCCACAGGCTGATAGCTTCCATGCCATGCCGCATTGAGGCAGTAATTGCTGCAAAAGGGGCCCAAACCAAGTACTGAGTACATATGCATGCTTATACTTTTCAGAGGTCCGATATTGTTCTATGTACAATCCTTGTTTTATTGATTGCATGTAATATTCTAATTTTCTGAGATTGTGGATTTGGGGTTTTCATGAGCTGTAAGCCATAATCATCACAATTATGACAAATCAAGGCTTGAACTATCTTGCTTTGCATGTAATGAGTCTATCTCATATATTAGTTTCACCTTTTAAGTTGCATTACTGAAATAAATTAACTTTTGCACGATATTCTAATTTTTCAAGTTTCACCTGTATATCTGTGCAGCGCTACACATCAATTATAAGTGCATAAAATATGTCAATATATTAAATAAAATATAATATATAATATATGAAAAGTCCCAATGAATTTCTTCTGAAAAAATCTTTCCTCCCGTGTCCACCGGTGCTGGAAACAGAGATCGTGCACAATTCCTTCACCAGATATCTGCTCACCTCCAACAGTGTGACCTCACATCATATAATGCTTGGTCTAACCGCACTTTTGGTCCCAATAATTCGACTCCGAAGATCAACTTGATGGAGTAGTAGCTCCAATTGGCTCACTCCAAAGAACCCCTTTGATCTGCAATAATTTTCATGAATTAACATAGTGTTTACCCTTTAAAAACTTTATAACGCTACCACCTCCCCCTCTTTGTTGGGGTCCCCCAAGGCTCGGTCCTCGTGCCCCTTCTATTCTCCATCTACACCTCTCCCTCGGCAAACTGATACACTCCCACGGCTTCAACTATCACCTCTACGCCGATGACACACAAATTTACCTCTCCACCCCTCGCCTCACCCCTTCAGTCTCTGCTCGTATCACCCAGCTACTGAACGACATATCAGACTGGATGTCGCTCCATTTCCTCAAATTGAACCTTTTCAAAACCAAGCTCCTGATTTTCCCCCCAGCCCGTGCCCCCCCCACCCTCTCCATCACGACCAACAACGCCACCATCAGTCCCACCCCACAAGCCAAAGTCGTCCTAAGTGTCACTCTAGACTCAAACCTGTCCTTCCAACCCCATGTCCAACCCCGTTGGGAAAGTCATGCAGGCTCCACCTCCGCAACATCTCCAAAAATACATTCGTTCCTAACCCCAGACACTACTAAACAACTCGTTCACTCCCTTATTATCTCACGTCTGGACTACTGCAACTCCCTTCTCACTGGTCTACCTCATCGCAGACTATCCCCGCTTCAGTCTATCCTGAACTCAGCGGCCAGACTCATCCCCCTTACCAACCGCTCCGCTTCTGCCACCCCCCTCTGTCATTCCCTCCACTGGCTCCCGATTGCCCAACGCATTAAATTCAAACTACTAACACAGACATACAAAGCCATTCATAATGATGCTCCAAACTACCTCACCGACCTGATACCCAAATACCACCCTACCCGTAATCTTCACTCCTCACAAGACCTCCTACTTTCTAGCTCCCTGGTCTCCACCTCCCACGCCTGACTGCAGGACTTCTCCAGGACTTCCCCCATCCTCTGGAACTCGCTATCCCATTCCATCAGACTGTCACCTACCCTCCTCACCTTTAGGGAAGCCTACCCCACCCTCACCTAACAGCCGATCTCATCCACTCCTCCTACCACTCCATCCCCCACAGCCACTTCCTCCTGTGCCACTATCCCCTCCCTCCTAGATTGTAAGCTCGAAAGAGCAGGGCCCTTGAATCCCTCGTGTTTTGTTTTGTTACTGTATTGTCTCATGTTCTGTCCCCACTATATTGTACAGCGCTAAGCAAACCTTTTAGCGCTATATAAATACTGTATAATAATAATCACAAAGACTTCCACATATGCACTCACATGTGACAGGTGCCAGACCGCACCAAGTGTAACAAGCATCCACTGAAAATCTCCACAGACCCAAGAAAACTGTGCTTATCCAAGTCAGCTGAAATCAGTAACATTGGTATATGCTCCAGCCAATCACAAGATCATGAAATATTGATGACACAATAGCAACTGTGGGCCCTAGATTAGTTAGCAAAGTGCCTCACGATCTGGAGAGTCCTGGAGAGATGTATACCCCTGCTGTATTAAACGCTGACCTTCTGTTGCGTCGTGACGTCAAGCTCTCCGTGAAGTTTTTCGGCACCAATAATGTGACTTTATCAAGGGGACCTGATTGGACCATTCAAAGTTCATCCACCTTATATATAGAACCCAGCACCATTTTATAGGAGACTAAGTCAGAGCACACAGTAGAAAAGGTAACATCATGGCTTCAGCGCCATTTTTTTTATAGATCGAATTGAAACCCACTATATAATAAAGGAGATAGCATCCCACCTCTAACCTAATAGAGCCTTATGGAGTGGTAAAAAGCTACCTCTGTAAAGCAATAGCAAAAGCGGAATGACCATCACTGACAGTGCAGATTCCCAGTGAATAGGAAACTAATCAAATTGGATGCTTATCCCATATACATCTTATTACTCCTGAACAACAGCAATGAACAGATGTGGGTATTATATAAAATATATATATAAAATATATTTTTTAAAAATTCAATATATCATAATAATGTACATAAATCTAAATAATATCAATAATAATATAAAAATGATAAAAAAATTGCCACTAAATAAAATTAAAATAAAAAATCACTAATAAAACAGTTTAGATCAAATTCTTTATTCATCCCTCTTGGGGCCAAAGTCTTGAGTTCATGGATCCAAAAGGACTCTCTTTTACTCAGCTCTCTGATCTTATTATCACCCCTCTAGTTGCGTTTATATGACTCAATCCCTCAAAATTGTAACCCTGAACTATCCTTATTATGTGTGTCTAAAAAATGTCTGAAAACAAAATGTTTAGGGAATCCCTTATTAATATGGCGAACATGCTCTTTGACCCTTTCTTTGAGCATCCTTAGTACACCTAACATATTGAAGCCTACATGGGCAGGAAAGGGCATACACCACTCCTGGCGGACATGCTCTTTGACCCTTTCTTTGAGCATCCTTAGTACACCTAACATATTGAAGCCTACATGGGCAGGAAAGGGCATACACCACTCCTGCGGTCTTGCATGATACAAAATCTTTAATACGGTACTCCCTCCCTGTTGTTGAGCTACTAAAAGGACTCTCTTTTTATAGCTATTCTTAACCCTAGTGTAGCTATAGCATCATTCACAGGAAAAAAATCTTTGCCTTTAAAGAAACTGAAACCTGATTCTCCAGGGGGGTCAACTACATTGTGGACTAATTTATCCCTCAGTTGGGGTTTTTTTTTATATATAAACCTTGGTGTATCAGAAAGAACAGAATTAAGATGTTTATCCAGTTTACCTAGGGGCCAATATTGCCTAACAATATTGTTTAAACTGGATACTGAAATCCAAAATCACTGGTACCCCTTGCATCATATTATCCAACTTATTTTTATCTATCAACAGGGACTCTCTGTCTAAAGATCTTACTTTGTCTCTTTCAGATTTTATACATTTTGGTTCATAACACTTTGCTATAAATGTATGTGCCAACATATGTGACTGGTTAAAAAAAAATCTTCCTCTTTACTACAGTTCCTTTTTAGTCTCATAAATTGGCCCCTCGGAACATTAACAAGCCAGGCATTATGATGGCAGCTATGACTAGGTATGTATGCGTTTCTATCCATATTTTTGAAGAACATTATAGTCTTAAAACCGCTCTCATCCTTAATAAGTTCCAAATCCAGAAAATGTACCTGGGTTGCACTTGAATCCCAAGTCAATCTAATATTCCTATTAATATTCATATTACTCATCATATCCTCTAAACCTCATAAATTATCATCCCATAGGATCATCAATAAACCTACAATAAAGACTGAGCTGGGGAGAACATACTTTTAAAACTTCCTCTTCCTCCCATTGGGACATATAGATGTTTGCTATACTCGGTGCATATTTTGTGCCCATAGCCACCCCCGATATCTGCAAATAATAATTATTACGATATCAAAAAATAATTGTACTGCAAAGAAAACTCCAAACATTTCAAAAGGAACTTCTTATGTTTATTGGACAAACCACTCGTGTGGCCAAAGACCCACTGAGCAGCTTTCATCACCCCCTCATGATTATTGCTGGTATATAGCGATACTACATCAGCTGTGAGCATGATGGTATCCGATTTTAGATCACTTTCTGCTAGTAATTGTAAGATATGCTTGGTATCTCTCAAATAAACTGTAATGCACTTTACTAAGGGCTGTAGAAAACTATCAAGATACTTTCCTAATCTGGCAGTTATGGAATTAATGCCATTAATAATAGAACGTCCCGATGGATTTAAACTGTCCTTATGCATCTTGGGAATACAATATATTACAGGTAGTCTACAAGTGGAAGGAACAAGATATTTCCCCTCCGTCTTAGTAAGAATATCATTATCAACACCATACTTTATCAACTGTTCTAACTCCTTAAATTTATGAGTAGGATTATTGGTCAGCATTTTATATGTATCCAAATCTGGAATCTATTCTTCATTATTTATGGGGCTGGACTGTGGCAAGTGGGTGTAGAAAATATCCGAGCATCAGTGGGAGTAAACAATGCCCCATCATTGGTATTATGAGGTAGGAATTGTGCCTCATCATTGGTGTCAGCAGAAAGAATAAATGCAACATCATTTGTGTCAGTGGGAGGAATATTGCCCCATCATTGCTTTCAGTGGGAGGGATAGTGCAGCATCATTGGTGTCAACGGGAGGAATAGTTCCCCATTATGGGTGTCAGTGGGAGGAATAGTGCACCATCACTGGTGTCAGTGAGAGGAATAGTAATCCATTATTGGTGTCAGTTGCAGGAACTATGTCTCAATGGTGCTGAGAGTGGGGGGGGGTTAATAGTTCCTCAAGGGCCAGATAGAAGCAAACGAAGGGCCACATCTGGCCCCTGGGCCGCAATTCGGAGATTACTGGTGTAATCCATCACAGGCTGTTGAACTGGTTGACATTCAATATACTTATGGAAAACTGTTAGTCTTTCTAAGGAGAGATAAAAGTGTTATATTTGACAACACTTGGAAGTAATTGGTTGGAGCCGACATCTACAGTAAGACAGATTTTATATGTGCTGTATAGTTCCTACATTTTTCATTGTGTTTCTTTTAAGTACTTGTAATAAATAAATAAATTACTGTGTGGAGGATATCTTGCAAGATATATCGTCTGTAGTGATGGCCTTTATGTTCAAGTTGAACGTAAGTTCGTCTCGAACATTGGCCGTTCATGTGTTAGGCGAACACACAAACGGTAAGGACGTTCAGTGGGCTGTTCGTCCGCTGTGCCCCACAATGCACTGCGCTCTCACTGTGCATTGTGATTGGCCAAAGCATTATTATTATTATTATTATACAGGATTTATATAGCGCCAACAGTTTGCTCAGCACTTTACAATATAATGGGAGACAATACAGCAACAATACAGTTTAATGCAAGATGGTTAGGAGGGCCCTGCTCCTTCGAGCTTACAATCTAAGAGGGAGGGGCTAGTGGTACAAAAGGTAATAACTGTCAGGGATGGACTGGAAGGAGGAATAGAAGATTCCATTGTTGGCTGAGGGCAGGATAGGCTTCCCTGAAGAGATAGGTTTTCACAGATAACCTAAAAGTGAGCAGAGTAGGCGATAGTATGATAAATTGGGGTAGAGAGTTCCAGAGGATGGGGGAAGCTCTGGAGAAGTCATGGAGACGAGAATGGGAGGAGGAGACAAGGGAGCTTGAGAGCAGGAGGTTGTGCGAGGAGCAGAGAGTACGGTTTGGGTGATATATGGAGACAAGATTGGTGATGTAATTTGAGTAATAAATGGCTTTATATGTTATTGTTAATGTTTTGAATATTATCCATTGGGCAATGGGAAGCCAGTGCATGGATTGGCAGAGAGGGGTGGCAGATATGGAACTGTTAGTAAGGTGGATGAGTCTGGCAGGAGTATTCATGATAGACTGAAGAGGGGATAGCCTGCGATGAGGTAGGCCAATGAGGAGGGAGTTACAATAGTCAAGGCGAAAGATAACAAGGGAGTGAATAAGTTGCTTAGTAGTTTCAGAGGTTAAGAATGGGCGTATCTTGGAGGTGAAGTCTACAAGATTTGGACAGTGATTGGATTTGGGGCTGAAAGGACAGATGGGAGTCTAGGATTACACCTAGTACCCTGGCATGAGGGGAGGGACTGATGGTTGCATTATTGATCTTGATGGAGAAGTCAGGAAAGGGGGCACGGGCTGGAGGGACTAGTATGAGTTCAGTTTTGGAAAGAATGAGTTTGAGGAAGGGGAGTGACATCCATGCCGATATTTCACTTAGTAGGTTAGTAAGGCGAAAGGAGACTGAAGGGGTGAGGCGAGGAGTAGATAGATAGATTTGTGTGTCATCAGCATAGAGATGGTACTTAATGCCATGGGAGTTTATCAAGTGACTAAGGGAGGAGGTGTAGATGGAGAAGAGAAGGGGTCCAAGGGCAGAACTTTGAGGGACCCCTACAGAAAGATGGAGTGGAGGAGCCAAAGTTATAGGTAACGCTGAAGGAACGCTGTAATAGGTAGGAGGAGAAACGGGAGAGAGGGGATTGAGCGACAGTATAAAAAGCCGCACAGAGGTCAAATAGTAAGAGTACGGAGTAGTGGCCATTGGTTTTAGCAGTTAGTAAATCATTAGTGAGTTTTAGTAGGGCAGTTTCAGTGGAGTGTAGTGAGCAAAAGCCAGACTGTAAAAGGTCAAGAAGGTTGTTGTCAGTGAGGTAGGAGCTAAGGCAATTGTAGACTAAGCGTTCTAAGAGTTTAGAGGTAAACGGAAGCAGGGAGATGGCTCTTAAGTTGTTCAGGTTGGTGGGGTCCATGGAGGGCTTTTTAAGTATGGAAGTGATGTGTGCATGCTTTAGAAGGATGGGGAAGGCACTGTTAGATAGGGAAAGATTGAAGATGGAAGTCTGGGAGCATAGGATAGAAGAGGGTGACCATAGCAGTTTTGAGGGGACAGGATCCAGGGGGCAGGTAGTGAGACGGGTTTCTGAGAAAACCTTAGTGACCTCTTTAGTAGTAGCAAGGTCTAAAGAGGAAAGTATTGAGGGAGGTTTAGTATAAGGTATGCTAAGTGGGATGGATGTCTGTGCAGTGGAGATATCCCTACGAATTGCATCAATCTTGTTTTGAAATGATTTGCAATCTCATGAGCAGTGAGTGAGTTACTGGGTGGAGGTGGAGAAAGTAGAGAGTTAAAAGTAGAGAAGAGATGATGAGGACTGGATGACAAGGTAGTGATGAGAATTGCAAAGTAGGCTTGTTTGGCAGCATAGAGGGAGGAATTGTAGGTTAAGAAAGCAGATTTATATACTGTAGGGTGAAAGCTTGCTGAGATTTGGTTTTATGCCACAATCGCTCCAGCACATGACTATGTCGCTTTCTGGTGTCATCAGTCTGCCACGGTTGTAATGGTCGGGGCCTGATACTTTGTGTAGTTAGGGGAGCAAGGGAGTCTAATGTGGATGAAAGTGAAGTGTTGTAGACAGCAGTGGCCAGGTCAGGGCAGGACAGGGGAGAGATTCTGTCATAGAGGTGGTCAGTTGCAGAGTGGAAAAGAGAAGGGTTAAAGTTGTGAAGGTTTCTGCTGTTAATTGTTTGCTGCTTGGAGGGATAGGTGTTTGAAGACAAGGACACTGTGAAGGTGATGAGATTGTGATCAGAGAGAGGAAAGGGGGTGTTTGTGAGATTGTAAGGAGTGCAAAGATGGGAGAAAACAAGGTCTAATATATTCCCATCAGAGTGAGAGGAGGACTGTGTCCATTGTATTAAGGCAAAAGATGAGGTTAGGTTGAAGAGTTGGGAAGTAGCTGGGTTGTTCACATTAACCACTTGAGCTCCTGAGGATTTACCCCCCTTAATGACCAGGCCTTTTTTTGCTGCTTGGCGTGCACTAATTCAAATGATAATTGCGCGGTCATGCAATGCTGTACCCAAACAAAATTTACGTCCTTTTTTTCACACAAATAGAGATTTCTTTTGATGGTATTTTATCATCTGTGTGCTTTTTATTTTTTGCGCTATAAACAAAAAAAACACAAACATTTTGAAAAAAAACTATATTTTCTACTTTCAGCTATAAAAAATATATCGTAAACTCAAAGTTAGTCATAAATTTAAGCCAAAATGTATTCTGCTACATGTTTTTGGTAAAAAAAATCCCAAGAAATGTATATTGATTGCTTTGTGTGAAAGTTATAGCGTCTACAAACTATGGTATAGATACTGTAATTTATGCCTTTTTTTGCTATACAGCGCTGCACTAATTCAAATGATAATTGCGCAGTCATGCAATGCTGTACACAAACGAAATTTACTTCCTTTTTTTCACACAAATAGAGTTTTCTTTTGGTGGTATTTTATCACCTGTGCGCTTTTTTTTTTTGCGCTATAAACAAAAAAAACACAAAGTTTAAAAAAAAACAATATTTTCTACTTTCAGCTATAAAAAATATATCGTAAACTCAAAGTTAGTCATAAATTTAAGCCAAAATGTATTCTGCTACATGTTTTTGGTAAAAAAATCCCGTGCATTAGCGGGCAAACTGGCTCTATATGGGAGGGGCGCTAACACTATCGGAAGTCACCAGTGACACTAATACAGTGATCAGTAAAAATCTGTTCACTGTAATCAATGACACTGGTGACAGGGCAGTGAAGGGGTTAACTGGGGGGGCGATCAAGGGGTTAATTGGGATTACTGGTGTACTGGCGGGCAAACTGGCGCTATCTGGGAGGGGCGCTAACACTATTGGAAGTCGCCAGCGACACTGATACAGTGATCAGTAAAAATCAGTTCACAGATCAATGACACTGGTGACAGGTCAGTGAAGGGGTTAAATCGGGGGGGGGGGGGGCGATCAAGGGGTTAGACGGGATTACTGGTGTATTAGCGGGAAATCTGGCGCTATCTTGGAGGGGCGCTAACACTATCGGAAGTCGCCAGCGACACTGATACAGTGATCAGTAAAAATCGGTTCACTGATCAGTGACACTGGTGACAGGGCAGTGAAGGGGTTAACTGGGGGGGGGGATAAGGGGTTAAAAAGAATTACTGGTGTACTGGCGGGCAATCTGGTGCTATCTGGGAGGGGCGCTAACACTATCGGAAGTCGCCAGCGACACTGATACAGTGATCAGTAAAAATCAATTCACTGATCAGTGACACTGGTGACAGGGCAGTGAACGGGTTAATTGGGGGGGGAGAGCGGAACCCATTTTAAAACGTGGTTTTGCTCCCCAGTGCCACCCTGCACACGTATATATACAGTGGCAGGGCGGCAAGCGGTTAATGGGGATGTTAAAATCTCCAAGAATGATAGTGGGTATTTCAGAGTAGAGAAAGTAGGGTAGCCAGGCAGAGAAGTCATCAAGAAAGCGAGACACCAGTCCAGGAGGCTGATAGATCACAGCAATGCTCAGAGAAATTAGAGAAAACAGCCAAATGCAGTGAGTCTCATAAGAAGAGAAGGTTAGGTAGCATTACACCTGACTACACCTGGCAACTGTCAGACCTGTTAGATTGCGGCGAGTGCTCAGCAGGGACGGACGGATCGGTGGGCGTCATTTTTTTTAAAATTTAGTTTTAATTTAATTTTTACACTTACCGTATTTTTCGCTCCATAAGACGCACCTGACCATAAGACGCACCTAGGTTTTAGAGGCAGAAAACAGGAAAAAAAATTCTGAACTAATGGACTGCAGACACAGTACAGGAGATGACCAGAGACTGCGGACACAGTACAGGAGATGACCAGAGACTGCGGACATAGTACAGGAGATGACCAGAGACTGCGGACACAGTACAGGAGATGACCGGAGACTGCGGACATAGTACAGGAGATGACCAGAGACTGCAGACATAGTACAGGAGATGACCAGAGACTGCGGACACAGTACAGGAGATGACCAGAGACTGCGGACACAGTACAGGAGATGACCAGAGACTGCGGCCACAGTACAGGGATGACCAGAGACTGCGGACACAGTACAGGGATGACCAGAGACTGCGGACACAGTACAGGGATGACCAGAGAATGCGGACAGCACAGGGATGACCAGAGACTGCGGACAGCACAGGGATGACCAGAGACTGCGGACAGCACAGGGATGACCAGAGACTGCGGACAGCACAGGGATGACCAGAGACTGTGGATAGTACAGGGGATGACTGCTGACCTTTGGGGAGGGGGGGGAGCGGGTACCTGAATTTGACAGGTACCCGCTCCCACTTCCGCAGAGTTGTTCTTTCATCTTACCTGTTCCTCTATCCAGCCGCGCGCTGTCTTCCCGTCTTCTGTAATGGCGCTCGGCAAGACAGCCGGGTGCCCAGTGCGCATGAGCGAGAAGCACTTGCGCTTTGTGATTGGTCCGGCGGCTTCTGGGATCTGTCATGTGTCCCAGGTGCCGCCTTACCATTCACAAAAAGCACCGCTTCTTGCGAGAACAACTCCACGGAAGTGGGAGCGGGTACCTGTCAAATTCAGGTACCCGCTCCCCCTCCCTCCCCAAAGGTCAGCAGTCATCTCTATAAGGTCCCGCTGTAGAGCTGAGCGGCCGGCCCGGTATTCTGACACGGCGGCAGTGGAAATACCGGACCGGCCGCTCCATATTCGCTCCATAAGACGCACTGACATTTTCCCCCCTTTTTTGGGGGAAAAAAGTGCGTCTTATGGAGCGAAAAATACGGTATTTAAAGCTGAACTCCAGGTAAACTAAAAGTCTTCACTTGGAGTGGGGCTGCACCCCCATTGAAAGGGTTAAATACTTGTTTATGTCTAGGGGACATAGGAAAGCTGTTTTGCTTACCTAATCCTGTCATGTGCCTGTCTGGTTTTAAATCTGGGGACCTTCTGGCTCTGGGCTGCAGCTCTGCCACTGTAGGGTCTGAGGCTCTGCAGCATATTGTCAGGGCTCCCAGGTGTGACCAGAGGTGTGTGGCTGACGCAGGGAAACGCAGACCTCAGATATGTTATAAACAATATAATTTATTAACACTAACAATACAAACATAAACGCAGTGCAATACTAAAACATAATACAGTGCAAACAAACCAAACCAACCACCCACAGATAACAGTACATACAAGCAAGCGTCGTCAGGCAGGCCGGGTCAATATCAATAGGGCAGGTAGGTACAGGGGGAGCAAGCGGAGATTGGTCGGGGTCACAGGCCAGGTTCAGCAGGTAGCAAGCAGCGTAGCACAGAGGGTCAGCAGAGGGATGGTCAGGGTCACAAGCCAGGGATCAGAACAGGTAGCAAGCAGCGTGGTACAGAGGGTCAGGCAGAGGGATGGTCAGGAGCGAGCCGGGATCAGAGCAGGAGAAGTCAGCAGCGGTTCAGAAACAGGATGCAGGACAGAAACAGGATACAGGGCCCAGGACAAACACAACACCAAGGCAGAGTCTGTGGGTCTGGCCATCCCTTAAATACCCCAGCATAATCAGTTCCAGGTGTTAGCTGGCTGCAAAGTTGAGTCTCTGATTGCTGGGAGCATCCGCTGGCCAGCCCTGGTACTGCAGATCAAAAGGCAGGTGAGTCCCACCATTGCTGGCCAGTCCATTCCTGACACATATACTCTGCTAGGTGATTTAACCCTGGGGACTCTTTAGCTCCACCTGCCTTCCAGCTGCAGTCAATCTCTAATCAGCTCAGCTCTTAAATAGCAGGAATTCCTATGATCTGTGTCCATTTGTTGGATCTGTTTCCTTAGGTGGGCTATGCTCCTGAGCATCTGGACTTTGGCCTCTGTCTGATTCTTAAAATATTCTCTTTGCCTATCGATTCTAAATTACTCTATCAATCTGTGTATGACCCTGCGTGTGTCTGACCACGCTTATAGATTCTGAATTTGTACCTTGCTGTCAAGATTTGTTGCACACATGGCCTGGCTGACTATGCTTCTTTTTTTTTTTCCATAAAAGTTTATTTAGAAGTGACAACATGTTACAGGAAAATATAAAGAAATGCACACACAGCATCAATCAGGTCATAGACACAGCTTAAACCAAAATACAGGAAGAAACAACATGGTAGAGTGCGACACTGTGGACAACATAAGCATGTCAGGTTACGACAGAGATAGGCCTGTAGTACTCAAGTTTCACAAATATACGATATAGAAGATAATAACAGCATACTTCCACCAACTGATTATTGGCGTACTGGCCTATGCAGGGAGGAAATGAACCTTCAGAGCCTAAACCAAAAGCAGTACGCTATCATGAGGCTAAGAGAGCATCACAGTATAAGAGTAGATGTCGTGAGTACCATTGACTATCCTAGAGGAGGTAAGCTAACCATATACCAAGTAATCCTGAATGAAACAAAGACTAAGCCTGATCAAAGACTAAGAGCTTGTCAAGGAAAGAAGAAAAAAAGAATAGAAGGAAGGAAAAGGACAAGAAAAGGAAAAGGATGGGAGTCATAGTAGAGAGAGAGGAGAGGAAGAGAGAAAAAAAAAAAAGGGGAGAAGGGGGGGGGGGAAGAGTAGGGGAAGAGGGAGGAGGGGGGATAAGAGGCAAAAAAAGGAAGCAAGGGAAGCAAAAGGTCCGGGCTGCGAAGTTTGTGTCAACATTGCTATTGGAAGTCATAAATGAGAGTGTCAAAAACTTAAACACTCACCAAAGCTAAGCAGGCAAATATAACTTACTGGAAAGGAGGTCATAACCATGCAGATTATGAAAGAACAAAGGGCATAACCAGAGGTAGGGCTGAGTTAAATCAGGTATCCCGACCCATGAGAGATCCGAATTCAGGGGTAGTTACAAAGTAGGTCCAGCAGGCCCAAACATGTGAGTATTTAGTTGGCATATCAAGTGCAGTCGCAATCAGTTCCTCCATTTCCGCCACTTTGCCCACTCGATTGAGCCAATCGCGTATAGTTGGGGGGTGGGTGGAGCCCCATAGCACAGGAAGACAAAGTCTGGCTGCATTGATCATATGCATAGCTAGGGACTTGAAATATTGACTCCTAGGAATGGGGGTATGATGAAGCAATAGCTGAGCAGGAGAGAAAACTATGGGCAGAGTGGTCACTGAAATCACCAACCGGTGGACCTCCTGCCAGAATGGTTGAATAAGTGGACAGGACCACCAAATATGTAAGAGAGAGCCATCAGGTGTCCCACATCTCCAGCACACATCAGGGACAGATGAGTTAAACCGATGAAGTCTGGAGGGAGTACGATACCATCTACAGGCCAATTTGTAGCCATTTTCCTGCGTCAAAACATTACTCGAGCAGGTGTGGGAGTACATAAATATGCGGTCCCAGTCCGACTCCGATAAATCCGTCTTTAGGTCTCTGTTCCATGCACGGCATGAGGGGAAAGAATTGTAAGTCCTGTTGTCCCCTAGGAGAGGATAAATCTCGGAGATCAAATGCGTCCGCGGTTCGAATTTAGAGCATAAGGATTCAAATGGAGTAACAGGGCGAGTCCAATTATGGCAGGATTTATGGAAAAGCAGGAAGTGTCTAATCTGAAGAAAGGCCCAGAGAGGAAATTTGCAGATATTCAAGCTAACCTTCAGCTCCTGTAATGATTTCACCTTGCCTGAGTGAAGAAAATGTTTTACTAGAATCTGATCGTGTGGCCAGTAATTTGATAAAAAATCCTTGTGCAACCCTGGGGGAAAATCTGGATTCAGGCGAATCGACGTCAAGGGACTAGGAGAGTCCGAAACGGACGACGTTTTAAAAGCCTTGCGGAAAACTTCTAACATGGGCCCTATCAAAGAATGGGAGAGGAGAACTTGAGGTGTGTGTTTCGGCAATAGCCAAGGGATCGATGGTAGGGGAGTGGGCGAAAAAGCCTTCTCCAAAAGGACCCAGTCTTTGGAAGCAGAATGAATATGCCAGTCGACTATGCGGGAAAGATGAAACACCCAGTAATAGCGGTGTAGCTCAGAGAGCCCAATGCCCCCGCTGAGTTTGGGACGAGTTAGCTGAGAAAACGAGACCCGCGGACGCTTGTGATTCCATAGAAATAAGGAACATAGTTTCTTACAAGAAGCAAAGAATGTCATTGGAAGTTGAATTGGCAAAGTTTGGAAGAGATATAGGAGATGCGGAAGTATATTCATTTTAATAATTGCAGCCCTACCAAACCAAGAGAAGCAGGAGCGATGCCACTTGTTTAGGTCTTCCTGTATGACTTTGAAAACCGGTAAGAAATTTTTGGCATAAAGGTCGTCCAGATTACGGGTTAGTTGTATACCAAGATATGGAAGGGCATCCCTCTCCCACTGAAATGGTAAATGAGACTCACAGAAGGAGACGAGATCAGTGGGAAGGGTTATGTTGAGGGCAAATGACTTGGAAAAATTAATTTTCAGGTTCGACAAAAAGCGGAAAAAAGCAAAGTCTTTCAGCAAACTCGGTAGGGTGGTGCGAGGGTCAGCCAAAAAAAGGAGGATATCATCCACATAAGCAGCAAGTTTGTATTCTTTGTCTGCTATCCTGATCCCCTTAATGTCTGGGTTAGCGCAAATTTGTCTCAAAAGAGGTTCAAGGGAAATGACGAACAGAAGTGGGGAGAGGGGGCAACCCTGACGAGTGCCATTTCCAAGGCGGAAAGGGTTTGACAAGTGTCCATTAACCCGAACTTGAGCTGTAGGGCGTGAGTATAGGGTCATAATAAAGTTCAGCATCTTCTCCCCCAGGCCCAAAGCCATCAGTGATCCCCGCAAATAATCCCAAGCAATCCTGTCAAAGGCCTTCTCAGTGTCCAATGAAAGGAAGAAGCCCGGAGAGTTAGATTTGCAAAGCCAGTGTTGGAGATTAAGGGCCTTGATAGTGTTGTCCCTAGCTTCTCTACCAGGGATAAATCCCACCTGATCCAAGTTAAGGAGGGAGGGGAGCAAAGGGAGAAGTCGGTTAGCAAGCATCTTTGCAAACTTAATATCCACATTCAGCAGGGAGATGGGTTTGTAATTAGATACCTGGGTAGTATCTTTACCGCTTTTGGGGATGATGGAAATGTGTGCTTCCAACAGCCTATGATGTGGCCTAGGGGACTGAGAAAGAGTATTGAAAGCGGAAAGAAATGGAGTACTCAGAATGTCCAGAAAGGATTTATAATAAGCCACAGACAAGCCGTCAGGGCCCGGACTTTTGCCCGTTTTCAACTGCCGTACTGCGCACTGCAATTTGCTTAGGGTCAGATCTTGGTCCAGCGATAAAACCGTCTCCTCAGAGAGAGCGTTTGGACCATGACTGGCTGATTATGCTAATGCCTCTACTCCCAGCCAAAGCTCTACTCTGGACTAAACCTTTTACAGGTTCCTTACATAACAAAATGGGCCACAATGACAGTGGACCCATCTGAGGTGGATAAGGCTATTTTGCATCAGGGACACTTGCTTAATACTCATGAAGGGCATCATACTTCTCTGGATACTAAACTGGACACACTAACTGCTATGATAAAATCCTTTTGGCCGGTGTCCTCTGAATCAGTTAAGATTCCTGCTCTTGCTCCAGCCCTCTTCACTGCCTCCCGAACTCCCTCTGCCTGAAAAGCTTGGAGGCAATATTGAAGACTGCAAAGGCTTTATGAACATTTGCCATGTACATTTCCACAATAACCATATGACATTCAACACAGCTTCCGCCATAGTGACTTTTGTAATCTCTTTGTTAATTTGGAAGGCACTGGAATGGATCTCTCCTTACCTGGAACACAAAGATTCTTTGTTGTAGAATGTGGTTAAGTTCCTGTTGTCACTTCAGACTGTTTTTGAAAACCTGACAGAGTTTCAGCTGCTGAATGTTCACTGTTCGACATACAGCAAGGTACCAGAACTGTGGCACAATATGCTATATACTTTCATGCACTGGCTGCTGAGAATAAGTGGGATCCTGGTGCTGTTCATGCAGCTTTTCACAGAGGTCTTGCAGATTACAGAGAGATAAAGGAGATGCTCATTGGGCCTATGTCTCTACTGTGGATTAAAAGGACACATATTATCTGATCGCCCTACTCATTCAGTAAAAAGGGAGGGTCTAACCCCTATTGGAGGAGCCAAGTTAGACCTTACAAGTCCTTCCTCCAAGACTAACATTACGTTACCTGCAACTTTCCATTTGGCCTCCCTCTCTGTGAGGCTTTTGTGGATTTTTGAGCAGCTGGTATATTTTAGATCATACCTTTGCCAAGAAAAATAATGTTACTTTTATTTCCAAGCCATGAGCCTTGAGCATCATCACTCTGAATGGACAACCATTAGGAAAAGGCTTAGTAGAATGCAAGACCACTACAGTCACCATCCAGGTTGGTGCACTCAACAAGGAGGAAATTATCCTTTCTCTGACTGACTTTCCATTTCTAACTGTAATCCTTGGAGTTCTGTGGTTGCAACTACACAACCGTTCTTCTGATTAGGTTAATGGGGAATTAACCTCCTTGGGGCCTCATTGTCAACAGAACTGTATACTTGGTTGTTGAATGACAACCAAAAAAACCCATCATACTTGCGTGGGAAGTGAGTAGAGAATCCATGCACTTTTTGGACCTAGTAATATCAATAGGACATAAAGAGATCATTACTCACACATACTTCATAACCACAGACAAAAACAGCTATATCAAGATGGACAGTTGCCACCACATCATATGGTTGATGAACATTCCAAAAGGACAATTTATGAGACTCAAAAGAAACTGCACTGAGAAAGAAGAATATACAAAGGAAGCAACGAGGATTGGAGAAATGTTAATCAAGAAATGATATGACAAAACATATATTGAAAATCAAAAACAGGTAGATAATTGTGACAGAGAAGACCTCATCAGGAATGTGAAAAAGAAAAAGGAAGAAGAATATACAGGAGCAATAGTACTGCATTACAATAAACAATATAAAAAAGTGGAAAAGATTATACACAAACATTGGGGAATACACACAGCAGATAAATGGTTAGTGAATACATTACTGAAACAACCAAAATTTATCTTCAAGAATGCATCTAATCTGAGAAGCAGATTAGTTAAAAGTATTATAGACCCACCGAATGCCAATAAGACCTCCTTTTTAATGAAAAGGGCTTTTTTTGCTTGTGGAAGATGCTTTGGATGCAAAAACACCAAAATACCCAGAAGAAAAAATAAATTTACAGCACACACCACAGGGATACAATATGACATCAAAGATTGTATCACATATAGGACGGAAGGAGTAGTGTATTGCATCCAATGTCAATGTGGATTGCAGTATGTAGGGCGCACTAAACGTATGCTAGCCAAAAGAATACAGGAACATACCAGCAGTATCAAAACAGGATGCAGTAAACATAATCTTTCCAAACATTTTGCATTGCACCACAAGAATAACCCTGTAGGATTACAATTTTGGGGGATTGAAAAATATAAAGCTCACTGAAGGGGCAGCAATAAAATCAGAACGTTTAGTCAAAAAGAATCGAAGTGGATCTTTCAATTACAAAAGATGGTACAGCAAGGGTTAAATGTGGATTTCGATTTAAACTGACTTCTAGTGGTTCATAGGTAGCTCTACATGGGGGGTTAGTTACATACGATTAGTAGACTGTATACACATCATACCTGCAAGGTCATTTATTTATACCGAAGGTCATATTATTGATGGTAATTAGATATTAGTATAATACTGGTACAGATATGATATAGTATACAGTGAAGGGAATAAGTATTTGATCCCCTGCTGATTTTGAATGTTTGCCCACTCACAAAGAAATGATCAGTCTAAAAATCAAATGGTAGGTGTATTGTAACACTGAGAGACAGAATAGCAACAAAAAATTCAAAAGAAATGCATGTCTAACAAATTATGCACCGATTTTCATGTTCATGAGGGAAATAAATATTTGATCTCCTATCATTCAGCAGGATTTCTGGCTACCAGGTTTCTTTCATACAGGTAACAAATTGAGATTAGAAGCAGTCTCTTGGGTGGGGAGGAGCCTGGACATGGCGCCAAGCGGGAGATCAATGTGAGATCTCCCTGCACCAGGTGTCACCAATGTCCCGCTAAGATAGAGGAGGATATCCCTGGGGAGCTGCTGCCATAACCTGCCTATGCTTGGGTACGGTCCCCTGGGTAGAGAGAGAGGCCTGCGGTCCCTGCTGTGTCAGGCTGAGCTGCGGTGAAGAGCATGGCTGAGGGGAGGAGGAGATACCTGACAGCGGGAAGGAGCAGCATGGACCCTGAGTGGTCACGTGACCTGCCGCAAAGGAGTCCTGGGAGGAGTGAGAAGCCGGCCGGCACCAAGGAGTAAGGGATGCGGAGGATCTCTCTCCCCTCTCTGTCTCCCCCCCGTTACTATCAGAAACACAGAACTGTCGGGACCTCTGTGGGCACACTGAGGGAGCCCCCCCGAAGGCTCACATCATTGGACACTGAAGCTGGTATCCCACTCACCCAGGAGAGAACATTGGAGGCCTGCATCGTTCGGTGTGGAGGAAGAAGGGGCCAAGAGGGTGAGTGAGAGAGAGACCAATGTGATGGAATGTAATGTACTGAAATAAATGTATTGGGTGAACTGTGTAGTATAAATGAGGGGGGACTGCACCCATGGGACTGCACCCAGAGGGTCTTGTCAAAAGAAGAAGTGGAAGGAGGATAAATTAAAACACAGAAGATCCCCAAAGGGCTCCGAATGCTAACAGAGGTCCTGTCAGGGTCTTCGCCACGGCGCGCGAATCCGTGCATGCGTGGATCGCCCAGGTACATCAGCGGGCGGGCAGTGGGACATGGTCGTCCGCAGCGGCAATTTGATGGAAACAATCGGGAAAATGCTTGTTATAATAATGGACAGATATGCAACAGAGCCTATTAAAATTGATAAAGTATATAGTATCGAAAGATTACAGCAAGAAGGAAAAAAAGAAAATTTGCGAGATGTGATTGTACAATTCCATTATTATCGAGATAAAAAGGAGCTTTAGAAGAAGATAAAAGAAATGGCAGCGGGGCGCATGCGCGACCAGGGATGATGTCGGACGCGGATTGCTGAGCTCCGCTCATCCCCGGCCAGTAGTGACTCACCCGCTCCGCTCCACGGCATATTCTCTGCTACGGGTGAGTCACACAGTACAAGCACCCGGCCCAGCATAAGGGAGAGGCTTCCATGGGGAAGATAGGGCGCTGGAAGCCCCCCTCCCCGCAGCCGCAGGATCCGCGGCCCTCGCCGCTCCGACGCTTTTTGACTAGGCCGCAATCCCCGGCCTCAAGTAGTGTCAGGAGTCCGAGGAACGATCCCGGACCCCCAGTGGCCGCGGAGGGTACTGCACCCTGCACTCTAACAGAGCAGCTGACAGCCTCTGCTCTGATCCATCCACAAATGGAGGCTCCCGGACCCCCGGTGGCCGCGGAGGGTACTGCACCCTGCATTATAACAGAGCAGCTGACAGCCTCTGCTCTGATCCATCCCCAAAGGGAGGATTCTGATTCCCAAGCCACAGCAGGAGGGGTTATGGACCACCCTACACCAGGGTATCTTCCTCCCCCTAGCCAAAGCCCTCAGCAGGCTATATTGTCCTCTACGCTTACAATTTCTGCGTTGGACGATAAGTTGCAAATCTTTTTACGTAATATCACCGCCTCCATAACCGCTGAAGTTGGTAAATTGGCTATAGATCTCAGAGGGGAAATAGCCCAGATTGGAGACCGCACGGATAAACTGGAAAACAAGTTTGATGATTTGGTGCAATACGTTCATGTCTTGGAGGAAGATAACGCATATCTGAAACACTCCATGTCCCAAATGCAGCTCCAACAAGAAGACCTGGAAAACAGGGAACGGCGCCAAAATATCCGTATTCGCGGTATGGCCGAATCTATTGCTGATGCACAACTACACCGCCACCTACTGTCCTTCTTCATCGCAACTGCTCCCATGATCCCAGAGGCAGACTGGCGAATGGACAGGGCTCATCGCTCTCTGGGCCCTAAACCTGTTGAGGGCTCCAGGCCACGCGACGTTATAGTCCGTTTCCACTACTTTCAAAGCAAAGAAGCCTTACTATCATCGGTTCGCCACAAATCCTCTTTGGAATTTAAAGGTGACAGACTCCAACTCTTCTGTGATCTTTCTCCGATTACTCTTGCCAAACGGCGTGCTCTGAAGCCGATCACCACACACCTTCAGCAATATCGTGTCCTGTATCGTTGGGGGTTTCCCTTCAAGCTGGTCGTTTCTAGGGACAATACTCAAGTTGTTCTCCGGGATCTTCATGAAGCGGACTCTTTCCTAAAACAGTTGGGACTTCCACCTTTATCGGATGATGTGTCCTCTTTGCCGCCTACCCCATCCCGTCCTTCCGCCACCCCCAACAAGATCTGGACACCAGTCCGTGGAGGTCAGAAGAGACTCTCACGCACCCCGCAACGTCCGCGTTCTTCTCGATCAAGTGATCCACCTGCCTGATGATTCTCAGGGGTGACCTTCTGTGGCTAATCTGGTGCTGTTCTCTCTCTCCTGTTTCATACATGGTTTTTATACCACGTATGAAATTTTTGTCATTTTGGCCGGCCAAACCCTTGTTGGGTGCATTTTTTGCTTCTGTTTCTCCTGGCCGGGTTTGACGACCTCCCGGTTGTGTCGGATGTCGTGCTACCCCCGATCTTGTCTAGCCATTGGCCTAGACGACTTGGACTTAGTTGACGTTCCCAAGTTTATATCCTTGCGGATACCTGTTTTTCACTGTATATTCTTTTCTTTTGTGTTATTTGCTTGTTTTATGTTTTTTGTTTTCTATTCTACTACATCTATGGTATTTCACTCATTTGTCATGGTAATACATGTAGTTCAGTTGTTGTTATTTCATAATGGCTTTGAGGTTTCTGTCGTATAATGTTAAGGGCCTCAACTCCATTCAAAAACGGTGGATGGCTTTGAAGGAATTTCGATCCTCAGGAGCAGACATTATTTTTGTCCAAGAGACCCATTTCAAATCATCTGGCTCCTTTCGTTTTGCCTCAAGATTTTTTTCCCAAGCCTATTCGGCCTTTGATCCTTCCGGGAAGGCCGGGGTGGCAATTTTGATTAGGTCACACTGCTCCCTTCGGGTTGTTTCCTCCAAGGTTGACCAACAGGGTCGCTTTATTATTTTGGAATGTATGCTTGGTGACACCCCCCTTGTTCTGTTGAATTTATACGCCCCAAATACGGGTCAATTGCAGTTCCTTTCCCAAACACTCGCTGACCTAGATTCCATTTCCACTTTGCAGGTGATTGTTGGGGGTGATTTTAATTTGATTTTTTCTCCTCATAAAGACAGGAAGGTTCTTTTTGAGTCCACCCCCTCGAGGCGGCAATGCTCCTCTTCAAAATCTTTTCGTAGACTGATAAAGGAGCATCGTCTCTTCGACGCCTGGCGGATTAAACACCCCCTTCATAAACAATTCACTTTCTACTCCACCCCTCACTGTAGTTACTCTCGTCTAGATCATTTTTTCATCTCTGCCCCACTGCTTTCACTTCTGGTTTCTTCTGAAATCAACCCCATCACTTGGTCTGACCATGCCTCTTTGACTTTAAATCTTTTTTTCCTCCTGTTATACCCAAACCATGTCATTGGCGCCTTAATGAGACCTTTCTTTCCACAGACCATTTTAGAGATGAACTGTCGCAGGGACTTGATACCTACTTTACACACAATGTTGGCTCCGTTGCCTCTTCCTCAACTCTGTGGGAGGCCCATAAGGCGGTCTTTCGAGGACTCTGTATTTCTATGGGTTCTCGTTTAAAAAAGTTCTCGGCGAGTGCTAGGGCCTCTCTTATACATCAGCTATCTTTTGCGGAACGACAATTACTGGCCAAGCCGTCCATTTCTGGGCTCCAGAGGGTAACATCTCTACGGGACCGAATTAAAGTTCTCGACTCCAGTAAGACTGCACAATCCCTCCTCTGGGTTAAGCAGAAATTTTATGAATTTTCCAACAAACCCCATCGTATGTTAGTCAATCGACTCAAAGCTCAGTCCCCTTCTACGATGCCTGACCTTTTAATACAGCCAAATGGAAGCCCTACCTATGACCCTCGGGATATGGCAACCCTTTTTGGCTCATTCTATGGGAAACTGTATAACTGTTTGACCCCAGACCTTCACCCGCCCCTCACACAGTCATCGTTTGATAATTTATTTGACCCTTTGTCACTTCCGAGAATATCACCTTCAGACATTGCCACCCTTAATGCTGACATTACGCTAGAGGAATTACTGGACACAATTAAACATCTCCCTTCTCGTAAAGCCCCGGGACCGGATGGATTGCCCTACTCCTATTATAAATCTTTTATTGGTATTCTGGCACCTCATCTCCTCTCTTTTTATCAAGATCTTTTCAAGGGGGTCACACCCCAGACTGAATTCTCCCGTGCATATATCTCGGTTATCCCTAAACCCGATAAGGATCACTCTATTGTAGACAACTACCGCCCCATTGCCCTACTTAATTCTGATTATAAGATTTTCACTAAAATTTTGGCCAACCGACTGTCCGGAATTATTTCCATACTCATACATAGGGACCAAGTGGGCTTTGTACCTGCCAGACATGCTGCAGATAATACCAGGAGATCTATTGATCTGGTTGACTTGGTTAACCGATCCTCTACCCCTGCTGTGTTATTGAGCTTAGATGCTCAAAAAGCTTTCGACCGTTTAAGTTGGCCTTATATGTTCATGGTCTTGGAGAGATTTGGTTTTAGAGGCCCATTTGTAGCAGCCTTGAAGGCCCTTTATTCATCCCCCTTCTCGCAGGTCAGATTAGCTTCTTTTCTTTCACTTCCCTTTCAGATGTCAAATGGCACACATCAGGGTTGCCCACTCTCTCCCTTGCTGTTCATTCTTTGTCTGGAACCATTAGCCATGGCCATCAGGTCGAATCCGGATATTCGTGGGATACAATCCCATTCCCATGAGTACAAGTTATCGTTATTTGCAGATGACATCCTCCTCACACTTACGAGCCCCCACACCTCCTTACCGATTTTGCATGAGACTCTGAAACAATTTGGGGCTATATCAGGCTACAAAGTCAACACGTCCAAAACTGAGGCACTCCCAATACATGTTCCACCTGCTGTTCTAACCTCGCTTCAGCAAGCCTTTCCCTACCGGTGGTGCACCCACTCTTTAAAATATTTAGGTACTAATCTTACTTCCTCTTACCAATCCATATACGAGGCCAATTTCCCCCCACTATTTATAGCAATTTCTCGCTCTCTGAAACATTGGGATACCTTGCCCATCTCTTTCCTCGGACGCATCAACGTCTTAAAAATGACCGTGTTACCCAAACTTTTATACCTGTTTGCAACTCTCCCCGTCCCCGTTCCTATGTCCAAACTTCACTCCCTTCAGAAATCTTTCCTACATTTTATTTGGCACAATAAGCGGCACAGGATTGCACGTTCTGTTCTGCTCTCCCCGCGTTCTAGGGGGGGATTGGGGGCGCCGGATATAATAACATACTACTATGCAACTCACCTTCGTTTTCTCATGTCATGGTCCACCCACCATCCTCCCAACACATGGACTGAGATCGAATCATTGCAACTGTCCCCAGCTCATCCATGTTCCCTCCTTTGGTCGACCTCAGCAGTGGATGTCTCTTCCTTCCGCCACCTATTCCTTGGTCCCATGCATTTTTCACTGACTGTTTGGCAGAAATGTAAGGCTAAATTTACACTGGCCTCTGATTGCTCCCCACTGACAAATATCCTCTATAACCCTAATCTTCCAGATAATATGGCCATGTCCCGGATGTCTCTTTGGGTAGTAGCTAACCTTTTTCAATTGCGTCACTTGGTACACCCGGTGACTCGTAAGTTACACTCCTTCCCGGATCTTCAGAAAAAGGCTCCTCTACCTCCTCATCACCTATATATATACCTTCAAATACGCCATTTTTTTTCTACCTTATCACCCTCATTGATCCTGGGGAAGCCTACTCCCTTCGAACGTTTATGTATGCAGGGTCCCCACCAAAGGGGTATTATCTCTAATACTTATAAACTCCTTATGGATGCCCCCCCTTTATCCAATGACACTCACCTTTACATGCGTAGGTGGTCTCAATTTGTACAACGTGATATTGATTTATTAACGTGGAAGAAAATCTGGGAAAATGCATCTAGATCTTCTGTCTGTGTGGTTTTTAGGGAAAATATATACAAGATCATGATGTTATGGTACAAAACACCTGAAGTTCTTCATGCTTATAATCCGAATGCTTCTCCTGCCTGCTGGCGCTGTAGTAGAGATCTTGGTTCTCTCTACCATATCTTTTGGACATGCAGCTCCATTGCCCCTTTTTGGGAAGAGGTCCGCTCCTTGTTGCAATCGTTGTTGCATATCTCTCTCCCATTTGACCCACTGCATTTTTTGCTGGGCTTGCCATTCCCGGGTCTACCTAAACCAGCTAGAAAACTTGCTGTACATGTTCTGACCGCGGCCAGGAGAAGCATTCCTATGTGTTGGTTATCTTCTACTCCCCCTTCATTGCCGATTTTGTACAAACTTGTTGCTGATGTAAGACAGATGGAATATTTGACTGCATTACATGATTGTTCGTTTGCTGTGTTTGAGATGATTTGGCTCCCGTGGGATACCTTCATTTCCTCTATGCCGGCCCAAAATGTAAGACCCTGATTACTTTCGCACTGTTATTATATGATTCCACTGGTCCTGATCATATGTAGTTTTACCATCAATGTACCTTTCTGATATGCTTTTTTTTTTTTTTTCCTTATCTTTTTTTAAAAATATACTGTTTGTACTCACATGAAAACCAATAAAAATTGTTAATACAAAAAAAAAAGAAATGGCAGCAATAAAATATGGTAAAATAAACGTGCAGATCTTTGCTGATCTAGCAGTGGATACTTTAACAAGAAGGAGATCACTGAAACCGTTAGTAGAACAAATGAGAAAACAGAACATTTGATAGGGAGGGGGTAGGTAGTTCAAGACTCTGCAAAACAGTAGGAGATATATTAGTGTGGAGAAGTCCTAGAGAACGAAGGGGAAGGAATGGTCAAGAGAGGACGAGAGAAGTGAAGGAGGAGAGAATAGGAGAAGAAAGGAAAAATGGAAGAGATTCACTTGGTTACCTATAATGTTAATGGATTAAATAGCCCCGGGAAGAGATTTAGGATATTTAAAGAGATTCAGCATAGGATGTCTTCTGTGTTTTTTTGACAGGAGACACATTTGGGGCGAGAAACAAATGTGAAATTAAATTCCAGATATTATCCATTGTGGTTTTATGCAGATTCCCCAATTAGAAGAGCCAAGAGAGTAGCAATAGGTTTTGCGAAAAATATTACGTTTATGTTGGATGACAAATTGGTAGATCTTGAAGAGAGATTTCTGTTTCTGAAAGGAAAATTACAATAAATAGATTGTATACTAGCAAATATTTATTGCCCGAATAAGAAACCGGAGGAATTCCTAAATAAATGCTCTGAAAAAATTAATGGATTTCATGGCAGTTTAATTGTTGCAGGAGAATTTAATTTGTGTATGGATCCTCAGATGGCCATGATGTCTCCTGTGCAGAGAGAGGAAAGTAGGTCTTTGAGATCCTTGAAAAAACTGATATACCAATGCCAACTTGTGGATATATGGAGAATTAAGCATGGGAAGGACAGAGACTATACATTTTACTCTCATGCACATGAGATGTACTCAAGATTAGATTATATATTGTTGGAACATCGACTTATTGAGTCTTTGGTCAAAGTAAAAATAGAAGAGATGTCTATATCGGATCATGCCCCTGTCACAATGCAATTAATATGGGGTAAGGTGTTGAATGGGGGAAAAGTATGGAGGTTAAATGAGACACTTCTCCAGGATCAAGAGACGGATCAAAAAATCAAAAAAGAAATAGAGCAGTTCTTTGAAGAAAATGATACAGGGGAAGTGTCTGTAGCAACGGTGTGGGAGGCTCATAAGGCCTATATTAGAGGAATCCTGATAGCGTTTGGAGCAAAGAAGAAGAGGGAAAGAAGAGAAAAAAATTAATAAGCTTCTTGGGGAACTCTGTGAGCTAGAGCATAAAGTAACAAAAGAGATTATGCAGAGGGTTATAAATAAAAGAGAAGAATTAAACACGTTTCTGGAAGAAGATAAGAGAAGAGTATATAATAAAGTGAGAGATATAGATGGGGAGATAGGCCCGGAAAGTATTTAATGAGGGCTCTGAGAAAAAAAAAATCTAGGAAATATATAGAGAAAATAAGAGATCCCAAAGGAGAATTAATGTATTCAACTAAAGATATAGCTAAAGTGTTTAAAGATATAATAAGTATAATAAGCAATATAATATTACTCCCCATAGTTCCATAAATAAAGGGGAGGTAGGAAAAAGAGAAAAGAGACTGACATATTTAAAAAAGGCTGGATTACCAAAACTAAGTGAGGAACAATTAAAAACCCTCGAATTAGCAATAACGTAGGAAGAAATACACTTAGCATTAAAGAAAACTACAGCTGGGAAAAGTCCAGAACCAGATGGATACAAGGTGAGGTATTATAAAAAATATAAAGAACTATTAGTACCTAAATTGAGGATATATATGAATGCACTAGGAGGGGAGGTGGAAATGAGGAGGGAGTCCCTACAAGCTCATGTAGTTCTCATACATAAAGGTAAAGATGATACTCACTGTTCAAGTTATTTCTTTATTAAATACAGATACCAAATTATATGCAAAGGTTCTGGCAAATAGGTTGAAAGACCTTATGAATGGATACATATGGACCAGGTGGGCTTTGTCCCGGGGAGAGAGGGTAGAGACAATGGATTGAGATCTTTGTTTCTTATACAAAAAAGTAGGAAAGAAAAAAACCCTGTGTTGGTACTCTCAATCGATGCTGAAAAGGCATTTGATAGAGTTGATTGGGGATATATGATGGACACATTAGAAGTAATGGGGATGGGATCCAGAATGAGAGAATGGATAAGGAAATTATAGAGACTTCCCTCTGTAGCAATCATAGTTAATGGGGAATTATCTGAGTGTTTTGGGATGCGGAGCGGAACGGAACAAGACAGGGATGCCCTTTGTCTCTGTTTCTATATGTTTTATCCTTAGAATCTCTTTTGGCTACAATAAGGAATAATATATACATAAAAGGAATATGGATAGGAAACACAGAGCATAAGGTGGCAGCTTATGCAGATGATATGCTGTTCTATGTGGGAAACCCAAGGAAAACATTGCCAAACTTAATGAGATTATTAAAAGAGTATGGGGAGATGTCAAATTTAAAAATTAACCCAACTAAAACAGAGATTTTAAATATAAATCTTCCAAATAGAGAGAAAAATAGGTTACAGGAAGAATTTCCCTTTGTGTGGAGAGATAAAGAATTAAAATATCTAGGAATAAACTTAACTGTATCCTCTAAGAATTTATAAAAATGAAATTATATCCCATTGTTAAATGAGATCAAGGATGACATAAGGAAATTAAGAGGGGGAACTCCTGTCATGAATAGGTCGTATAAATTTGATAAAAATGGTAATTGTTCCAAACATTCTATATAAATTTCAAATGATACCAATTAAACTACCAGAGGTATATTTTAGAACAATCAAAAAAATGTTAACAAGATTTATTTGAAGGAATAAAAAACCAAAAATAAGCCATAAAATTTTAAGAAGAAATAAAGAGAAAGGAGGATTGGGAGTATCAGACCTGAAAAGATACTATAACTCCGTAATGTTGGCGAGAATTTTTGATTGGACATATAATGCAAAAGGGAAAAGTTGGGTTAAAATAGAAAATACACTAAGTAATACTAACTTAAGTAGAATGGTATGGTTACCTCCACAATTTCGAGGAGTAGCAGTTAACACAAGTTTGTTCACATTTAATGTTTTAAGAGTCTGGGACGTTTTACACAAACAGATGGGGTGGGAATTTAATTCAGTTTTAATGCCTTTAGGGTCCACAGACTTTTTCCCCCTGAGTAAAGAAGGTATCACAGAAAAATTGATAAAGAAGGAAGACACACAATTAAGGGATATAATGGTGGGGGAGGAAATAGGCTCACTGAAGGAATTGAAAAAAAAAGTGTGAAGTTTTTAAGAGAATGGATGAGTGGCATTATTTTCAATTGAAACACATTATATGGAAGCTTCCAAAGCCATTAAAAACAAGAGGGGATTGGAACCCTTTTGAGCACTTATTAGACACACGGGGAGATGGGAAACATGGGACTTCCAAAATATATAAAATTCTCACCGAAATAAACACGGATATAAGGCCTTCATTTATAGAGAAATGGGAAAGGCATACAGGAGTAACAATAGATATGGAAAAAACAGAGGAAAATGTATAGAATAATTCATGGAATTGTAAATATGCAGGAGGTGGAAATTAATTATAAATGTTTGGCAAGATAGTATATCACACCGAGTGTGGCACATAGATTGAGTGGAGATAATTCATCTTTAGGTTGGCGTGGATGTGGAGGTACAATGTATCACATATGGTGGGAGAGTCCGAAAATTCAAGAGTATTGGGGGAAAATAGTATGCCTGATTTAGAAAATGACTGAGGTAAACATTCTAATATTCTAAAGGATCCAGAGGTTTGCCTTTTTCATAGTACTAAGTTATCTGTTAAAAAATATAAAAAATCAGGCTTATTGTATTATTTGAATGCAGCAAAGGGACTGATACCCAAATTTTGGAGGAAACAAGAGGTGGATCAAATATGTAGAATGGAGGAACTTTATCATATGAATGAAGATAGGATGGAGAGTAGAGATGAGCGAATCGAAGTATCCGAAGTGGAATTCGAGTCGAATATCGGAAAAATTTCGATATTCGAAATTCGTGCCGAATCCGAAAAATAGCCTAATTCGGACGCGCGAATCGAAATTTTTCAGAAAATGGCGGCTGACATGTGCGGCGACGGAGCGGGGATGTCTGGGAAGGCGCGCAGACAAGGCGCGCTGACCCATAATGCATTCCTCAACTACATGTGATCGCATCAGCCTATCAGCAGCCAGCCAGCCAGCACTGTGTAATGGTCGAGCTATAAATAGCGGCCATTTTGGAATTCTTCATTTGCCTGCAGTTATTGAACAGAGGCAGACCGCTCTGTACTAGGGACAGGGACAGAGTTAGGGCCACAGAAACGATAATTGGGGACAGAGAAAAGTTACTTAGGGACAGAGAACCATTACTCAGGGACACAGACTTGTTAATGAGGGCCACAGAATCGTTATTTAGGGACAAAGAAACGCTAGTTAGGGCCACAGAATTCATAATCAGGGACAGACAGAATTGTTACTCAGTGCCAGAGAATTGTTACTTAGGGCCACAGAAACGTTATTAGGGCCACAGAATTGTTACTCAGGGACAGACAGAATTGTTACTGAGTGCCAGAGAATTGTTACTCAGGGACAGACAGAATTGTTACTGAGTGCCAGAGAATTGTTACTTAGGGCCACAGAAACTTTAATTAGGGCCACAGAATTTTTACTCAGGGACAGACAGAATTGTTACTCAGTGCCAGAGAATTGTTACTCAGGGACAGACAGAATTGTTACTGAGTGCCAGAGAATTGTTACTCAGGGCCCCAGAAACTTTACTTAGGGCCACAGAATTTTTACTCAGGGACAGACAGAATTGTTACTGAGTGCCAGAGAATTGTTACTCAGGGACAGACAGAATTGTTACTGAGTGCCAGAGAATTGTTACTTAGGGCCACAGAAACTTTACTTAGGGCCACAGAATTGTTACTCGCACAGACACAGAATTGTTACTCGCACAGACACAGAATTGTTACTGAAGGCCACAGAACTGTTACTTAGGGCCACAGAATTGTTACTCGCACAGACACAGAATTGTTACTCGCACAGACACAGAACTGTTACTGAGGGCCACAGAACTGTTACTTAGGGCCACAGAATTGTTACTCGCACAGACACAGAATTGTTACTCAGGGCCACAGAACTGTTACTTAGGGACAAAGAAACGCTAGTTAGGGCCACAGAATTCATACTCAGGGACAGACAGAATTGTTACGGAGTGCCAGAGAATTGTTACTCTGGGCCACAGAAACTTTACTTAGGGCCACAGAATTTTTACTCAGGGACAGACAGAATTGTTACTGAGTGCCAGAGAATTGTTACTCAGGGACAGACAGAATTGTTACGGAGTACCAGAGAATTGTTACTCAGGGCCACAGAAACTTTACTTAGGGCCACAGAATTTTTACTCAGGGACAGACAGAATTGTTACTGAGTGCCAGAGAATTGTTACTCAGGGACAGACAGAATTGTTACGGAGTGCCAGAGAATTGTTACTTAGGGCCACAGAAACTTTACTTAGGGCCACAGAATTGTTACTCGCACAGACACAGAATTGTTACTCGCACAGACACAGAACTGTTACTGAGGGCCACAGAAACTTTACTTAGGGACAAAGAAACGCTAGTTAGGGCCACGGAATTCATACTCAGGGACAGACAGAATTGTTACGGAGTGCCAGAGAATTGTTACTCAGGGCCCCAGAAACTTTACTTAGGGCCACAGAATTTTTACTCAGGGACAGACAGAATTGTTACTGAGTGCCAGAGAATTGTTACTCAGGGACAGACAGAATTGTTACTGAGTGCCAGAGAATTGTTACTTAGGGCCACAGAAACTTTACTTAGGGCCACAGAATTGTTACTCGCACAGACACAGAATTGTTACTCGCACAGACACAGAATTGTTACTGAAGGCCACAGAACTGTTACTTAGGGCCACAGAATTGTTACTCGCACAGACACAGAATTGTTACTCGCACAGACACAGAACTGTTACTGAGGGCCACAGAACTGTTACTTAGGGCCACAGAATTGTTACTCGCACAGACACAGAATTGTTACTCAGGGCCACAGAACTGTTACTTAGGGACAAAGAAACGCTAGTTAGGGCCACAGAATTCATACTCAGGGACAGACAGAATTGTTACGGAGTGCCAGAGAATTGTTACTCTGGGCCACAGAAACTTTACTTAGGGCCACAGAATTTTTACTCAGGGACAGACAGAATTGTTACTGAGTGCCAGAGAATTGTTACTCAGGGACAGACAGAATTGTTACGGAGTGCCAGAGAATTGTTACTCAGGGCCACAGAAACTTTACTTAGGGCCACAGAATTTTTACTCAGGGACAGACAGAATTGTTACTGAGTGCCAGAGAATTGTTACTCAGGGACAGACAGAATTGTTACGGAGTGCCAGAGAATTGTTACTTAGGGCCACAGAAACTTTACTTAGGGCCACAGAATTGTTACTCGCACAGACACAGAATTGTTACTCGCACAGACACAGAACTGTTACTGAGGGCCACAGAAACTTTACTTAGGGACAAAGAAACGCTAGTTAGGGCCACGGAATTCATACTCAGGGACAGACAGAATTGTTACGGAGTGCCAGAGAATTGTTACTCAGGGCCACAGAAACTTTACTTAGGGCCACAGAATTTTTACTCAGGGACAGACAGAATTGTTACTGAGTGCCAGAGAATTGTTACTCAGGGACAGACAGAATTGTTACGGAGTGCCAGAGAATTGTTACTCAGGGACAGACAGAATTGTTACTGAGTGCCAGAGAATTGTTATTTAGGGCCACAGAAACTTTAATTAGGGCCACAGAATTTTTACTCAGGGACAGACAGAATTGTTACTGAGTGCCAGAGAATTGTTACTCAGGGACAGACAGAATTGTTACCGAGTGCCAGAGAATTGTTACTCAGGGACAGACAGAATTGTTACTGAGTGCCAGAGAATTGTTACTTAGGGCCACAGAAACTTTAATTAGGGCCACAGAATTTTTACTCAGGGACAGACAGAATTGTTACTGAGTGCCAGAGAATTGTTACTCAGGGACAGACAGAATTGTTACGGAGTGCCAGAGAATTGTTACTCAGGGCCACAGAAACTTTACTTAGGGCCACAGAATTTTTACTCAGGGACAGACAGAATTGTTACTGAGTGCCAGAGAATTGTTACTCAGGGACAGACAGAATTGTTACGGAGTGCCAGAGAATTGTTACTCAGGGACAGACAGAATTGTTACTGAGTGCCAGAGAATTGTTACTTAGGGCCACAGAAACTTTAATTAGGGCCACAGAATTTTTACTCAGGGACAGACAGAATTGTTACTGAGTGCCAGAGAATTGTTACTCAGGGACAGACAGAATTGTTACGGAGTGCCAGAGAATTGTTACTCAGGGCCACAGAAACTTTACTTAGGGCCACAGAATTTTTACTCAGGGACAGACAGAATTGTTACTGAGTGCCAGAGAATTGTTACTCAGGGACAGACAGAATTGTTACGGAGTGCCAGAGAATTGTTACTCAGGGACAGACAGAATTGTTACTGAGTGCCAGAGAATTGTTACTTAGGGCCACAGAAACTTTAATTAGGGCCACAGAATTTTTACTCAGGGACAGACAGAATTGTTACTGAGTGCCAGAGAATTGTTACTCAGGGACAGACAGAATTGTTACCGAGTGCCAGAGAATTGTTACTCAGGGACAGACAGAATTGTTACTGAGTGCCAGAGAATTGTTACTTAGGGCCACAGAAACTATAATTAGGGCCACAGAATTTTTACTCAGGGACAGACAGAATTGTTACTGAGTGCCAGAGAATTGTTACTCAGGGACAGACAGAATTGTTACGGAGTGCCAGAGAATTGTTACTCAGGGCCACAGAAACTTTACTTAGGGCCAGAGAATTTTTACTCAGGGACAGACAGAATTGTTACTGAGTGCCAGAGAATTGTTACTCAGGGACAGACAGAATTGTTACTGAGTGCCAGATAATTGTTACTCAGGGCCCCAGAAACTTTACTTAGGGCCACAGAATTTTTACTCAGGGACAGACAGAATTGTTACTGAGTGCCAGAGAATTGTTACTCAGGGACAGACAGAATTGTTACTGAGTGCCAGAGAATTGTTACTTAGGGCCACAGAAACTTTACTTAGGGCCACAGAATTGTTACTCGCACAGACACAGAATTGTTACTCGCACAGACACAGAACTGTTACTGAGGGCCACAGAAACTTTACTTAGGGCCACAGAATTGTTACTCGCACAGACACAGAATTGTTACTCGCACAGACACAGAACTGTTACTGAGGGCCACAGAACTGTTACTTAGGGCCACAGAATTGTTACTCGCACAGACACAGAATTGTTACTCAAGGCCACAGAAACTTTACTTAGGGCCACAGAATTTTTACTCAGGGACAGACAGAATTGTTACTGAGTGCCAGAGAATTGTTACTCAGGGACAGACAGAATTGTTACGGAGTGCCAGAGAATTGTTACTCAGGGCCACAGAAACTTTACTTAGGGCCACAGAATTTTTACTCAGGGACAGACAGAATTGTTACTGAGTGCCAGAGAATTGTTACTCAGGGACAGACAGAATTGTTACGGAGTGCCAGAGAATTGTTACTTAGGGCCACAGAAACTTTACTTAGGGCCACAGAATTGTTACTCGCACAGACACAGAATTGTTACTCGCACAGACACAGAACTGTTACTGAGGGCCACAGAAACTTTACTTAGGGACAAAGAAACGCTAGTTAGGGCCACGGAATTCATACTCAGGGACAGACAGAATTGTTACGGAGTGCCAGAGAATTGTTACTCAGGGCCACAGAAACTTTACTTAGGGCCACAGAATTTTTACTCAGGGACAGACAGAATTGTTACTGAGTGCCAGAGAATTGTTACTCAGGGACAGACAGAATTGTTACTGAGTGCAAGAGAATTGTTACTTAGGGCCACAGAAACTTTACTTAGGGCCACAGAATTGTTACTCGCACAGACACAGAATTGTTACTCGCACAGACACAGAATTGTTACTGAAGGCCACAGAACTGTTACTTAGGGCCACAGAATTGTTACTCGCACAGACACAGAATTGTTACTCGCACAGACACAGAACTGTTACTGAGGGCCACAGAACTGTTACTTAGGGCCACAGAATTGTTACTCGCACAGACACAGAATTGTTACTCAGGGCCACAGAACTGTTACTTAGGGACAAAGAAACGCTAGTTAGGGCCACAGAATTCATACTCAGGGACAGACAGAATTGTTACGGAGTGCCAGAGAATTGTTACTCTGGGCCACAGAAACTTTACTTAGGGCCACAGAATTTTTACTCAGGGACAGACAGAATTGTTACTGAGTGCCAGAGAATTGTTACTCAGGGACAGACAGAATTGTTACGGAGTGCCAGAGAATTGTTACTCAGGGCCACAGAAACTTTACTTAGGGCCACAGAATTTTTACTCAGGGACAGACAGAATTGTTACTGAGTGCCAGAGAATTGTTACTCAGGGACAGACAGAATTGTTACGGAGTGCCAGAGAATTGTTACTTAGGGCCACAGAAACTTTACTTAGGGCCACAGAATTGTTACTCGCACAGACACAGAATTGTTACTCGCACAGACACAGAACTGTTACTGAGGGCCACAGAAACTTTACTTAGGGACAAAGAAACGCTAGTTAGGGCCACGGAATTCATACTCAGGGACAGACAGAATTGTTACGGAGTGCCAGAGAATTGTTACTCAGGGCCACAGAAACTTTACTTAGGGCCACAGAATTTTTACTCAGGGACAGACAGAATTGTTACTGAGTGCCAGAGAATTGTTACTCAGGGACAGACAGAATTGTTACGGAGTGCCAGAGAATTGTTACTCAGGGCCACAGAAACTTTACTTAGGGCCACAGAATTTTTACTCAGGGACAGACAGAATTGTTACTGAGTGCCAGAGAATTGTTACTCAGGGACAGACAGAATTGTTACGGAGTGCCAGAGAATTGTTACTTAGGGCCACAGAAACTTTACTTAGGGCCACAGAATTGTTACTCGCACAGACACAGAATTGTTACTCGCACAGACACAGAACTGTTACTGAGGGCCACAGAAACTTTACTTAGGGACAAAGAAACGCTAGTTAGGGCCACGGAATTCATACTCAGGGACAGACAGAATTGTTACGGAGTGCCAGAGAATTGTTACTCAGGGCCACAGAAACTTTACTTAGGGCCACAGAATTTTTACTCAGGGACAGACAGAATTGTTACTGAGTGCCAGAGAATTGTTACTCAGGGACAGACAGAATTGTTACGGAGTGCCAGAGAATTGTTACTCAGGGACAGACAGAATTGTTACTGAGTGCCAGAGAATTGTTACTTAGGGTCACAGAAACTTTAATTAGGGCCACAGAATTTTTACTCAGGGACAGACAGAATTGTTACTGAGTGCCAGAGAATTGTTACTCAGGGACAGACAGAATTGTTACGGAGTGCCAGAGAATTGTTACTCAGGGCCACAGAAACTTTACTTAGGGCCACAGAATTTTTACTCAGGGACAGACAGAATTGTTACTGAATGCCAGAGAATTGTTACTCAGGGACAGACAGAATTGTTACGGAGTGCCAGAGAATTGTTACTCAGGGACAGACAGAATTGTTACTGAGTGCCAGAGAATTGTTACTTAGGGCCACAGAAACTTTAATTAGGGCCACAGAATTTTTACTCAGGGACAGACAGAATTGTTACTGAGTGCCAGAGAATTGTTACTCAGGGACAGACAGAATTGTTACCGAGTGCCAGAGAATTGTTACTCAGGGACAGACAGAATTGTTACTGAGTGCCAGAGAATTGTTACTTAGGGCCACAGAAACTTTAATTAGGGCCACAGAATTTTTACTCAGGGACAGACAGAATTGTTACTGAGTGCCAGAGAATTGTTACTCAGGGACAGACAGAATTGTTACGGAGTGCCAGAGAATTGTTACTCAGGGCCACAGAAACTTTACTTAGGGCCAGAGAATTTTTACTCAGGGACAGACAGAATTGTTACTGAGTGCCAGAGAATTGTTACTCAGGGACAGACAGAATTGTTACTGAGTGCCAGATAATTGTTACTCAGGGCCCCAGAAACTTTACTTAGGGCCACAGAATTTTTACTCAGGGACAGACAGAATTGTTACTGAGTGCCAGAGAATTGTTACTCAGGGACAGACAGAATTGTTACTGAGTGCCAGAGAATTGTTACTTAGGGCCACAGAAACTTTACTTAGGGCCACAGAATTGTTACTCGCACAGACACAGAATTGTTACTCGCACAGACACAGAATTGTTACTGAGGGCCACAGAACTGTTACTTGGGGTCACAGAAACGTTAATCAGGGACACAGAATTGTTACTGAGGGCCACAGAACTGTTACTTAGGGCCACAGAATTGTTACTCGCACAGACACAGAATTGTTACTCAGGGACACAGAATTGTTACTCAGGGACACATAATCGTTTAATTAAAGAGTATGTCAGACAACATGCAGAGGAGTGGCAGAGGAGGCAATGTTTTAGGAGCGAGCAGACGTGGCAGCAGAGGAAGGGGTCGAGGCAGCACTATTCGCAGCCAGAGGCCAGTGCTCCCGGTGTCATCCAGCGGTCGTGTCTCCACCGACAACCCTGCCGTCGTCGATTGGTTGGCTCGGTCGTCTTCCTCTTCCCAGGTCACCTCTGACACCTACAGCCAACGGTCGGTGGGTACGTCAGACACAACCGTTAGTTGGCATGGCCCGGGACCAAGCCCACTGAAATCACGTGTCCTCTACCTGCCCCTGTCCTTTGGTGTTCCCTCACCAAGCGAAGTATCGCATGCTGTGGGCTCAGCCCCACTGTACAGTGAGGAAGAGCTAACAGAGGGCGGTCAGGAACGGGGGGAGACATCCGCCTTTTCAGCAGCCAGGCGAAGAAGTAGTGGCGAGGAGAGTGGCTCGGTAGCCGGTCTAGAGACAGGTCTGTCTCCTGACCCAGACGCAGCCGAGGGGGCTAGTAGTGAGGCGGAGACCCTACTTGATGATGAGGAGGTTGATCGCACTTGGCAGCCTCGTCGTCATCAGGCATCATCAGGAGAAGAGGGTGGCAGCTTGGCAGCGAGCAAAACAGTCGGTGGGTTGCCCAGGAGACAGCAGCAGGGTCGCAGCAGTGTCAGTGGAGCCAAACGTCCACGGAGTAGAGCACCAGCTCCACTGCAGCCTACCACCACGGCCAGTAGTGGTGCCGGTGTGCACGGAGGAAGCAGCAGTCAGCCAGTGAGGAGTATCGGGGGCAAAGTTTCCTACTCGGCGGTGTGGCAATTTTTCGTCAAGCCGCCCGAGGAAGTAAACGTAGCCGTATGTCGACTATGTGGCCAGAAAGTCAAGCGTGGCCAGGGGGCCCATGTTGGGACTACAGCGTTGCGGCAGCATATGCAGCGTCGCCATTTGGTGGCCTGGGAAAACCGTGATAAAGATACGGCGGTTCTGCCCGCCCCAGCCCCCGCTCCATCACCCGCTCCGTTACTTGCTCCGTCACCCGACGTCAATCGCCCTCCATCAGCCAGTCAAGGCTCCAACACCTCTGCTGAGGGGAGTTGTCGCTCGTTGGCATCTTCCGCTCGTTCAGATGCTCCTTCTCCTGCTACTCCTCTTCACGGATTCCGTCAGCAGTCTTTCTTGGAATCCGTTTCCAAGAGACAACAGTTTGCGAGCACGCACCCGACGGTGCAAAAGCTGAACGTCCTCCTGTCCAAGTTGCTGGTGCTGCAGTCCCTCCCTTTCTAAGTGGTGGACTCAGCACCTTTCCGAGAAATGATGGCTTGTGCCGCGCCGCGGTGGAGAGTGCCAAGCCGTCATTTCTTCGCCAAAAAGGCAGTGCCAGCCCTGCATTCACATGTAGAAGACATGGTGGGCCAGTCTTTGAGCATGTCGGTCTCTGCCAAAGTGCACGGCAGCGCCGACGTGTGGAGCTGTAACTATGGTCAGGGACAGTACATGTCATTTACGGCCCACTGGGTGAACGTGGTGCCGTCACAGCCGCACCAGCAACTTGGACAGGTCACGCCGCTTTTGCCTCCACGTTTGCACGTCCTTGGTCCGGCAAAGATGTCCGCCTCTACCACCTCTTCTTCCGCCGTGTCCTCAGCCGCCACCCCCGTGCCAAGTCCCATTACCCGACCGGCATATCACATGTGCAGGGCGCAACGGTGTCACGCTGTTCTGCACCTGGTATGCCTTGGCGAACGTAGTCACACAGGGGAGGAACTTCTGAGTGTAATGAACAGAGAAATCGACAGATGGCTGTCTCCGCGCAAACTGAAAATCGGAACCATGTTGACCGACAACGGAAAGAACATGGTGTCTGCTCTGCGTCAAGGAAGGTTGTGCCATGCGCCATGCATGGCTCACGTGTTCAATCTGGTTGTCAAGCGGTTCTTAAAATCCACCATCCCACTGCAAGACATCCTTAAAATGTCACGTAAACTTTGCATGCATTTCAGCCATTCCTACACCGCAAAGCACACCCTCCTTGAGCTGCAGCGGCAGAACGGAATTCCACAGCATCGCCTGATCTGCGACGTTGCAACAAGGTGGAATTCAACCCTACACATGTTAGACCGCCTTTACGAACAGCGAAAGGCCATCACCGATTTCCTGATGTTACAAGCGGATAAAGGTACTCCCCTGTGTAACTTCGATGTCAGCCATTGGCAGCTCATGCGTGACACCTGCCGCTTGCTCAGGCCCTTTGAGGAGGCCACGCTATTCGTGAGTCGGCAGGACTATGGGATGAACGACGTCATTCCTCTGTTGCACGTCCTTGAACAAATGCTGTTAACAATGGCTGGTCAGGGTGCGGTAGACGTGGCGCACAGATCTCAACGCCACATGACCCCTGTGGGGGCAGGACAGGAAGAAGAGGAGGAGGTAGAGGAGGACATTTGTGCTCAGGAATTATTGAGTGAAATGGGTGGTTTTTCCACTCAGCGGACAGGAGTGGAGGAGCAGGAGCATCTGGTAGAGGAGGAGGAGGAGGAGACAGAGGACCCAGACGCACCGTGGCAGTATGCTGTGGAGATGGAGGCAGGGAGTCCCTCGCATTCCTTGGCACAAATGGCCCATAGCATGCTCGGTTGCTTGCGTAGCGACAGCCGAATAATAACCATCAGACAGAGGGATGACTTTTGGCTGTCCACCTTGTTGGACCCTCGCTACCGTTCCAAAATGGTGGCCTTTTTCACACCTGCTGAGAGGGAGGCCAAAATAACGTACTATAAAAACCACCTATGTAGTCAGTTGGTCTCTGCCTTTGTGCGCCAACGTCCATCCTCAGACACTGTGGGCCCTGTCGCTCGCGTTCCGCTGCCATGGCAGCAGGGGAGGGGTGGGGTGGTAGGAGCAGTGGCAGCTCCACCAGCAGCAGCTGCCTCAGTCTGCAGTCGATGATGAGTAGCTTTCTTCACCAGCGCAGTGAGGAAACTACTAACCAGCCGCAGCAGCAGCAGCAGCATCAGGTGGACCTGGAGCAGGACCTCAAACAACAGGCTTGGGCCTACTTGGACAGCACCCTGCCAACCGAGGTAGACAATCCCCTTGACTACTGGGCAACGAAACTTGACCTTTGGCCCCAACTAGCTGAATTTGCCCTTGAAAGGCTGTCATGCCCGGCCAGTAGCGTGGCATCGGAGCGCGTGTTTAGTGCGGCAGGAGGTATTGTAACTCCGCGGAGGACACGACTGTCCACCCAAAGTGTGGAGAGACTCACGTTTGTGAAAATGAATCAGGCGTGGATTAGTCTGGATTTCAAACCACCAGTTCCTGACACAACTGACTAAATCCGCCATGAATCATGCCTCAAACATGTGCCACTTTGAGGTCTCCTCACACACTGCTGGTGTGTAGAATTTTTTGACATAGGGTGCTGGCAGATTATGGGCCTCCTATAGCTGCTGCCAGGCCCCTAATCTGCCATAGGCCCCTATATACCGCTTCCTCATGCTGCTGCCAGGTCCAGAGTCTCTCATGGGTCCCTGTACGGCCTCCCATTGCTGCTGTCTCCATCGCCACACTCTGCCATGTGCCACTTTCAGGTCTCCTCACACACTGCTGGTGTGTAGAATTTTTTGACATAGGGTGCTGGCAGATTATGGGCCTCCTATAGCTGCTGCCAGGCCCCTAATCTGCCATAGGCCCCTATATACCGCTTCCTCATGCTGCTGCCAGGTCCAGAGTCTCTCATGGGTCCCTGTACGGCCTCCCATTGCTGCTGTCTCCATCGCCACACTCTGCCATGTGCCACTTTCAGGTCTCCTCACACACTGCTGGTGTGTAGAATTTTTTGACATAGGGTGCTGGCAGATTATGGGCCTCCTATAGCTGCTGCCAGGCCCCTAATCTGCCATAGGCCCCTATATACCGCTTCCTCATGCTGCTGCCAGGTCCAGAGTCTCTCATGGGTCCCTGTACGGCCTCCCATTGCTGCTGTCTCCATCGCCACACTCTGCCATGTGCCACTTTCAGGTCTCCTCACACACTGCTGGTGTGTAGAATTTTTTGACATAGGGTGCTGGCAGATTATGGGCCTCCTATAGCTGCTGCCAGGCCCCTAATCTGCCATAGGCCCCTATATACCGCTTCCTCATGCTGCTGCCAGGTCCAGAGTCTCTCATGGGTCCCTGTACGGCCTCCCATTGCTGCTGTCTCCATCGCCACACTCTGCCATGTGCCACTTTCAGGTCTCCTCACACACTGCTGGTGTGTAGAATTTTTTGACATAGGGTGCTGGCAGATTATGGGCCTCCTATAGCTGCTGCCAGGTCCCTAATCTGCCATAGGCCCCTATATACCGCTTCCTCATGCTGCTGCCAGGTCCAGAGTCTCTCATGGGTCCCTGTACGGCCTCCCATTGCTGCTGTCTCCATCGCCACACTCTGCCATGTGCCACTTTCAGGTCTCCTCACACACTGCTGGTGTGTAGAATTTTTTGACATAGGGTGCTGGCAGATTACGGGCCTCCTATAGCTGCTGCCAGGCCCCTAATCTGCCATAGGCCCCTATATACCGCTTCCTCATGCTGCTGCCAGGTCCAGAGTCTCTCATGGGTCCCTGTACGGCCTCCCATTGCTGCTGTCTCCATCGCCACACTCTGCCATGTGCCACTTTCAGGTCTCCTCACACACTGCTGGTGTGTAGAATTTTTTGACATAGGGTGCTGGCAGATTACGGGCCTCCCATAGCTGCTGCCAGGCCCCTAATCTGCCATAGGCCCCTATATACCGCCTCCTCATGCTGCTGCCAGGTCCAGAGTCTGTCATGGGTCCCTGTACGGCCTCCCATTGCTGCTGTCTCCATCGCCACACTCTGCCATGTGCCACTTTCAGGTCTCCTCACACAATGCTTGTGTGTAGAATTTTTTGACATAGGGTGCTGGCAGATTATGGGCCTCCCATAGCTGCTGCCAGGCCCCTAATCTGCCATGGGCCCCTATATACCGCCTCCTCATGCTGCTGCCAGGTCCACAGTGTCTCATGCCATGTGCCACTTTCAGGTCTCCTCACACTGCTGGTGTGTTGAATTTTTTGACATAGGGTGCTGGCAGATTATGGGCCTCCCATAGCTGCTGCCAGGCCCCTAATCTGCCATAGGCCCCTATATACCGCTTCCTCATGCTGCTGCCAGGTCCAGAGTCTCTCATGGGTCCCTGTACGGCCTCCCATTGCTGCTGTCTCCATCGCCACACTCTGCCATGTGCCACTTTCAGGTCTCCTCACACACTGCTGGTGTGTAGAATTTTTTGACATAGGGTGCTGGCAGATTATGGGCCTCCTATAGCTGCTGCCAGGCCCCTAATCTGCCATAGGCCCCTATATACCACTTCCTCATGCTGCTGCCAGGTCCAGAGTCTCTCATGGGTCCCTGTACGGCCTCCCATTGCTGCTGTCTCCATCGCCACACTCTGCCATGTGCCACTTTCAGGTCTCCTCACACACTGCTGGTGTGTAGAATTTTTTGACATAGGGTGCTGGCAGATTATGGGCCTCCTATAGCTGCTGCCAGGCCCCTAATCTGCCATAGGCCCCTATATACCGCTTCCTCATGCTACTGCCAGGTCCAGAGTCTCTCATGGGTCCCTGTACGGCCTCCCATTGCTGCTGTCTCCATCGCCACACTCTGCCATGTGCCACTTTCAGGTCTCCTCACACACTGCTGGTGTGTAGAATTTTTTGACATAGGGTGCTGGCAGATTATGGGCCTCCTATAGCTGCCGCCAGGCCCCTAATCTGCCATAGGCCCCTATATACCGCTTCCTCATGCTGCTGCCAGGTCCAGAGTCTCTCATGGGTCCCTGTACGGCCTCCCATTGCTGCTGTCTCCATCGCCACACTCTGCCATGTGCCACTTTCAGGTCTCCTCACACACTGTTGGTGTGTAGAATTTTTTGACATAGGGTGCTGGCAGATTATGGGCCTCCTATAGCTGCTGCCAGGCCCCTAATCTGCCATGGGCCCCTATATACCGCCTCCTCATGCTGCTGCCAGGTCCACAGTGTCTCATGCCATGTGCCACTTTCAGGTCTCCTCACACTGCTGGTGTGTTGAATTTTTTGACATAGGGTGCTGGCAGATTATGGGCCTCCTATAGCTGCTGCCAGGCCCCTAATCTGCCATAGGCCCCTATATACCGCTTCCTCATGCTGCTGCCAGGTCCAGAGTCTCTCATGGGTCCCTGTACGGCCTCCCATTGCTGCTGTCTCCATCGCCACACTCTGCCATGTGCCACTTTCAGGTCTCCTCACACACTGCTGGTGTGTAGAATTTTTTGACATAGGGTGCTGGCAGATTATGGGCCTCCTATAGCTGCTGCCAGGCCCCTAATCTGCCATAGGCCCCTATATACCGCTTCCTCATGCTGCTGCCAGGTCCAGAGTCTCTCATGGGTCCCTGTACGGCCTCCCATTGCTGCTGTCTCCATCGCCACACTCTGCCATGTGCCACTTTCAGGTCTCCTCACACACTGCTGGTGTGTAGAATTTTTTGACATAGGGTGCTGGCAGATTATGGGCCTCCTATAGCTGCTGCCAGGCCCCTAATCTGCCATGGGCCCCTATATACCGCCTCCTCATGCTGCTGCCAGGTCCACAGTGTCTCATGCCATGTGCCACTTTCAGGTCTCCTCACACTGCTGGTGTGTTGAATTTTTTGACATAGGGTGCTGGCAGATTATGGGCCTCCTATAGCTGCTGCCAGGCCCCTAATCTGCCATAGGCCCCTATATACCGCTTCCTCATGCTGCTGCCAGGTCCAGAGTCTCTCATGGGTCCCTGTACGGCCTCCCATTGCTGCTGTCTCCATCGCCACACTCTGCCATGTGCCACTTTCAGGTCTCCTCACACACTGCTGGTGTGTAGAATTTTTTGACATAGGGTGCTGGCAGATTATGGGCCTCCTATAGCTGCTGCCAGGCCCCTAATCTGCCATAGGCCCCTATATACCGCTTCCTCATGCTGCTGCCAGGTCCAAAGTCTCTCATGGGTCCCTGTACGGCCTCCCATTGCTGCTGTCTCCATCGCCACACTCTGCCATGTGCCACTTTCAGGTCTCCTCACACACTGCTGGTGTGTAGAATTTTTTGACATAGGGTGCTGGCAGATTATGGGCCTCCTATAGCTGCTGCCAGGCCCCTAATCTGCCATAGGCCCCTATATACCGCTTCCTCATGCTGCTGCCAGGTCCAGAGTCTCTCATGGGTCCCTGTACGGCCTCCCATTGCTGCTGTCTCCATCGCCACACTCTGCCATGTGCCACTTTCAGGTCTCCTCACACACTGCTGGTGTGTAGAATTTTTTGACATAGGGTGCTGGCAGATTATGGGCCTCCTATAGCTGCTGCCAGGCCCCTAATCTGCCATGGGCCCCTATATACCGCCTCCTCATGCTGCTGCCAGGTCCACAGTGTCTCATGCCATGTGCCACTTTCAGGTCTCCTCACACTGCTGGTGTGTTGAATTTTTTGACATAGGGTGCTGGCAGATTATGGGCCTCCTATAGCTGCTGCCAGGCCCCTAATCTGCCATAGGCCCCTATATACCGCTTCCTCATGCTGCTGCCAGGTCCAGAGTCTGTCATGGGTCCCTGTACGGCCTCCCATTGCTGCTGTCTCCATCGCCACACTCTGCCATGTGCCACTTTCAGGTCTCCTCACACACTGCTGGTGTGTAGAATTTTTTGACATAGGGTGCTGGCAGATTATGGGCCTCCCATAGCTGCTGCCAGGCCCCTAATCTGCCATAGGCCCCTATATACCGCCTCCTCATGCTGCTGCCAGGTCCAGAGTCTGTCATGGGTCCCTGTACGGCCTCCCATTGCTGCTGTCTCCATCGCCACACTCTGCCATGTGCCACTTTCAGGTCTCCTCACACTGCTGGTGTGTAGAATTTTTTGACATAGGGTGCTGGCAGATTACGGGCCTCCCATTGCTGCTGCCAGGCCCCTAATCTGCCATGGGCCCCTATACTGCCTCCTCATGCTGCTGCCAAGTCCAGAGTGTGTCATGGGTCCCTGTACGGCCTCCTATTGCTGCTGTCTCCATAGCCACACTCTGCCATGTGCCACTTTCAGGTCTCCTCACACTGCTGGTGTGTTGAATTTTTTGACATAGGGTGCTGGCAGATTATGGGCCTCCTATAGCTGCTGCCAGGCCCCTAATCTGCCATAGGCCCCTATATACCGCTTCCTCATGCTGCTGCCAGGTCCAGAGTCTCTCATGGGTCCCTGTACGGCCTCCCATTGCTGCTGTCTCCATCGCCACACTCTGCCATGTGCCACTTTCAGGTCTCCTCACACACTGCTGGTGTGTAGAATTTTTTGACATAGGGTGCTGGCAGATTATGGGCCTCCTATAGCTGCTGCCAGGCCCCTAATCTGCCATAGGCCCCTATATACCGCTTCCTCATGCTGCTGCCAGGTCCAGAGTCTCTCATGGGTCCCTGTACGGCCTCCCATTGCTGCTGTCTCCATCGCCACACTCTGCCATGTGCCACTTTCAGGTCTCCTCACACACTGCTGGTGTGTAGAATTTTTTGACATAGGGTGCTGGCAGATTATGGGCCTCCTATAGCTGCTGCCAGGCCCCTAATCTGCCATAGGCCCCTATATACCGCTTCCTCATGCTGCTGCCAGGTCCAGAGTCTCTCATGGGTCCCTGTACGGCCTCCCATTGCTGCTGTCTCCATCGCCACACTCTGCCATGTGCCACTTTCAGGTCTCCTCACACACTGCTGGTGTGTAGAATTTTTTGACATAGGGTGCTGGCAGATTATGGGCCTCCTATAGCTGCTGCCAGGCCCCTAATCTGCCATGGGCCCCTATATACCGCCTCCTCATGCTGCTGCCAGGTCCACAGTGTCTCATGCCATGTGCCACTTTCAGGTCTCCTCACACTGCTGGTGTGTTGAATTTTTTGACATAGGGTGCTGGCAGATTATGGGCCTCCTATAGCTGCTGCCAGGCCCCTAATCTGCCATAGGCCCCTATATACCGCTTCCTCATGCTGCTGCCAGGTCCAGAGTCTGTCATGGGTCCCTGTACGGCCTCCCATTGCTGCTGTCTCCATCGCCACACTCTGCCATGTGCCACTTTCAGGTCTCCTCACACACTGCTGGTGTGTAGAATTTTTTGACATAGGGTGCTGGCAGATTATGGGCCTCCCATAGCTGCTGCCAGGCCCCTAATCTGCCATAGGCCCCTATATACCGCCTCCTCATGCTGCTGCCAGGTCCAGAGTCTGTCATGGGTCCCTGTACGGCCTCCCATTGCTGCTGTCTCCATCGCCACACTCTGCCATGTGCCACTTTCAGGTCTCCTCACACTGCTGGTGTGTAGAATTTTTTGACATAGGGTGCTGGCAGATTACGGGCCTCCCATTGCTGCTGCCAGGCCCCTAATCTGCCATGGGCCCCTATACTGCCTCCTCATGCTGCTGCCAAGTCCAGAGTGTGTCATGGGTCCCTGTACGGCCTCCTATTGCTGCTGTCTCCATAGCCACACTCTGCCATGTGCCACTTTCAGGTCTCCTCACACTGCTGGTGTGTTGAATTTTTTGACATAGGGTGCTGGCAGATTATGGGCCTCCTATAGCTGCTGCCAGGCCCCTAATCTGCCATAGGCCCCTATATACCGCTTCCTCATGCTGCTGCCAGGTCCAGAGTCTGTCATGGGTCCCTGTACGGCCTCCCATTGCTGCTGTCTCCATCGCCACACTCTGCCATGTGCCACTTTCAGGTCTCCTCACACACTGCTGGTGTGTAGAATTTTTTGACATAGGGTGTTGGCAGATTACGGGCCTCCCATTGCTGCTGCCAGGCCCCTAATCTGCCATAGGCCCCTATATACCGCTTCCTCATGCTGCTGCCAGGTCCAGAGTCTCTCATGGGTCCCTGTACGGCCTCCCATTGCTGCTGTCTCCATCGCCACACTCTGCCATGTGCCACTTTTAGGTCTCCTCACACACTGCTGGTGTGTAGAATTTTTTGACATAGGGTGCTGGCAGATTATGGGCCTCCTATAGCTGCTGCCAGGCCCCTAATCTGCCATAGGCCCCTATATACCGCTTCCTCATGCTGCTGCCAGGTCCAGAGTCTCTCATGGGTCCCTGTACGGCCTCCCATTGCTGCTGTCTCCATCGCCACACTCTGCCATGTGCCACTTTCAGGTCTCCTCACACACTGCTGGTGTGTAGAATTTTTTGACATAGGGTTCTGGCAGATTATGGGCCTCCTATAGCTGCTGCCAGGCCCCTAATCTGCCATGGGCCCCTATATACCGCCTCCTCATGCTGCTGCCAGGTCCACAGTGTCTCATGCCATGTGCCACTTTCAGGTCTCCTCACACTGCTGGTGTGTTGAATTTTTTGACATAGGGTGCTGGCAGATTATGGGCCTCCTATAGCTGCTGCCAGGCCCCTAATCTGCCATAGGCCCCTATATACCGCTTCCTCATGCTGCTGCCAGGTCCAGAGTCTGTCATGGGTCCCTGTACGGCCTCCCATTGCTGCTGTCTCCATCGCCACACTCTGCCATGTGCCACTTTCAGGTCTCCTCACACACTGCTGGTGTGTAGAATTTTTTGACATAGGGTGCTGGCAGATTATGGGCCTCCCATAGCTGCTGCCAGGCCCCTAATCTGCCATAGGCCCCTATATACCGCCTCCTCATGCTGCTGCCAGGTCCAGAGTCTGTCATGGGTCCCTGTACGGTCTCCCATTGCTGCTGTCTCCATCGCCACACTCTGCCATGTGCCACTTTCAGGTCTCCTCACACTGCTGGTGTGTAGAATTTTTTGACATAGGGTGCTGGCAGATTACGGGCCTCCCATTGCTGCTGCCAGGCCCCTAATCTGCCATGGGCCCCTATACCGCCTCCTCATGCTGCTGCCAAGTCCAGAGTGTGTCATGGGTCCCTGTACGGCCTCCTATTGCTGCTGTCTCCATAGCCACACTCTGCCATGTGCCACTTTCAGGTCTCCTCACACTGCTGGTGTGTTGAATTTTTTGACATAGGGTGCTGGCAGATTATGGGCCTCCTATAGCTGCTGCCAGGCCCCTAATCTGCCATAGGCCCCTATATACCGCTTCCTCATGCTGCTGCCAGGTCCAGAGTCTCTCATGGGTCCCTGTACGGCCTCCCATTGCTGCTGTCTCCATCGCCACACTCTGCCATGTGCCACTTTCAGGTCTCCTCACACACTGCTGGTGTGTAGAATTTTTTGACATAGGGTGTTGGCAGATTACGGGCCTCCCATTGCTGCTGCCAGGCCCCTAATCTGCCATAGGCCCCTATATACCGCTTCCTCATGCTGCTGCCAGGTCCAGAGTCTCTCATGGGTCCCTGTACGGCCTCCCATTGCTGCTGTCTCCATCGCCACACTCTGCCATGTGCCACTTTCAGGTCTCCTCACACACTGCTGGTGTGTAGAATTTTTTGACATAGGGTGCTGGCAGATTATGGGCCTCCTATAGCTGCTGCCAGGCCCCTAATCTGCCATAGGCCCCTATATACCGCTTCCTCATGCTGCTGCCAGGTCCAAAGTCTCTCATGGGTCCCTGTACGGCCTCCCATTGCTGCTGTCTCCATCGCCACACTCTGCCATGTGCCACTTTCAGGTCTCCTCACACACTGCTGGTGTGTAGAATTTTTTGACATAGGGTGCTGGCAGATTATGGGCCTCCTATAGCTGCTGCCAGGCCCCTAATCTGCCATGGGCCCCTATATACCGCCTCCTCATGCTGCTGCCAGGTCCACAGTGTCTCATGCCATGTGCCACTTTCAGGTCTCCTCACACTGCTGGTGTGTTGAATTTTTTGACATAGGGTGCTGGCAGATTATGGGCCTCCTATAGCTGCTGCCAGGCCCCTAATCTGCCATAGGCCCCTATATACCGCTTCCTCATGCTGCTGCCAGGTCCAGAGTCTCTCATGGGTCCCTGTACGGCCTCCCATTGCTGCTGTCTCCATCGCCACACTCTGCCATGTGCCACTTTCAGGTCTCCTCACACACTGCTGGTGTGTAGAATTTTTTGACATAGGGTGCTGGCAGATTATGGGCCTCCTATAGCTGCTGCCAGGCCCCTAATCTGCCATAGGCCCCTATATACCGCTTCCTCATGCTGCTGCCAGGTCCAGAGTCTCTCATGGGTCCCTGTACGGCCTCCCATTGCTGCTGTCTCCATCGCCACACTCTGCCATGTGCCACTTTCAGGTCTCCTCACACACTGCTGGTGTGTAGAATTTTTTGACATAGGGTGCTGGCAGATTATGGGCCTCCTATAGCTGCTGCCAGGCCCCTAATCTGCCATAGGCCCCTATATACCGCTTCCTCATGCTGCTGCCAGGTCCAGAGTCTCTCATGGGTCCCTGTACGGCCTCCCATTGCTGCTGTCTCCATCGCCACACTCTGCCATGTGCCACTTTCAGGTCTCCTCACACACTGCTGGTGTGTAGAATTTTTTGACATAGGGTGCTGGCAGATTATGGGCCTCCTATAGCTGCTGCCAGGCCCCTAATCTGCCATAGGCCCCTATATACCGCTTCCTCATGCTGCTGCCAGGTCCAGAGTCTCTCATGGGTCCCTGTACGGCCTCCCATTGCTGCTGTCTCCATCGCCACACTCTGCCATGTGCCACTTTCAGGTCTCCTCACACACTGCTGGTGTGTAGAATTTTTTGACATAGGGTGCTGGCAGATTATGGGCCTCCTATAGCTGCTGCCAGGCCCCTAATCTGCCATGGGCCCCTATATACCGCCTCCTCATGCTGCTGCCAGGTCCACAGTGTCTCATGCCATGTGCCACTTTCAGGTCTCCTCACACTGCTGGTGTGTTGAATTTTTTGACATAGGGTGCTGGCAGATTATGGGCCTCCTATAGCTGCTGCCAGGCCCCTAATCTGCCATAGGCCCCTATATACCGCTTCCTCATGCTGCTGCCAGGTCCAGAGTCTCTCATGGGTCCCTGTACGGCCTCCCATTGCTGCTGTCTCCATCGCCACACTCTGCCATGTGCCACTTTCAGGTCTCCTCACACACTGCTGGTGTGTAGAATTTTTTGACATAGGGTGCTGGCAGATTATGGGCCTCCTATAGCTGCTGCCAGGCCCCTAATCTGCCATAAGCCCCTATATACCGCTTCCTCATGCTGCTGCCAGGTCCAGAGTCTCTCATGGGTCCCTGTACGGCCTCCCATTGCTGCTGTCTCCATCGCCACACTCTGCCATGTGCCACTTTCAGGTCTCCTCACACACTGCTGGTGTGTAGAATTTTTTGACATAGGGTGCTGGCAGATTATGGGCCTCCTATAGCTGCTGCCAGGCCCCTAATCTGCCATGGGCCCCTATATACCGCCTCCTCATGCTGCTGCCAGGTCCACAGTGTCTCATGCCATGTGCCACTTTCAGGTCTCCTCACACTGCTGGTGTGTTGAATTTTTTGACATAGGGTGCTGGCAGATTATGGGCCTCCTATAGCTGCTGCCAGGCCCCTAATCTGCCATAGGCCCCTATATACCGCTTCCTCATGCTGCTGCCAGGTCCAGAGTCTCTCATGGGTCCCTGTACGGCCTCCCATTGCTGCTGTCTCCATCGCCACACTCTGCCATGTGCCACTTTCAGGTCTCCTCACACACTGCTGGTGTGTAGAATTTTTTGACATAGGGTGCTGGCAGATTATGGGCCTCCCATAGCTGCTGCCAGGCCCCTAATCTGCCATAGGCCCCTATATACCGCCTCCTCATGCTGCTGCCAGGTCCAGAGTCTGTCATGGGTCCCTGTACGGCCTCCCATTGCTGCTGTCTCCATCGCCACACTCTGCCATGTGCCACTTTCAGGTCTCCTCACACTGCTGGTGTGTAGAATTTTTTGACATAGGGTGCTGGCAGATTATGGGCCTCCCATTGCTGCTGCCAGGCCCCTAATCTGCCATGGGCCCCTATACCGCCTCCTCATGCTGCTGCCAAGTCCAGAGTGTGTCATGGGTCCCTGTACGGCCTCCTATTGCTGCTGTCTCCATAGCCACACTCTGCCATGTGCCACTTTCAGGTCTCCTCACACTGCTGGTGTGTTGAATTTTTTGACATAGGGTGCTGGCAGATTACAGGCCTCCCATTGCTGCTGCCAGGCACGTAATCTGCCATGGGCCCCCGTACCGACTCCTCATGCTGTGACGTTGCAACAAGGTGGAATTCAACCCTACATATGTTAGACCACCTTTACGAACAGCGAAAGGCCATCACCGATTTCCTGATGTTAAAAGCGGATAAAGGTACTCCCTGTGTAACTTAGATGTCAGCCATTGGCAGCTCATGCGTGACACCTGCGCTTGCTCAGGTCCTTTGAGGAGGCCACGCTATTCGTTAGTCGGCAGGACTATTGGATGAACGACGTCATTCCTCTGTTGCACGTCCTGGAACAAATGCTGTTAACAATGGCTGGTCAGGGTGCGGTAGACGTGGCGCACAGATCTCAACGCCACATGACCCCTGTGGGGGCAGGACAGGAAGAAGAGGAGGAGGTAGAGGAGGACATTGGTGCTCAGGAATTATTGAGTGAAATGGGTGGTTTTTCCACTCAGCGGACAGGAGTGGAGGAGCAGGAGCATCTGGTAGAGGAGGAGGAGGAGGAGACAGAGGACCCAGACGCACCGTGGCAGTATGCTGTGGAGATGGAGGCAGGGAGTCCCTCGCATTCCTTGGCACAAATGGCCCATAGCATGCTCGGTTGCTTGCGTAGCGACAGCCGAATAATAACCATCAGACAGAGGGATGACTTTTGGCTGTCCACCTTGTTGGACCCTCGCTACCGTTCAAAAATGGTGGCCTTTTTCACACCTGCTGAGAGGGAGGCCAAAATAACGTACTATAAAAACCACCTATGTAGTCAGCTGGTCTCTGCCTGTCTGCGCCAACGTCCATCCTCAGACACTGTGGGCCCTGTGCGCTCGCGTTCCGCTGCCATGGCAGCAGGGGAGGGGTGGGGTGGTAGGAGCAGTGGCAGCTCCACCAGCAGCGGCTGCCTCAGTCTGCAGTCGATGATGAGTAGCTTTCTTCACCAGCGCAGTGAGGAAACTACTAACCAGCCGCAGCAGCAGCAGCAGCAGCAGCATCAGGTGGACCTGGAGCAGGACCTCAAACAACAGGCTTAGGCCTACTTGGACAGCACCCTGCCAACCGAGGTAGACAATCCCCTTGACTACTGGGCAACGAAACTTGACCTTTGGCCCCAACTAGCTGAATTTGCCCTTGAAAGGCTGTCATGCCCGGCCAGTAGCGTGGCATCGGAGCGCGTGTTTAGTGCGGCAGGAGGTATTGCAACTCCGCGGAGGACACGACTGTCCACCCAAAGTGTGGAGAGACTGACGTTTGTGAAAATGAATCAGGCGTGGATTAGTCTGGATTTCAAACCACCAGTTCCTGACACAACTGACTAAATCCGCCATGAATCATGCCCCAAACATGTGCCACTTTCAGGTCTCCTCACACTGCTGGTGTGTTCCATTTTTTGTCATAGGGTGCTGGCAGATTACGGGCCTCCCATAGCTGCTGCCAGGCCCCTAATCTGCCATGGGCCCCTATACCGCCTCCTCATGCTGCTGCCAAGTCCAGAGTCTCTCATGGGTCCCTGTACGGCCTCCCATTGCTGCTGTCTCCATCGCCACACTCTGCCATGTGCCACTTTCAGGTCTCACACACTGCTGGTGTGTAGAATTTTTTGACATAGGGTGCTGGCAGATTACGGGCCTCCCATAGCTGCTGCCAGGCCCCTAATCTGCCATAGGCCCCTATATACCGCCTCCTCATGCTGCTGCCAGGTCCAGAGTCTCTCATGGGTCCCTGTACGGCCTCCCATTGCTGCTGTCTCCATCGCCACACTCTGCCATGTGCCACTTTCAGGTCTCCTCACACTGCTCTTGGGTTCCATTTTTTGTCATAGGGTGCTGGCAGATTACGGGCCTCCCATAGCTGCTGCCAGGCCCCTAATCTGCCATGGGCCCCTGTTGTCGCTTGTTGGCATATTCCGCTCGTTCAGATGCTCCTTCTCCTGCTACTCCTCTTCACGGATTCCGTCAGCAGTCTTTCTTGGAATCCGTTTCCAAGAGACAACAGTTTGCGAGCACGCACCAGACGGTGCAGAAACTGAACGTCCTCCTGTCCAAGTTGCTGCTGCCAGGCTCGTAATCTGTCATGCGCCCCTGTACCGCCTCCTCATGCTGCTGCCAGGTCCAGAGTGTGTCATGGGCCCCCGTACCGACTCCAAATGCTGCTGCCAGGCCCGTAATCTGTCATGGGCCCCTGTACCACCTCCCCATGCTGCTGCCACGTCCAGATTGTGTCATGGGTCCCTGTACGGCCTCCCATTGCTGCTGCCAGGCCCCTAATCTGCCATGGGCCCCTATACCGCCTCCTCATGCTGCTGCCAAGTCCAGAGTGTGTCATGGGTCCCTGTACGGCCTCCTATTGCTGCTGTCTCCATAGCCACACTCTGCCATGTGCCACTTTCAGGTCTCCTCACACTGCTGGTGTGTTGAATTTTTTGACATAGGGTGCTGGCAGATTATGGGCCTCCTATAGCTGCTGCCAGGCCCCTAATCTGCCATAGGCCCCTATATACCGCTTCCTCATGCTGCTGCCAGGTCCAGAGTCTCTCATGGGTCCCTGTACGGCCTCCCATTGCTGCTGTCTCCATCGCCACACTCTGCCATGTGCCACTTTCAGGTCTCCTCACACACTGCTGGTGTGTAGAATTTTTTGACATAGGGTGTTGGCAGATTACGGGCCTCCCATTGCTGCTGCCAGGCCCCTAATCTGCCATAGGCCCCTATATACCGCTTCCTCATGCTGCTGCCAGGTCCAGAGTCTCTCATGGGTCCCTGTACGGCCTCCCATTGCTGCTGTCTCCATCGCCACACTCTGCCATGTGCCACTTTCAGGTCTCCTCACACACTGCTGGTGTGTAGAATTTTTTGACATAGGGTGCTGGCAGATTATGGGCCTCCTATAGCTGCTGCCAGGCCCCTAATCTGCCATGGGCCCCTATATACCGCCTCCTCATGCTGCTGCCAGGTCCACAGTGTCTCATGCCATGTGCCACTTTCAGGTCTCCTCACACTGCTGGTGTGTTGAATTTTTTGACATAGGGTGCTGGCAGATTATGGGCCTCCTATAGCTGCTGCCAGGCCCCTAATCTGCCATAGGCCCCTATATACCGCTTCCTCATGCTGCTGCCAGGTCCAGAGTCTCTCATGGGTCCCTGTACGGCCTCCCATTGCTGCTGTCTCCATCGCCACACTCTGCCATGTGCCACTTTCAGGTCTCCTCACACACTGCTGGTGTGTAGAATTTTTTGACATAGGGTGTTGGCAGATTACGGGCCTCCCATTGCTGCTGCCAGGCCCCTAATCTGCCATAGGCCCCTATATACCGCTTCCTCATGCTGCTGCCAGGTCCAGAGTCTCTCATGGGTCCCTGTACGGCCTCCCATTGCTGCTGTCTCCATCGCCACACTCTGCCATGTGCCACTTTCAGGTCTCCTCACACACTGCTGGTGTGTAGAATTTTTTGACATAGGGTGCTGGCAGATTATGGGCCTCCTATAGCTGCTGCCAGGCCCCTAATCTGCCATAGGCCCCTATATACCGCTTCCTCATGCTGCTGCCAGGTCCAGAGTCTCTCATGGGTCCCTGTACGGCCTCCCATTGCTGCTGTCTCCATCGCCACACTCTGCCATGTGCCACTTTCAGGTCTCCTCACACACTGCTGGTGTGTAGAATTTTTTGACATAGGGTGCTGGCAGATTATGGGCCTCCTATAGCTGCTGCCAGGCCCCTAATCTGCCATGGGCCCCTATATACCGCCTCCTCATGCTGCTGCCAGGTCCACAGTGTCTCATGCCATGTGCCACTTTCAGGTCTCCTCACACTGCTGGTGTGTTGAATTTTTTGACATAGGGTGCTGGCAGATTATGGGCCTCCTATAGCTGCTGCCAGGCCCCTAATCTGCCATAGGCCCCTATATACCGCTTCCTCATGCTGCTGCCAGGTCCAGAGTCTCTCATGGGTCCCTGTACGGCCTCCCATTGCTGCTGTCTCCATCGCCACACTCTGCCATGTGCCACTTTCAGGTCTCCTCACACACTGCTGGTGTGTAGAATTTTTTGACATAGGGTGCTGGCAGATTATGGGCCTCCTATAGCTGCTGCCAGGCCCCTAATCTGCCATAGGCCCCTATATACCGCTTCCTCATGCTGCTGCCAGGTCCAGAGTCTCTCATGGGTCCCTGTACGGCCTCCCATTGCTGCTGTCTCCATCGCCACACTCTGCCATGTGCCACTTTCAGGTCTCCTCACACACTGCTGGTGTGTAGAATTTTTTGACATAGGGTGCTGGCAGATTATGGGCCTCCTATAGCTGCTGCCAGGCCCCTAATCTGCCATAGGCCCCTATATACCGCTTCCTCATGCTGCTGCCAGGTCCAGAGTCTCTCATGGGTCCCTGTACGGCCTCCCATTGCTGCTGTCTCCATCGCCACACTCTGCCATGTGCCACTTTCAGGTCTCCTCACACACTGCTGGTGTGTAGAATTTTTTGACATAGGGTGCTGGCAGATTATGGGCCTCCTATAGCTGCTGCCAGGCCCCTAATCTGCCATAGGCCCCTATATACCGCTTCCTCATGCTGCTGCCAGGTCCAGAGTCTCTCATGGGTCCCTGTACGGCCTCCCATTGCTGCTGTCTCCATCGCCACACTCTGCCATGTGCCACTTTCAGGTCTCCTCACACACTGCTGGTGTGTAGAATTTTTTGACATAGGGTGCTGGCAGATTATGGGCCTCCTATAGCTGCTGCCAGGCCCCTAATCTGCCATGGGCCCCTATATACCGCCTCCTCATGCTGCTGCCAGGTCCACAGTGTCTCATGCCATGTGCCACTTTCAGGTCTCCTCACACTGCTGGTGTGTTGAATTTTTTGACATAGGGTGCTGGCAGATTATGGGCCTCCTATAGCTGCTGCCAGGCCCCTAATCTGCCATAGGCCCCTATATACCGCTTCCTCATGCTGCTGCCAGGTCCAGAGTCTCTCATGGGTCCCTGTACGGCCTCCCATTGCTGCTGTCTCCATCGCCACACTCTGCCATGTGCCACTTTCAGGTCTCCTCACACACTGCTGGTGTGTAGAATTTTTTGACATAGGGTGCTGGCAGATTATGGGCCTCCTATAGCTGCTGCCAGGCCCCTAATCTGCCATAAGCCCCTATATACCGCTTCCTCATGCTGCTGCCAGGTCCAGAGTCTCTCATGGGTCCCTGTACGGCCTCCCATTGCTGCTGTCTCCATCGCCACACTCTGCCATGTGCCACTTTCAGGTCTCCTCACACACTGCTGGTGTGTAGAATTTTTTGACATAGGGTGCTGGCAGATTATGGGCCTCCTATAGCTGCTGCCAGGCCCCTAATCTGCCATGGGCCCCTATATACCGCCTCCTCATGCTGCTGCCAGGTCCACAGTGTCTCATGCCATGTGCCACTTTCAGGTCTCCTCACACTGCTGGTGTGTTGAATTTTTTGACATAGGGTGCTGGCAGATTATGGGCCTCCTATAGCTGCTGCCAGGCCCCTAATCTGCCATAGGCCCCTATATACCGCTTCCTCATGCTGCTGCCAGGTCCAGAGTCTCTCATGGGTCCCTGTACGGCCTCCCATTGCTGCTGTCTCCATCGCCACACTCTGCCATGTGCCACTTTCAGGTCTCCTCACACACTGCTGGTGTGTAGAATTTTTTGACATAGGGTGCTGGCAGATTATGGGCCTCCCATAGCTGCTGCCAGGCCCCTAATCTGCCATAGGCCCCTATATACCGCCTCCTCATGCTGCTGCCAGGTCCAGAGTCTGTCATGGGTCCCTGTACGGCCTCCCATTGCTGCTGTCTCCATCGCCACACTCTGCCATGTGCCACTTTCAGGTCTCCTCACACTGCTGGTGTGTAGAATTTTTTGACATAGGGTGCTGGCAGATTACGGGCCTCCCATTGCTGCTGCCAGGCCCCTAATCTGCCATGGGCCCCTATACCGCCTCCTCATGCTGCTGCCAAGTCCAGAGTGTGTCATGGGTCCCTGTACGGCCTCCTATTGCTGCTGTCTCCATAGCCACACTCTGCCATGTGCCACTTTCAGGTCTCCTCACACTGCTGGTGTGTTGAATTTTTTGACATAGGGTGCTGGCAGATTATGGGCCTCCTATAGCTGCTGCCAGGCCCCTAATCTGCCATAGGCCCCTATTTACCGCTTCCTCATGCTGCTGCCAGGTCCAGAGTCTGTCATGGGTCCCTGTACGGCCTCCCATTGCTGCTGTCTCCATCGCCACACTCTGCCATGTGCCACTTTCAGGTCTCCTCACACACTGCTGGTGTGTAGAATTTTTTGACATAGGGTGTTGGCAGATTACGGGCCTCCCATTGCTGCTGCCAGGCCCCTAATCTGCCATAGGCCCCTATATACCGCTTCCTCATGCTGCTGCCAGGTCCAGAGTCTCTCATGGGTCCCTGTACGGCCTCCCATTGCTGCTGTCTCCATCGCCACACTCTGCCATGTGCCACTTTCAGGTCTCCTCACACACTGCTGGTGTGTAGAATTTTTTGACATAGGGTGCTGGCAGATTACGGGCCTCCCATAGCTGCTGCCAGGCCCCTAATCTGCCATAGGCCCCTATATACCGCCTCCTCATGCTGCTGCCAGGTCCAGAGTCTGTCATGGGTCCCTGTACGGCCTCCCATTGCTGCTGTCTCCATCGCCACACTCTGCCATGTGCCACTTTCAGGTCTCCTCACACACTGCTGGTGTGTAGAATTTTTTGACATAGGGTGCTGGCAGATTATGGGCCTCCCATAGCTGCTGCCAGGCCCCTAATCTGCCATGGGCCCCTATATACCGCCTCCTCATGCTGCTGCCAGGTCCACAGTGTCTCATGCCATGTGCCACTTTCAGGTCTCCTCACACTGCTGGTGTGTTGAATTTTTTGACATAGGGTGCTGGCAGATTATGGGCCTCCCATAGCTGCTGCCAGGCCCCTAATCTGCCATAGGCCCCTATATACCGCTTCCTCATGCTGCTGCCAGGTCCAGAGTCTCTCATGGGTCCCTGTACGGCCTCCCATTGCTGCTGTCTCCATCGCCACACTCTGCCATGTGCCACTTTCAGGTCTCCTCACACACTGCTGGTGTGTAGAATTTTTTGACATAGGGTGCTGGCAGATTATGGGCCTCCCATAGCTGCTGCCAGGCCCCTAATCTGCCATAGGCCCCTATATACCGCCTCCTCATGCTGCTGCCAGGTCCAGAGTCTGTCATGGGTCCCTGTACGCCCTCCCATTGCTGCTGTCTCCATCGCCACACTCTGCCATGTGCCACTTTCAGGTCTCCTCACACACTGCTGGTGTGTAGAATTTTTTGACATAGGGTGCTGGCAGATTACGGGCCTCCCATTGCTGCTGCCAGGCCCCTAATCTGCCATGGGCCCCTATACCGCCTCCTCATGCTGCTGCCAAGTCCAGAGTGTGTCATGGGTCCCTGTACGGCCTCCTATTGCTGCTGTCTCCATAGCCACACTCTGCCATGTGCCACTTTCAGGTCTCCTCACACTGCTGGTGTGTTGAATTTTTTGACATAGGGTGCTGGCAGATTACAGGCCTCCCATTGCTGCTGCCAGGCACGTAATCTGCCATGGGCCCCCGTACCGACTCCTCATGCTGTGACGTTGCAACAAGATGGAATTCAACCCTACATATGTTAGACCGCCTTTACGAACAGCGAAAGGCCATCACCGATTTCCTGATGTTAAAAGCGGATAAAGGTACTCCCTGTGTAACTTAGATGTCAGCCATTGGCAGCTCATGCGTGACACCTGCGCTTGCTCAGGTCCTTTGAGGAGGCCACGCTATTCGTTAGTCGGCAGGACTATGGGATGAACGACGTCATTCCTCTGTTGCACGTCCTGGAACAAATGCTGTTAACAATGGCTGGTCAGGGTGCGGTAGACGTGGCGCACAGATCTCAACGCCACATGACCCCTGTGGGGGCAGGACAGGAAGAAGAGGAGGAGGTAGAGGAGGACATTGGTGCTCAGGAATTATTGAGTGAAATGGGTGGTTTTTCCACTCAGCGGACAGGAGTGGAGGAGCAGGAGCATCTGGTAGAGGAGGAGGAGGAGGAGACAGAGGACCCAGACGCACCGTGGCAGTATGCTGTGGAGATGGAGGCAGGGAGTCCCTCGCATTCCTTGGCACAAATGGCCCATAGCATGCTCGGTTGCTTGCGTAGCGACAGCCGAATAATAACCATCAGACAGAGGGATGACTTTTGGCTGTCCACCTTGTTGGACCCTCGCTACCGTTCAAAAATGGTGGCCTTTTTCACACCTGCTGAGAGGGAGGCCAAAATAACGTACTATAAAAACCACCTATGTAGTCAGCTGGTCTCTGCCTGTCTGCGCCAACGTCCATCCTCAGACACTGTGGGCCCTGTGCGCTCGCGTTCCGCTGCCATGGCAGCAGGGGAGGGGTGGGGTGGTAGGAGCAGTGGCAGCTCCACCAGCAGCGGCTGCCTCAGTCTGCAGTCGATGATGAGTAGCTTTCTTCACCAGCGCAGTGAGGAAACTACTAACCAGCCGCAGCAGCAGCAGCAGCAGCAGCATCAGGTGGACCTGGAGCAGGACCTCAAACAACAGGCTTAGGCCTACTTGGACAGCACCCTGCCAACCGAGGTAGACAATCCCCTTGACTACTGGGCAACGAAACTTGACCTTTGGCCCCAACTAGCTGAATTTGCCCTTGAAAGGCTGTCATGCCCGGCCAGTAGCGTGGCATCGGAGCGCGTGTTTAGTGCGGCAGGAGGTATTGCAACTCCGCGGAGGACACGACTGTCCACCCAAAGTGTGGAGAGACTGACGTTTGTGAAAATGAATCAGGCGTGGATTAGTCTGGATTTCAAACCACCAGTTCCTGACACAACTGACTAAATCCGCCATGAATCATGCCCCAAACATGTGCCACTTTCAGGTCTCCTCACACTGCTGGTGTGTTCCATTTTTTGTCATAGGGTGCTGGCAGATTACGGGCCTCCCATAGCTGCTGCCAGGCCCCTAATCTGCCATGGGCCCCTATACCGCCTCCTCATGCTGCTGCCAAGTCCAGAGTCTCTCATGGGTCCCTGTACGGCCTCCCATTGCTGCTGTCTCCATCGCCACACTCTGCCATGTGCCACTTTCAGGTCTCACACACTGCTGGTGTGTAGAATTTTTTGACATAGGGTGCTGGCAGATTACGGGCCTCCCATAGCTGCTGCCAGGCCCCTAATCTGCCATAGGCCCCTATATACCGCCTCCTCATGCTGCTGCCAGGTCCAGAGTCTCTCATGGGTCCCTGTACGGCCTCCCATTGCTGCTGTCTCCATCGCCACACTCTGCCATGTGCCACTTTCAGGTCTCCTCACACTGCTCTTGGGTTCCATTTTTTGTCATAGGGTGCTGGCAGATTACGGGCCTCCCATAGCTGCTGCCAGGCCCCTAATCTGCCATGGGCCCCTGTTGTCGCTTGTTGGCATATTCCGCTCGTTCAGATGCTCCTTCTCCTGCTACTCCTCTTCACGGATTCCGTCAGCAGTCTTTCTTGGAATCCGTTTCCAAGAGACAACAGTTTGCGAGCACGCACCAGACGGTGCAGAAACTGAACGTCCTCCTGTCCAAGTTGCTGCTGCCAGGCTCGTAATCTGTCATGCGCCCCTGTACCGCCTCCTCATGCTGCTGCCAGGTCCAGAGTGTGTCATGGGCCCCCGTACCGACTCCAAATGCTGCTGCCAGGCCCGTAATCTGTCATGGGCCCCTGTACCGCCTCCCCATGCTGCTGCCACGTCCAGATTGTGTCATGGGTCCCTGTACGGCCTCCCATTGCTGCTGCCAGGCCTGTAATCTGCCATGGGCCCCCGTACCGACTCCTCATGCTGCTGCCAGGCCCGTAATCTGCCATGGGCCCCTGTACCGCCTCCTCATGCTGCTGCCAGGTCCAGAGTGTGTCATGGGTCCCTGTACGGCCTCCCATTGCTGCTGTCTCTATCGCCACACTCTGCCATGTGCCACTTTCAGGCCTCCTCACACTGCTGGTGGTTTCCATCTTTGTCATAGGGTGCTGTATGGCCTCCCATTGCTGCTGCCTCCACCGCCACACTGTGGCTCCACACTCTGGTTTTGGCCCCGTGACTGCCCAAATGAGTGAAGTGTGCGGTGATTCTAAGATCGACGGCACTCATCTGCATGTCATACTGCCTGACAGTATTATTTCTCTTCCCCAGCAGACTCCAAGGGCATTTAAATTAAAGGTACAGTGTTCAGCACTAATATTAAGTCTCTCTGAATTTTAGAAACACCCTTTTTTAAGTTAAATTCACAGCGAATATATTCGACTCGAATCAAAATTTTTCTACGAATTCGCCGAATCAGTCGAATCGAATTTTTAAATACTTCGCTCATCTCTAATGGAGAGTTTCCATATAGGATGGAACAAATGGGAGGAATTTAAAAGTCAAAGTCAATCCTAGAGTTTATGGGTGATTAACATAGAATAGTATGGCTTTATTTCTTGGATTAGGATCTTCAGAAATGAATAGGAAAATGCAGAGTAGAGTTGGGGTGGGGATGGGGTGGGAGGTGAGTGGTATATAGGTTGGGGGGGGGGGGGTTGGGAGGAGGGTAAAGGGAAAATAAATGATTAATGTTTGGATACTATGTTAAATGATTTTAAAGAGTATGTTTGTAAAATTTGTTAAATCTGAAAAACTAATAAGTATTTCAATTAAAAAAAAAGAAACAGTCTCTTAAAGGGAGTGCTGATAATTTCATTTTGTTACCTGTATAAAAGGAGCAATCAAACAATCAGATTCCAAACTCTCTACCATGGCAAAGACCAAAGAGCTGTCCAAGGATGTCAGGGACAAGATTGTAGACCTACACAAGGCTGGACTGGGCTACAAAAATATCGTCAAGCAGCTTGGTGAGAAGGTGACAACAGTTGATGTAATCATTCGCAAATGGAAGAAACACAAAACAACTGTCAGTCTCTAAATGATTTCTTAGGTAGGATCTAGGACTATATGAGAAAAAAATAAGCAGGTCTCCTATATAATATTATACCCACAACTGTCTGTATGGACAGATATTACCTAAAATGTACACAAATTTTCTCGTAATAATTAGAAACTGGCAGTTCTAATCAGAGCAATAATTTTGTTCCTTTTGCCATTTAATGCAGCCATTCAATGCCTCCTGCAGTTCTGTTTCTAAGATGATACTTGTGTTAATCCCCACCCGTAATAGTAGTACTTGTTAATATAGACAGCATGGAAACAGCTCAAGGATACAGCTTCTAAATTCCTGAATTAACCCCTGTTGGTGGAAAATGGCAACTAAAAGAACAAAATTGGTCTATAATGGAAACCTTACCCTTCCATCCACTTAAACCCCAAAATTTACTCCTAATTCCTACAATGCTACAAACCAATTACCAATTAAAACACCCATGTATCCAAGCCGCCCTTCAAGCCTGGCGCGATCTTCTGACCATGGAATACACAAACCCCAAACAAATTCTCACCCCAATTGAAATGTTACACTCCATTACACCCTCACTGGACCTATCCCAATGGGAAAAACGAAACATGCACAAAATAACAGACCTCTATAAAGGCCACGCCCTGCAGCCATTTCAAATTCTCCAATCCACGTTCAATTTACCATCCACGGAATACTTCACCTACTTAAGAATTGCCCACTGTATGCAAACAAACAGTATACCTCACACCACAAAAATCCCTAATACTGCCTACCTTTTCTTTACAAAGACAAAATACTCAGGTAAAGGTATCTCCACTTTCTACAAATACATAACGAACATGCAATTTGCTTTAAAATCTACCTACTTATCCAACTGGGAAAAAACTCTTTCAGAAACAATTACATCACACGCATGGAGCACAGCATTTAATACCACTTACAAATCATCCCGCTGCAGTTCACACTGGGAAGCGTACTTAAAAATCCTCCACCAATGGTATCTATCCCCAGTCAAACTTGCCATGTATTACCCAAAACACTCTGCCTCTTGCTGGCGACAATGTGGAGACATAGGTTCAACACTACATATATTATGGTCATGCAAATCAATTAAATCCCTTTGGAAACGTATCTTCCAACTACCCTCTGAAATAACCCAAACAGTGATCAACCCAAACCCTCTAATTGCGCTTTTACACATTGGGATTGAAAAATTCCCCTATACCTCTCGCACCATAATTGTCCACATACTTTTCGGAGCAAAAACCATTATAACCAGATTATGGAACACTGCTACTGCCCCTTCTCTCAAATCACTAATTACAGATCTTAATTTCCAATGCGAAATGGAAAAAAGATCGGCCCTCAACAACTCCCCCCAATACAAATTTAATTCCCAATGGACTAACTAACATCCCAATTGCTCAGTACAAGCCTGATTTTGTACAAACAATTGAATTACCCATCCATTTTAGACTGGTACTCCTCCCCCCATCCCATTATAACTTCCTCCTCCTCTCCCTACCCTTTTCCTGTTCTCCCCATGTTTACACCCCTCTACCATTTTCTACACCTCACCAAAGTTCAGTATATATCCATATCTACCTATGTTACTATTGCCTTTTTCCTTGTCCCCATCCAAATGGTGGGGTACACATGCTCCAATACTGTGTTGTATGACTACAATTTTTTATTGAACTGAACGTCATTATTATAACATTACCCTGTTATTGAAAATCTTCAATAAAAACATTTTGAAAATAAAAGAACAAAATTTTAAATGCCGTAAAGGAAATCACCTAACAAAATTCTTACCTTGCAAAAGCAAAGTGAGAATATGGCAAAGTGATACAGTTTACAGTTATAAAAGAGGTATTCTATGGAATTAATCTTATTTCTTTTAATTTAAAGTTGATATCGTGCCTATTCTCTGCATGACTGCACAGAATCTTTTTTTCTGTATTTCTATCCTAGAGTAACAATGTTCACTTACTGTGAACATGATTTTCAATAAAAATAAAAGTGATGTAAAGCCACGTAACGTCACTACCAGTCACAGCTGAGACCAGAAGGGGGTTTCTATTTCCTCTGCTTGGAATGCAAATGAGCTTGTACTTGCAATTTTACATGTGAGTGATATTCTTGTTTTTTTTAACAAACTATTGAATTTTTATTTATTTACAGTGCATCAAAGTCTTTGATCTTCATTGGTTGTTGGTATACAGACAAATTCATTTAAAGTAGGCATTTAACATACTTCATTAGCTTTATTGATATTATCCAAATTCTGATTTGCAGATACAATATACAGTAAGTTAAATATGGTAAATATGAATACACAGCTAATCTCCTCACTCCCTCAGCAACACCATATAGATGAATCCGAATCCCAGATCCCTATAGAGGGGACAGCAGAGCATCCTTTGATGAGCCTTTCTCCATCCGCTCTCACCAATCTCCGTGTGTCATCTGCCCTCACGATATCTACGCTAGAAGAAAAATTGCAAGTATTTTTGCTTAATATTACCGCCACTATCTCCAATGAAGTGGGCAAATTGGCCTTGGATCTTCGAGGAGAAATAGCGCAGATTGGGGAGCGTGCAGATCAACTGGAGAATAAATTTGATGAATTGGTGCAATACGTTCATGTCTTGGAAGAAGACAATGCGTACCTGAAACACACCATGTCCCAAATTCAGCTCCAGCAAGAAGATTTGGAAAACAGGGAACGCTGGCAAAACGTCCTTATTCGAGGTATATCTGAATCCATTGCTGATTCCCAACTTCGCAGACACCTCCTGTCCTTCTTCACCACAACCGCCCCCTTGGTCCCTGACGGCACCAGACCACGTGATGTCATCGTCCACTTCCATTTTTTTGAGAGCAAGGAAGCCTTGTTGGCCTCTATACGCACCGTTCCCTCCCTGGAATTTAAAGGGGACCAGCTCCATCTCTTTTGTGATCTTTCTCCTATTACCCTGGCTAAACGGCGAGCGCTGAAGCCACTCACCACGCATCTTCAATACCATTGTGTCCCTTACTGCTGGGGTTTTCCCTTCAAGCTGGTTGTCTCCAAAGACAACTCCCAAGTTATTCTACATGATATTTTTGAGGCGGACTCCTTCTTGAAGCAACTGGGACTACCCCCACTGCCGGACGACAATGCCTCACTACCATCTACTCCATCTCGTCCTTCCGCTACCCCAATAAGATCTGGACACCAGTTCATAGGGGCCGGAAGCGTCCTTCAAGTACTCCACAACTCCCTCACCCTGCTCATTGCAGTGATGATCCTGCTTGATGTTTTCTTGAGGTGTTCTTCAAGGTTGTATCCCTACCTCCTCCCCTCTCCCCTCCCCTTTTCATCCCCCCTCCTTTTCTTCCCCCCCTTCTTCTCCCCTTCCCTTTCCCCCCTTTTCCCCCTCTCCCTTCTTTTCCTCACCCTCCCTTCTTCCTCCCTCTTCTTTTTTTTTTTTTTCACTTTATTTTTGTGCTGGGTGCCTTCTTATGCTATATCTTTTTGGCCAGGTCTGCCGATTTGTATGTTATGGTTGTCATGTTGCCCCCGATCACGTCCAGACATTTGAATAAAACAGAAAAAATACGAGCGCTGGATAATAACCAAAGAGCGACTAGCATGAAAGGTGAACTCCAGGAGCCTCCATAGTAAATGTATAGATAGAACATGCAGCGCTAATAAACTTCTACAATAAAACAAGTGACCATAAAATGCAATAATCATAATAATAATAATAATAATAATAATAGTAAAATCCCTGCTTAATAATAATTAGTAGAGGGATAGTGAAATGTCTTTAACGTCCAAAGATATGCTCTGTACTAATGATTGAGCATATCCAACATAAGTGATTCTGCAGTGCACAGTGCAAATTCTCAAAACAGGATGGTGAGAAAATTAGTGACTTCTGTGACCATGTTCATCCCACAGAGGTGAATGTAGATTGCACTAACCAGAAAGCACAATGGTAATGCGCATTTGAGTGTTAACCAACTCCTGGTAATCCGCCTATGGGTACTGGATCACAGAAAGGATCGTCTGGCCTGCGTCAGCTAAGCAAGTGTCTCAACCTCAGGGTCTGCAGGTACCAGGGGATAAGTAATCCTCTCACCACCAGGGAGAGCTTGTTTCACCATGCATATAGTGGCCACCAGGTCATCATTCTCTACCTTGAAGGAGGGGGGGGCTCGGGAGTAACGAGCCAGAACACAGAAGAATCTGATAGTGTAGTACTTTAATGAAAGCCACAGGTATACAAGTAAGAATGCACTACTCACATACAGTGGTAAGAAGCTGGCAATGGAGAAATCAAAAAATGGCCGCCGGCCGTTCCACGAGGGCCGTGCGGTGTGACGTCACAGGATATAGGGCACCTCACGTGGTCTCCCTCCCAGACATTTGCCTAAACGACTTGGGTGCCGATGTCTTTCCCAAGTTCATATCCATACGGATATCTATGTTCTTTATTTAAATTTTTTTGGTCTGTCTATTAATGTTATCAGTTCTAATGTTTCATGTCCCTACTGTTCTTAGATTTGCCTCATCGATGATATCTCCATTATTCTTTATATGGGTACATTTGCTATTTGTATGTTTATCTAATGATGGCTTTACGGTTATTATCGCACAATGTCAAAGGTCTTAACTCCATCCAAAAACGGTGGATGGCTTTGAAGGAATTTCGATCCTCAGGAGCAGACATTATTTTTGTCCAGGAGATCCATTTCAAGTCGACTGGCTCTTTTTGTTTTGCCTCAAGGTTTTTCTCCCACTCCTACTCAGCTTTTGATCCCACTGGGAAAGCCGGAGTGGCTATTTTGATCCGGACACACTGCTCCCTTCGGGTCATTTCCTCCAAGGTCGACACACGGTCGTTATATCATTTTGGAATGTATGTTTGCTGGTTCTCCCCTTATCCTGTTAAACTTGTATGCCCCGAACGCGGGTCAATTACATTTCCTCTCCCAAACCCTTGCTAGACTGAATGCCTTTACCACACCACATATGATCATTGGAGGTGATTTTAATTTAATCATGTCCCCCCACAAGGATAGGAAAGTACTATTTGCATCCACCCCCTCGAAGCGGCAGTGTTCATCTTCAAAATCTTTTCGCAAATTGATAAGGGAACATCTTCTCTTTGATGCTTGGCGGATCAAACATCCCCTTCATAAACAGTATACTTTCTACTCCACCCCTTGGACCACTTTTTTGTCTCTGCCCCCTTACTCCCTCTTTTGGTTTCATCCGAAATCAATCCCAGTACATGGTCCGATCACGCCTCTTTGTCTCTAAATCTTTTCTTCCCTGATTCTTTACCGAAAGCTTGTCATTGGTGTCTCAATGAGACCTTTCTCACTACTGCCTGTCTCCGTGAAGAACTCTCTCAGGGATTGGATATGTACTTCCAACACAATGTTGGCTCGGTGACTTCTTCCTCGACCCTTTGGGAGGCCCACAAGGCCGTTTTTCCTGGAAAATGTATCTCTATAGGCTCCCGTTTGAAAAAATCCTCAGCCAGCACCAAGGCTTCTCTCATCTGCCAATTATCCTCGGCCGAGTGTCAACTGCTAATCAAGCCGTCCATAACCCATTTTCATAGGGTTACTTCTCTATGCGACCAAATCAAAGCTCTTGACTCACATAGAGCTGTGCAATCACTTCTTTAGGTCAAACAGAAATTTTATGAATTTTCCAATAAGCCCCACCGTATGCTAGTCAACAGGCTTAAAAATCTCTTTGGATAGGTACATAAAATAACACGTGCAAGTGCCCAAATACTCGAAACCAGAATCTAGTTAGGCGTGTACCATTAGAAATCGTGTCTAGCCTCTGCACATTTTGACAGGCTGCTGACAGAGGATCTGGGCACTTTCCCTGTGCCTCCAGGTGACTGAAAACACCTGAATTTGATGCTATCTCCTGTGTGCAGGTAGCCTGAAACTTTCTGAAAAGCCAGATTAGTGTACAAGATCAGAATGTGATTTTATTTTTCTAACATTCACTTGCTGCAAGGTGTTTGAAAATGCCAATTTTTGTTAATTCGTTATTGGAGCAGGTAAGGTGTGAAACTATTTTCAAACCAAGTAAAAAAAATAGCAAAAAGTATATCTAAGAAGAAGACATTTTTAATAGAATGGGGAATTATTAAAATTACTGCTAGTTTTTTTTTTCCCCCGAGTCTCTTTGGGAAGATTTTCCTTCACATCCGTTAAGGTCTTGACACACTACAAGAATTAAATTAATGGAAAGGCAATCCTTTCTTAGATAATTGTCACATGAACAAGTGTGGCAAGAGGAAGATTTCCTTTCTATTCGTGTTACAGTGACAACTCAAAATGTTGATTCTTCTTTCACTTTAAATACCAGAGACTCAGGACAATGAGATTGAGTGTGAAGCTACTCAGTGGGAATACAGACTGCATTGAAAACTCACAAGGGTGCTAAAGTTCTTATTTTATACTCCCATTAGATACTGAACATGTGCAACAACTTACTAGGCTACAGATCTGAAAGCATGGCAGCTCCAGCACAATGTGTTTTTTATCCACAGACAGGCTGTGTTCACACTAGAGGCAGAGGGTCAGTAAAAATAGGCAATCTGCATTTTTATCACCCACCACTAACTTTACTTGATGGCTGGAAGGGTGAGTTCATATTGCTAGTTGCAAAAAATGTAAAGTGGTTCTAAAGGCTTCGGGGGAACAGGCATTCTGCAGTAGTATCTCTTAGATTGTAAGCTCCAAGCAGCAGGGCCCTCCTTACTCTCTTGAATTGAACTGTATCATTGCTGTATTGTCTCCCGTTATATTGTAAAGCACTGAGCAAACTGTTGGTGCTATATAAATCCTGTATAATAATAATAATATTCTAAGATGGTAATAAGTGACGTTTATAAGCAACTCATCAGCAATTAGAGCAGTCTTGTGACTTTCATCAGTGTCCAGCAGAGCACTGGTTGCAGCTTGTAGGAGTTTTCATGCTCCTGTAGGAGGATGCAGGACCACTGACCTCTGTCTGGACAGTGCTGATTGGCCCTGTGCGGATTACCTGCACTCTCCCAAGAAAAAAAAATTTCTAGCAATACACACCAAACTGTCTGTGTGCAGCTTGCCCCCAAACCTCTGTTCTATCAGGTGATATTTAAGAGACACTGGAAGAAGGGAAGGATCAGAGAAGACAGGATCAAACATCCTTTTTACACAATGTGGATTAACCCCTTAGGTTCCACAGTGAGTATAATAAGCATGTCATTTACAGCAATAATGTACTTTTCCCTTAACTTCCATTCCACTGTAGAGCCCTATTTTGTATTTTGTAACTGCTAATATTTAAAACCTATTTAACATGGTTTATGTACATATATAACAACTACATACACTGCATTGCCAAAAGTATTGGGACGCCCCTTTAAATCGTTAAATTCACATGATCCAGTCACCTCCATGGCCACAGGTGTATAAAATCAAGCACCTAGGTATGCAGACTGCTTCTACAAACATTTCTAAAGAATGGGTCGCTATGAGGAGCTCAATTAATTCAAGCATAGTACTGTGATAGGCTGCCACCTGTGTGATAAGTTCAACCGTGAAGTTTGCTTGCTACTAAATATTCCTGTTAGTGGTATTATAACAAAGTGGAATCAACTGAGAACAACAGCAAATGACAGAGCAGGGTCAGCACATGCTGAAACACACAGTGCACAGAAGTTGCCAACTGTCTGCAGAGTCAATAGCTAAAGACCTCCACACTTCGTGTGGCCTTAAGATTAGCACAACAACAGTGCATGGAACACTTCAGGGAATGGGTTTCCATAGCCGAGCAGCTGCATCCAAGCTTTACATCACCAAGTGCAATGCAAAAAAACATTGGATGCAGTGGTGTAAAGCACTAGAGCAGTGGAGACGTGTTCTCTAGAGTGATGAATCACGTTCCTCTGTCTGGCAATCCGGTTGGACTTGTCTGAGTTTGGCAGTTGTCAGGAGAATGGTACTTGCCTGATTGCATTGTGCCAAGTGTAAAGATTGGTGGAGGGGGGATTATAGTGTGGGGTTGTTTTTCAGGGGTTGTGTTTGGCCCCTTAGTTCCAGTGAAGGGAACTCTTAAGGTGTCAGCATAACAAGACATTTTGGACATTTTCATGCTCCCAACTTTGTGGGAACAGTTTGAGGATGGCCCCTTCCTGTTTCAACATGACTGCACACCAGTGCACAGAGCAAGGTCCATAAAGACATGGATGAGCAAGGTCCATAAAGACATGGATGAGCAAGGTCCATAAAGACATGGATGAGCAAGGTCCATAAAGACATGGATGAGCAAGGTCCATAAAGACATGGATGAGCAAGTTTAGGGTGGAGTAACTTGACTGGCCTGCACAGAGCCCTGACCTCAACCCAATAGAACATCTTTAAGATAAATTAGAGTGGAGACTGCGAGCCAGGCCGTCTTGTCTCACATCAGTGCCTGACCTCACAAAAGAGCTTCTGGAAGAATGGTAAAACATTCCCATTGACACACTTCTAAACCTTGTGGACAGCCTTCTCAGAAGAGTTGAATACTTTTGGCAATATAGTGTATTTCCTTACTCAGCAAGTGAGGCAGCAAAGGTCAATGCTTTGTAATGTAATGCTTAACCTTTATTTGGATAAGGTATAGCCCTGTTGCCAAACTGTGACTAAGCTTTGTTTTAATGTAACCAGATGCCTGCTATGTTATAATGGAAGAGACAGCAGGGGATACACTGCCACTACACACTGTGGGTTATTTACTAAAACTGGAGAGTACAAAATTCGGTGCAGCTCTGCATAGAAATCAATCAGCTTCCAGATTCTGTTGTCAAAGCTTAATTGAACAAGATGAAGATAGAAGCGGATTGGCTACCATGCATAGTTGTACCAGATTCTGAGTGCTCCAGTTTTAGTAAGTCACCCCCAGTGTGTTTCCAAGTGCTGATTGAACTACACATCCCAGAAGGCTGACCTCGCAAAAATAATTGTGGGAGAGCCTGCAGTATATATTTAAATGCAATCAGTGGGCTCGCTCTCTTGGCCCAGGATTTCACACAGTGTGTTAGAGATGTCATTATGCACTCTCAGTCCATCAGCCAAGTGCTCATCTGCCGTCTCAATGTGCTTGCAGAACATTCACTGACTGTCCTGTTCCCTCAGAGGCTGCCTTCAGGCCAGGACTGGTGAGTGGGTGGATGCCGAAATCTCTACAATCTGCCACTTCTCTATCTAGATATACTCCATTCAGCCACCATTCGTTTGCTGCCTCAAAGGTAATAGCACTATAACTGGGCCCCAATATGCTAGCAAAGACACCACCTTACACCTAGATTCTGAACTGCTTATTTTACTGACAACTGAGAATCTGTCTGAGTAGGTTACATCTTTGCACTGGTATAAAGCAGGAGTGTTTCCTTTGTGTTCACGTGCTCCAAAGGGAATTGCCCTGTTTCTAAGTCTCTCCCCTTCAACCATTGTTAACACTAGGCCGCCCTACATGAAGTGCAGTCGCTCATATATACTCTTGTATACCTAAGTTCTCTGAAGTACTTAAATGGATAACTAAGTTTATATTTCATATTTAAAGTTTATACAAGTTCATATCCATCTCTGAGTTCTGAGGTGGATGGAGCTCTCTTCCTGGCTGTGTGTATTTTTAGATTCCCTGGACTAAGTGCTCTGATCTCTTGGTTCTCTGCGATTGTTTCTCTGTAAGAGAATGCTCCCTGCCCCGTGCTGCTGACTCACCTCCAAATCTTCCCTGGATCACTGGACCTCTTTCCTTGCCCTGAACTACACTGTAAACAAGTGACCAGGGGCGGACTGACCATTTGGAAACTTGGGCACTGCTCGAGGGCCCAGGGTCAGTAGGGGGCCCCATGAGATGCCACTGGTACCTTTTTCATAGGCTTTTTTGAGTTTGGGCAAGGACACAGGGGCCCCATGATCCCCTATTGCCCGGGGGCCCCATGAGTTTTCAGTCCGCCCCTGCAAGTGACCTTTTATCTCCCCTACTTTACCCAGATGTCTCAGTCATGCTGCCAGGTACACTGCGCTACAACTCCTGCAACTAGAACAGAACTATATCTTGACTAAAGGCGCACATGATCTCTGGCAGAATATTGGGATTTTACGACCAAAGAGATACATGCATTGTGGAACTGGACGCCATCTCCTCCCTTCAAGTACCTGTCTCGATCCCTGCTTATCAGCGTAAGGCTGCAAGACCATTCCACACGGGTACTGACCTCAAATACCTACTTTCACTGACATGCCCTGACTCTACTCTGATTCCCATGAGTCCAAGGCAGGCCAGATCAATGCTCCTGGACACTCGCTCTGCTAACAACATGGCACTAATTCTTTAGGACTTTATTGTAGATAATAGGTTGGACTTTCTGTGTTTAACTAAAACCAGGCACAAACAATAACAAGCCAAGGTCAGTAATGAGCAGTCGCAGATTGGTACAGGCAGAAGCGTAGTCAAGAACAAGCCAAGGGTCAATAACAAGAGGTAGCAAAATATGGATAATAACAGAGATGACAAGGAGCAAGATACTGGCTGGAGAGCACAATAATCTGGCAAACAGGAAGTGCAGAGACATGGCTTATATCAGGAAGTTCTTGGGAGGAGCAAGGGGTTCAAGGTTCATGACAAACAAGGTCAAGGTAGGATCATCCAAATAATTGTCAAGGTAGCTGTCCAGCATTCCAGGTGCCTCAGCAACAAGAAACATTTCCACTCAACGCAGAAGGCCGAGGTTCGGACCCAGGCTCTGACAGTACTCCCCTCTTCACAGGATGTCCCCTGGACGTCTTAGGACCAGGCTTGTGGGGAAACCTCTTGTGGAATTCTCTTGTTAATCTAGGAGCATGAGCATTTTCCTCAGGCTCCCAAGAATTCTCCTCTTGCCCATATCCTTCCCATTGGAGAAAATATTGCAATTGTTTTCTAAACATCCTAGAGTCAAGAATCTTCTCCACCACATATTCTTCTTCACCCTGTACCTCAACAGGTGGAGGAGGTGGAAGAATTCTTCCAGAGAAAGGATTTTCATGAAATTGTTACGTGAAAACCAGGATGAATCTTCATACTGTCAGGAAGTTTTAAGCGAAAGTTGACTGGGTTGATCTGAGCAGAAATCTGGAAAGGTCCCACAAACTTTTGGTCCACCTTTGCAAATGGAACATGAACCTTCAGATTTTTGGTTGATAGCCAAACCTTGTCACCCACATGAAAGGTAGGAAGTGATCTGTGATGTCTGCAGCCTTTTTATAACATTTCTGAGCCTTCCCCAAAGTCTCGATCAACTTCCCCTGAATCTCCTGCAATGTAGTTAATCTGTTGGCAACAGCAGGAATTTGAGTTGTGATAGGGAGATCAGGAATAAAAACTGGATGATACGCCTTATTGAGGAAAAAAGGGCTTTGGGAGGTGGAGCTATGTTTAGCATTGTTATAGGCAAACTCTGCTGTACGAAGATAGTCCACCCAGTCATCTTGAAGCTAACTGACAAAACACCGAAGGTACTGCTCCAAAGTTTTATTGGTCCTCTCGGTCTGACCATTAGACTGAGGATGAAAAGCAGAGGACAGGTTCATTGTTACCCCTAAAGCTGAACAAAAGCTTTTCCAAAATTTTGATGTAAACTGTACTCCTCTGTCAGATACCACATCATTAGGAATTCCATGTAGTTTAAAAATATCTCGAACCATCAACTCTGCAGTTTGTTCAGCAGAAGCTACCCCCTTAACAGGTATAAAATGAGCCATCTTAGTAAGACGGTCAATGACTACCAAGATAGTGGTCATTTCTTTTGAGGGAGGTAATTCGACTACGAAGTCCATAGAAATTGACCCCCTAGGTCTTGATGGAACAGGAAATGACTGGAGCAACCCCAAAGGAGAAGCTTGGGGTGTCTTATGGTGTGCGCATGTCAGACAGGAGGCCACATAGTGTTTGACATCTTTCTTATAACTAGGCCACCAGAAGGAACGCAACAAAAGTTCATCTGTCTTTGAAATCCCAAAATGTCCTGCAAGTTTAGAGTCATGAACTAATTTGAGGGCTTCCACCCGAGCAGATTCAGGTACATAGAGATGATGTGCTTGAGTCCAAAAGCTGTTCTTGTATTCAAGGTTAATGTCCTTAGGAGGACCATTGAGAAGTGGGTCATTCTCTGACCCCTCTTTGAGAAGACTCAAGAATGTCTTTGAGGGTCCAAGATGGCTCCGTCGTCCTCCCGGCTAATCCGCTGCCATCCAGGCGGCAGCGGACTGAGAGAGCCGCCCGGAGGTCCCTGCTGGCACTTGGTAAAGGGGCACCAAGTGATTTTGGCCCCCCTCCGCTACAGCGGACTATCGCAGCCTGGTCCGGCCTAACAAGGCCTCGTCTGACACCGGGCTCGCGCCCATCCGGAGGCCACGTGAGTGTGGTTTGCGGTGGGAGGGGGTGTTTGGATGTCATCAGGCCCCCTCACCCGAACCAGCGGGCCACCCTACCCGGTCCATCGGGCCCCCCCACCCATACCCAGGGAACTGCAGCCTTTCATAAAGGCCTTAAGGAGCCCCCAACACAGTGAGTGACATCACGGCCCCCACTGGGCCTGTACCCATATTAGGCCCTGCAGACAGCCACCTGGGGGTTACAGAGGTGCTCCCTGCACCCCCCCTGACAGACTCTGGAACCAGCACCCTAGGGAGCCCCCCCCCTTTTTTTTTTCTCCCTCGCATCCATTTGATGCGATTATAGATCTTGAGTAATACTTTTTCTCCCATCCAAAATGATGTCTACTAAACACACATCGGTTCGAGCCCACCATACACTTTCTGTGGCATCTCTTAATGCAAGAGGCCTAAATATACCTGAGAAACGCTCACAACTTCTGACTTACATGAAAAGCTTGCGAGCAGATGTACTCTTCATCCAAGAAATTCATTTTCATGCTGATCATATCCCTAGGTTCTCCAATGCCAATTATCCAACAGTCTACCATTCAGTTAACACAGAGGTAAAAGCAAAGGGTGTGTCCATTTTGATCTCCAAAACACTCCCGCTTCAAATTACTGAATCTCTCAAGGATCCGGAGGGAAGGTTCCTCTTCCTTAAAGGTACCCTCTACAACACACCGCTTACCTTAGCCAACTTTTACAGTCCCAATATGGCTCAAGTGAGCTTTTTCAGCAAAATCTCTAAAACAGTTGCATTGTTGCAATCGGGCATCTTGATTCTTGGGGGTGATTTTAATGTAGCACTGAATCCTTTGGAAGACACTTCGACAGGCACTTCGTCGAAACCCTTCCGAGCACTTAAACAGGTTAAAATTGAACTGAATGACCTTCTTCTCCATGACACATGACGTACCCTACACCCCTCTGACAAAGACTACACTTTTTTCTCTGCACCGCACAAGCGTCATTCCAGAATAGACTATCTTTTTCTTTCACAAAAAGACTTGTACACATTAAAATCAGCTTCTATTGAACCAATGATTATTTCTGACCATCACCCGATTATGATGACTTTGCATCTGCCCGATGCTCCACCTACGTCCAAAACATGGAGATTAGATCCCTTTCTCCTCATGGACTCATCCGTAACCCTCCAAATTCGTGAATCTCTTACCAATTACTTTAAGAAAAATGCGTCCCCAGAAACAACTTCTCTCATACAATGGGAAACACACAAATGTGTGATACGTGGGCTTCTGCTTTCTATCACTGCTTCCCGAAAACGCATAGCTCAGACATCTTTTACGTCCATACTTCAAAAAGACGTAAACTTGAATGCTTACATAAACGCTCTATGGCCGTAAACTCTGTGACCGAACTTGATCAGGCACGCAAACAACTTTGAGAGATAGTGGAAAAGAAAACCAAGCGTAACTTTACTCTGTCTCAGAAACTCTTCTATGAACATGGAAATAAGAGCGGCAAGTTTTTAGCCAGGGCCTTGCAGTCTAAAAAAGCAAATCACACCATTCATCAACTTAATGTGAGGTCATTATCCAGACTTTTCTCGCCCAATATCTTCCTAAACCCATCTCCCACTAACAAGCCAGAGAACTAGATGGAGCTTTGAAATTGACAGCACTACAACAGGCCATTTCACAATTAAAACCAGGTAAAAGCCTAGGCCCAGATGGACTTATAACCACATATTACAAATCCTTCATAGACATCCTAGCACACCCATTCTTAAAGGCCTTTAATTCACTTGATACTCCAGGACAGTCCATGCACCACCTTTCTGAAGCCCACATTATGCTTATACTGAAAGAAAACAAAGACCTGACTTCGCCAACTAACTACCGTCCCATCTCCCTCCTGAACGTTGATTTAAAGATTTTTGCCAAAATACTGGCCAATCGTTTACTTCGCATCATAGACCCCACTATCTCTACTGATCAGGTGGGGTTCGTACCCGGTAGAGAGGCTAGAGACAATACGATCATGGCAATAAATGTACATCACTGGTTGACACAGAAGAAACAATCTGGCTTCTTCCTTCCTTTAGACGCTGAGAAGGCCTTCGACAGATAAGCATGGGATTACATGGAGGCTGTTTTGACTGGCCTTGGGCTTCCTCCACGTCTCTTGACCTTTATCATATCTTTATATACAACACCTACGGCTAAAGTGAGAGTCAATGGCCTCCTTTCAGATGCTTTTTCAATAAGCAATGGGACCAGACAGGGTTGTCCATTATCCCCCCTCCTATTCATTCTTACATTGGAACCTTTTTTGAACTGCATTAGACAGAATGATAACATCAAAGGAATTTTAATCAATGGCAAAATTCACAAAATAGCGTCCTTTGCTGATGATATCTTACTTTTCCTGACAGACCCACATATTACGCTACCTAACTTACTACACGATTTCCAATTATTTCTTTTACAAAGGGTTTTATTATAGAATAAGCAGTGATAGACAAACATTCGAGAAATATATACATTGACCAACAAATATGAGATATAAAAGGCATTTGAGAAATATTTCAGAGCATGTACCTGTATAGACATAAACATAAACTGAATATTTAAGTGCCATGAAAGAGAAGACAGGGAAGGGAAAGAAAAAAAAAAGAAAAGGGGAGTAGGGGGGGAAACGATGAGCAAACATTTGGAGGTCAATGACAATGCAAACTCTAAGTGAAATTTTTGCTATATCAGCATATAGAAAACAGGAGAGGCATGAAATGAAGCTTCTTCAAATGTTAATATATATTCTAGACCTTGGGCTCACAAAGGAGTCCAGATTGCATAGGTAGTATTGCAGATGTAGCACTCAGAGCAATGATCACAATCATTACAATTGGCATAAGAACAGATTGGACAGAAGAATAGAGAAGGACAATCGATGAAAAGATGAGAACAAAAACAAAACATAAGAAAAAAAAAAACAAAGACAAAAACAATCACAAAAGGGCTCCAGGGTGACCGCAACAGAATTGATCCTTATATCGACAGAAGGGACTGCTCAAATCTCTATGGTTGGGCTGCATCCAGCCAGGGACACCATATCTGCAGGAATTTTGTATGGGTATCCAACAGTATAGCCGTCAGTTTTTCATTATGAAATTCATCCGGTTTTTGGCGGCCTCAAAGCTGAGGAGAGGAATCTTCCAAGCCCTCGCGATTGTCAATTTAGTTGCCATAAATAGATGTGATGCCAGCTGCCGTTCAGGGCGGAGAAGGCCCTCCAGTGGTTTAAATAGGAGCGCTTCGTACACGTTACGCTTAATGTCTGTGTGAAACATAGTGCGGAGAAGGGCATAAATCCTAATCCACAATCTGCTAACCTTAGGGCAAGTCCACCAGATGTGAGCCATAGTACCCAATTGTTGGCACCCCCAAAAACAAATCGGAGAATATTTAGGGATAAAATCAGCTAGACGAGCAGGCATATAATACCATCGATAAAGAATTTTGTAGGCATTTTCGTGAATGAGGACATTCCTAGAACATTTAGATAATGCTTGGGTCATGGTCCGCCAATCCTGTTGATCCAAAGTCCCCCCAAGTTCCGACTGCCAACGCTGATGATAGGAATGCATCGGAGGAGTTCTATAAGAAATAATGGAAGAGTAAACCAAAGAGATCAGACCCGAAGCATGGGGTCTATTTCTGCACTGGCTTTCAAAGGGGGACAGACGATAAGGTCCCGAGTGCGTCCATATTAGTGTTTTAATAAAGTGACGGAGTTGATGGTAGTCAAACTGTTCCCGCAAAGGGATATTATAGGAAGAGCGCAGAGTATCAAAGGTAAGTATTAGAGTGGGAGATAGCAGTGAATGTACATCATAAAAACCATGTGTTTACCACTAGGCAAACTGCCTAGGGTTGTCCCGGCCGGGAGGAAATAACAGGTTATGTAACAGACGTAACAATGGTAGATGGGCAGAAATAAGGCCAGTGGAATATTTAATAGAATCCCAAAGACGAAGCGAAAGCATCAGCGTCGGGCTAAGGGTTGATGGACGATGACAAAAACGAAGCCACGGAAAGGAAGAGAGTGGTATCGGATGGGAGTCTAACAAATCTACAATAGCCCACAAGGAGAAATGGTGAGATGCATGAATATGAGCTAGGGGGGCAATATTAGCTGCCAGATAATAAGACTGGAGATTTGGGACAGATAACCCAGATAACTCCTTCGTGCAAATAAGATATGTTTACTAATTCTGGGTCGAGAAGAACTCCAAATGAAGGACAAAAGTTTTCGCTGATGGATACGCAATATATGCGAAGGAACAGGAACTGGTAAAATGCGAAATAAATACAATAATTTAGGGAGGTAGGTCATACGGATCGCATTGATTCTGCCGAACCATGAAAGCGAGTAATGAGACCAGTAGGACAACATCTCAGTCAGCTCTTGGAAGACAGTGGGAAAATTAGCCCGCTATAGTCCGTCATATGTCGGGGTGAGCTTAATTCCTCGATATGGTAGGGTCAAGAGCCATTGAAAAGGAAACAAATGTTTCAAAGTAGCCAAAAGTGATGGTGGGAGAGTAATTGACATAGCTTTTGATTTGGCAGGATTGACATGAATTCATAAAAGAATTGCAAAGGAGTCCAGAACCGCAAGTAAATTTGGCAAAGTAACCCCGGGATTCATGATTGACAACAATATATCGTCTGCGAACAGAGACAACTTATGTTGGGAGCCAGACACATCAATCCCCTTAATATCAGGATGCATACGAATGGCTTCTGCCAACGGTTCCAAGGCTAAAATAAAACGTATGGGGGAAAGCAGACAACCTTGTCTAGTACCCCTGGCAATCGAGAATGTGGAGGACTCAAATCCATAGTATTTAAGTTTTGCTTGAGGGGATGTATATAGCAAAGAGATCCATCGTAGGAACGAGGGGCCAAAGCCAAAGCGGTTAGGAACCGATAAAAGATAAGGCCAGATAAAGTGTCGAAGGGCTTGTTGATATCTAAAGATAGGAGCATCATATCAATTTTGCGAATATGAGCTAAATGTTGTAATTGTAAAATGCGTCTGATGGCATATCCGGCCTGTCAGTGGGGGACAAATCCCACTTGGTTCCCTTTTATCAGACGAGAAAGGAAGGAATTCAGTCGAGTGGCCAAAAGTTTGGTAAGGATTTTCATATCAATGTTAATAAGAAAAATAGGCCTATAATTTGCCCAGGAAAAATGATCTCGATCCGATTTAGGGATCATAACCACATTTGCGGTCAATGAGTCTGGGGAAAAATTCGAACCTCACTTCACCACGTTAAACATGGCAGCAAGGTGAGGGGCAAGCACATCAGCCAATTCCTTGTAGTATAGCGCTGTGTATCCATCTGGATCTGGGCGTTTGCCCGTCTTCAGGTCTGCTATGCATTGCAAAACCTCTGATATTTGGATATCACGGTCCATCAAGTCCTTATGAGCCGGAGTCAAAGTAGGCAGGGACAAACAAGATAAAAAGTCAGAAATTGACTGAGGATCAGCCCGTGTGGGATCAGTATAAAGTTTGGCAAGTCGATACCGGAACTCCTCCAAAACCGCTACAGGATTACTTGTGGGAGTATTATGACGAGTGCGTAAAGAAATCGGTTTGGGGTGATGTGTAAAAGAACATAATCTACGAGCCAACATGGAGTCTGGTTTGTTTGCTTTACTATACCACTTCTGGCGTGTCCAGCGCAAGGAGCGCTCAGCCTCATCCATTAAACAAAGATCCAGTTCTAAGCAAGCCTGATCTAACAGTCTACGGTTCTAAGGGGTAGGTAACTGTTTAAATTGAGCCGACACGGAGACTAACTTTGATTCAAATTAACACTGTTTAACCACTTCCAGACCGGACACTTTTACTCCCTTCCTGACCAGGGCAATTTTCAGCTTTCAGCGCTATCATACTTTGAATGACAATTGCGCAGTCATGCAACACTGTACCCAAATTAATTTTTTTATCATTTTTTTGAGACAGATAAAGCTTTATTTTGGTGGTATTTATTCACCACTGGGATTTTTATTTTTTTTGCTATGTAATGAAAAAGTCCAAATATTTTGAACAAAAGTGTTTTTTTTATAAAATTTTGCAAATAAATAATATTTCATCATACATCTTTGCCAAAATGTATTCCGTTATCTTTTTAGCAAAAAAAAAAAAAAAAAACAAATTAGTTTATAACCAAAAATTATAATTTTTAAACATTTTCTTTTACATTTTTATTTTATTTTTTTATATTATTATTTTTTATTTATTTTTTTTTTGTTTACATACCTTTTAATCTGGTGTAAGCTTAGCGACATGGTCCTGCGGAGGGGATTGCTGTTGGGCCCGATGTTTAGGTTTGGTACGTGGAGTGCGATGCATTGTTAGGAGAAGTCCAGAGGGTTCCAAATTGCCTTCAATCTATTGAAGTAATACGCTAGGGTGTAGAAGCCCAATTGCCGAGATAAATATTCCGGTGGCACGGCACAGGGAGATCACTTAGTCATCTTCCCCTGGCGCGTGTGCATGTCCCCCGACGGGGATGCATTCACATAAGATCCATTATTATAATATGTCAGTAAATGGTGTAATCTCAGTTGAAGTAGGCGTGGGCCCCAATATTTCAACAGCCAGTGAAATGTGGGTGGCTATGATAACGAGCCCAGGTGTACAGTCATTGTGAAGGCTAGCTAAGAGGTGCCTCAGGTTCCCCTAATTCACCCTTTTGGGAAGGGGGCTGAAAGATGGAGCTTCTCCCCCTATCCAGTGCCACTTCCCCACTATGATAGGTCTCTGGGCCTTGCTGGAAAGTTATAGGGGCTTGGTGTGATCCTCAGGACCGACAGAAGAGCCAGGGGGACCCACTCGAGCTGTCCCAGTATCTGACCTATTTATGGGGTCCGTAGGGCAGAGTGGCAGCGGCGGTCCGTCCCAGACGTGTAATCAGGAAAGACCGCGGCTTTACGCGCCGTGGTAGGCCGCAGGCCGTCCGGCGCCCCGGATGGTCGGAGGGGGGGGCAAAATCGCCCAGCACCCCTCTTCAAGTGTCAGGCGGGGTCCGGAGATCATCAGATCTGCAGTGGGTGACTGCAATCGCCGGGATGGCAGCGGATGGAAATGTAGGGCACCAGAGCTCAGGCAGAAGCGTCAGCTCCCGGCGCCATCTTGGACACACCTCGATTTCCAATTATTTCAGTACTTGGCCAATTTTAAAATTAACTTCAATAAATCCCAAGCCCTCAATGTCTCCCTAATCCAAGATACGGTCAGACAGGCGAAAACAAATTTCCCATTCACATGGCAGCCCGAGGCCATCACCTACTTAGGAATTCAATTACCAACTCACCTTTTAGAACTCTATGCCAAGAACATTTTACCCATCCTACGTAGTATCACCAAAGATCTGCAGACATGGGACAAACCATTTTTCTCTTAGTCTTCCTATAGTAGTCTAGGAAGCAAGATGAACGTGCTTCCTAGACTACAATACTTGATGCAAACGATTCCAATCAAACTGCCTAATTCCTTCTTTAAGTCATATAAAACATTATGTACCTCGTTTCTATGGAGTAACAAACACCCCAGAATCGGTTTTGAACAACTTACCATGCCTAAGACAAGCGGAGGTATTGGACTGCCTGATATCACCCGCTACTATAGAGCCTGTCACATGGCAAGAATAGTAGATTGGTCTACAAACCGCAACCGTAAGGCTTGGGTTACCTTAGAAGCTGCATTTTCGGGGATCCCACTCGCCACTTTCCCTTGGCTGAAAAACTCCCACATTCCGTCTGAGTTCAGGGAACACCTTCTTATAGGCCCCACTCTATCGTGTCATCATCAGTTAAGTCAGAAAACAGGTTTCTCTTCTAGCCCTGGCCCACTCACACCTATCAAAATGAACCCACACTTTCCCTCTGGTATGTCTCGTGTCTTTCTCACCGGATCTAACCCCACAGATAAATTGAAGTTGCATCAACTTTTCAAAGATGAGTCGCTCTTACCCAGAGACCTCCTTCTAATCAAATGGCCATCTTTAACCTTGATGCCGTGGATGTACAGACAGCTTCACCACTTTATACATAGCTCCTCACATTTTAAAAATTATACTAGGCCACTCACCCCATTTGAAAAATTTTGCTCAACTGACTCTCCCCAGAGACATGTTATATCTAAGCTCTACACATGCCTCAAAGACACCATTGACATGCCTTCCAGGAAAGCTTGCAAGGCCTGGTACTCTGACTTGCAACTCCAACTATCGCCAGAAGACTGGGATCACATTTCCGAACATATACACAAAGGGTCCATATGTCTCTCTACACAAGAAAACTATTTTAAACTATACTCCTGATCAGGGGTGGGCAAACTTTTTGACTTGAGGGCCGCAATGGGTTCATATATTGGACCCGGGGGCCGGACCAAGAGTAGATGAATGATGTGTATGTGTCATCCATAGTAAGTATAGTAATATTCCCCCATAGTAAGCATAGTAATTAATCCCCCATATAGTAATTCATCCCCCATATAGTAATTCATCCCCCATAGTAATTCATCCCCCATATAGTAATTCATCCCCCATAGTAATTCATCCCCCATAGTAATTCATGCCCCATAGTAATTCATCCCCCATATAGTAATTCATCCCCCATATAGTAATTCATCCCCCATAGTAATTCATCCCCCATAGTAATTCATCCCCCCTATAGTAATTCATCCCCCCTATAGTAATTCATCCCCCATAGTGTAATTCATCCCCCATATAGTAATTCATCCCTCATAGTAATTCATCCCCCATATAGTAATTCATCCCCCATAGTATTTCATCCCCCATAGCAATTCATCCCCCATAGTAATTCATCCCCCCTATAGTAATTCATCCCCCCTATAGTAATTAATTCCCCATATTAATTCATCCCCCATATTAAGTCCCCAAGTCCCCCCTGTGTCAATTCACTTACCTTTGCTCCGCGCGTTCCTCTCGCCGTGTTCCCGCGCCGTTCCGGTGTAGCATGAAAATCTGTCTCCTATGAGGATCTGTCCCCCTCGACGTATCTACGCATGTGCCAGTTTCAGGCATTAGCAGCCGATCGGCGATCTCCGGCACATGCGCAGATACGTCGAGGGGGACAGATCCTCATAGGAGACAGATTTTCATGCTACACCGGTCTTCAGGGCGGACTGTTAGAGGAGCCTAGCTCCCCTCACGTTCGTCACGCTGCCCCGCCTACACACATCCTGACAGCCATCCTGACAGTATTACGCTCCGCAGGCCAGATTAAAAGGTCCGCCGGGCCGTAGTTTGCCCATTGCTGCTCTAGATGGTACAGAGTTCCTGTCAGCACCTGTGGTAGTGAGCTCTTAATCCACAGCTTGGGGTTCCCTCAGGACGCTGTCAAGGTCCTACCTTTCCCCAGAGGTTATGCTGCTCCATGTGCTGGCATCCATCTTAGGTTTCTGCAAAGCATGGTGGGAGCCTTTTATGCTTTCAGGCCTCTGCGGTCCATCCCCCAGAGGGGTGTGGTTGATCACATTTAAGCCTGTTGTCTGCACTTGCTCTTTGCATTCGTGTCCTGTATGTTCCCTTGCAGCAAGCTCTTGTTCTGTTCTCATTGCTCTCCTGGTAACCGACTCGGCTTGGACAAGACTATTCTCTACTTAAACCCTTTACCTGACCTCCCGTTGCTGAACCCGGCCCATGACCTGAGTATTCTTTGCCTTGTCTTGTACTGTCTGCTCCGTTGTTATAGACCCGGTCTGTCTGACCACGCTACACGTTTTCCCATCTAGCTACCACCAGCTGTATGCCATTGGCGGCAGTTGTTACCGCAGCTGGGGTTACTCGGGGGCCGCGACCTGGTCTCAGGCTGCGTCAAGTCCATCCCCACCATCAGGGGCCCTGGTGAAGGGCAGGCTGGGGCTTAGACTCCGTGCCCTGAGGGATTCTGGTCTGTGGGTAGTGGCTATCGTCAGTCGCTGCGTGACCTTACCATAGGCCTGCCTGCCCATTCCATCGCTCCTGCCCTGACAGGCGCGGAGCCTAAGCCCCAGCCTGATTGTTCACCAGAGCCCTTGATGGTGGGGATGGACTTGGAGCAGGCTGGAACCAGGTCGCGGCCCCCAGGTACACCCAGCTGTGGTAGAAGAGACCGCTAGCGGGAGCAGGGTACAGTTGGAATAGACTAGGAGATCCAGAAGACAAGCTGAAGTCGGGACAGGCAGAACACAAGCAAGGTCAGGAACGAAGCCAGGGTCGGTACACAGGTGGACGATGTAGGAGAGAAGTCAGGGACAAAGCCGGGATCGGTACACAGAAACACTAGACCGGATACTTGGAAGAACACTGGGGAGCACAGACAACAAACGTTGCTCAGGCAATGTGGGACAGACTGAGCATGTCTTAACTAGACAGGCAGACAAGGAGGCGGGCCAGGAAGTGATGAAAGAGAAGAACATAAAACCCAGGGAATAGCAGACGACCCCCATAGGTGAGCAGAGAGAGACACACATGTGAAGGAAACACAAACAGCAAGGAGGTAAGACAAAGCAACAGGAGGCTGCAGGCTAACTTGTGACAGTACCCCCCCTCTTACGAGGCCTCCCCCCTTTTTTAGGGCCAAGCTTAAGGGGAAACGTCCGATGAAAAAATTCCACCAGACGGGGTGCAGAAACATCAGCAGAAGGAATCTAACACCTCTCCTCAGGACCATATCCCTTCCAGTCAATAAGATACAAAAGCTTCCCTCTGATGAACTTAGAATCCAAGATTTTCTTGACTTCATACTGATCCGAAGTACTCACTATTGGGGAAGGATGACGATGAGGACGGGAAAACCTGTTGATAATATATGGTCTCAAAAGAGAAACATGGAAAACATTAGGGATTCTAAGATGTGAAGGGAGACGAAGCTTGAAAGCAACAGGATTGACCTGGCGGAGGATGGTAAATGGACCAATAAAACGAGGAGCAAATTTCATAAAGGGTACTCGTAAATGGATATTCTTTGTAGAGAGCCAAGCCTTGTCACCAGGTAGGAATTTGGGACTCACGCGGCGATGGCGATTTGCAGCTGTTTTGTACTTGGAAGCTGCCAGATGTAAATTCTTAGAAACCTCTGCCCAGACGGAATTGAATGATCGTTGTTTATCTGCAGCAGCGGGTACCGTAAAGGAGATAGGAACAGGAAATGGCACCAAAGGATGATGACTAGAGATGAGCGAAGTATTCAAAAATTCGATTCGACTGATTCGGCGAATTCGTGGACAATATTCGATTCGAGTCGAATATATTCGCTGTGAATTTAACTTAAAAAAGGGTGTTTCTAGGCTTCAGAGAGACTTAATATTAGTGCAGAACACTGTACCTTTATAATACTGTCAGTCAGTATGACATGCAGATGAGTGCCGTCGATCTTAGAATCACCGCACACTTCACTCATTTGGCCAGTCACGGGGCCAAAACCAGTGTTTGGAGCCACAGTGTGGCGGTGGAGGCAGCAGCAATGTGAGGCCATACAGCAACCTATGACAAAATGGAAACCAGCAGGAGTGTGAGGAGACCTCAAAGTGGCACATGGCAGAGTGTGGCAATGGGAGGCGGTACAGGGACCCATGTCACACTGTGGACCCAGCAGCAGCGTGACGAGGTGGTACGGGGGCCCATGGCAGATTTGGGGCCTGGCAGCACCTATGGGAGGCCTGTAATCTGCCAGCAACCTATGACAAAATGGAAACCAGCAGGAGTGTGAGGAGACCTGAAAGTGGCACATGGCAGAGTGGGAGCAATGGGAGGCGGTACAGGGACCCATGTCACACTGTGGACCCAGCAGCAGCGTGACGAGGTGGTACGGGGGCCCATGGCAGATTTGGGGCCTGGCAGCACCTATGGGAGGCCTGTAATCTGCCAGCAACCTATGACAAAATGGAAACCAGCAGGAGTGTGAGGAGACCTGAAAGTGGCACATGGCAGAGTGGGAGCAATGGGAGGCGGTACAGGGACCCATGTCACACTGTGGACCCAGCAGCAGCGTGACCAGGTGGTACGGGGGCCCATGGCAGATTACAGGCCTGGCAGCAGCAATGGGAGGCCCGTAATCTGCCAGCACCCTATGACAAAAAATGGAACACACCAGCAGTGTGTGAGGAGACCTGAAAGTGGCACATGGCAGAGTGTGGCGATGGAGACAGCAGCAATGGGAGGCCGTACAGGGACCCATGAGAGACTCTGGACCTGGCAGCAGCATGAGGAGGCGGTATAGGGGCCCATGGCAGATTAGGGGCCTGGCAGCAGCTATAGGAGGCCCGTAATCTGCCAGCACCCTATGACAAAAAATTCAACACACCAGCAGTGTGTGAGGAGACCTGAAAGTGGCACATGGCAGAGTGTGGCAATGGAGACAGCAGCAATGGGAGGCCGTACAGGGACCCATGAGAGACTCTGGACCTGGCAGCAGCATGAGGAGGCGGTATATAGGGGCCCATGGCAGATTAGGGGCCTGGCAGCAGCTATGGGAGGCCCGTAATCTGCCAGCACCCTATGTCAAAAAATTCAACACACCAGCAGTGTGTGAGGAGACCTGAAAGTGGCACATGGCAGAGTGTGGCGATGGAGACAGCAGCAATGGGAGGCCGTACAGGGACCCATGACAGACTATGGACCTGGCAGCAGCATGAGGAGGCGGTATAGGGGCCCATGGCAGATTAGGGGCCTGGCAGCAGCTATGGGAGGCCCGTAATCTGCCAGCACCCTATGTCAAAAAATTCAACACACCAGCAGTGTGTGAGGAGACCTGAAAGTGGCACATGGCAGAGTGTGGCGATGGAGACAGCAGCAATGGGAGGCCGTACAGGGACCCATGACAGACTCTGGACCTGGCAGCAGCATGAGGAGGCGGTATATAGGGGCCCATGGCAGATTAGGGGCCTGGCAGCAGCTATGGGAGGCCCGTAATCTGCCAGCACCCTATGTCAAAAAATTCAACACACCAGCAGTGTGTGAGGAGACCTGAAAGTGGCACATGGCAGAGTGTGGCGATGGAGACAGCAGCAATGGGAGGCCGTACAGGGACCCATGACAGACTCTGGACCTGGCAGCAGCATGAGGAGGCGGTATATAGAGGCCCATGGCAGATTAAAGGCCTGGCAGCAGCTATGGGAGGCCTGTAATCTGCCAGCACCCTATGTCAAAAAATTCAACACACCAGCAGTGTGTGAGGAGACCTAAAAGTGGCACATGGCAGAGTGTGGCGATGGAGACAGCAGCAATGGGAGGCCGTACAGGGACCCATGACAGACTCTGGACTTGGCAGCAGCATGAGGAGGCGGTATAGGGGCCCATGGCAGATTAGGGGCCTGGCAGCAGCTATGGGAGGCCCGTAATCTGCCAGCACCCTATGTCAAAAAATTCAACACACCAGCAGTGTGAGGAGACCTGAAAGTGGCACATGGCAGAGTGTGGCGATGGAGACAGCAGCAATGGGAGGCCGTACAGGGACCCATGAGAGACTCTGGACTTGGCAGCAGCATGAGGAGGCGGTATAGGGGCCCATGGCAGATTAGGGGCCTGGCAGCAGCTATGGGAGGCCCGTAATCTGCCAGCACCCTATGACAAAAAATGGAACACACCAGCAGTGTGAGGAGACCTGAAAGTGGCACATGTTTGGGGCATGATTCATGGCGGATTTAGTCAGTTGTGTCAGGAACTGGTGGTTTGAAATCCAGACTAATCCACGCCTGATTCATTTTCACAAACGTGAGTCTCTCCACACTTTGGGTGGACAGTCGTGTCCTCCGCGGAGTTGCAATACCTCCTGCCGCACTAAACACGCGCTCCGATGCCACGCTACTGGCCGGGCATGACAGCCTTTCAAGGGCAAATTCAGCTAGTTGGGGACAAAGGTCAAGTTTCGTTGCCCAGTAGTCAAGGGGATTGTCTACCTCGGTTGGCAGGGTGCTGTCCAAGTAGGCCTAAGCCTGTTGTTTGAGGTCCTGGTCCAGGTCCACCTGATGCTGCTGCTGCTGCGGCTGGTTATTAGTTTCCTCACTGCGCTGGTGAAGAAAGCTACTCATCATCGACTGCAGACTGAGGCAGCTGCTGCTGGTGGAGCTGCCACTGCTCCTACCACCCCACCCCTCCCCTGCTGCCATGGCAGCGTAACGCGAGTGCACAGGGCCCACAGTGTCTGAGGATGGACGTTGGCGCAGACAGGCAGAGACCAGCTGACTACATAGGTGGTTTTTATAGTACGTTATTTTGGCCTCCCTCTCAGCAGGTGTGAAAAAGGCCACCATTTTGGAACCGTAGCGAGGGTCCAACAAGGTGGACAGCCAAAAGTCATCCCTCTGTCTGATGGTTATTATTCGGCTGTCGCTACGCAAGCAAGCGAGCATGCTATGGGCCATTTGTGCCAAGGAATGCGAGGGACTCCCTGCCTCCATCTCCACAGCATACTGCCACGGTGCGTCTGGGTCCTCTGTCTCCTCTTCCTCCTCCTCTACCAGATGCTCCTGCTCCTCCACTCCTGTCCGCTGAGTGGAAAAACCACCCATTTCACTCAATAATTCCTGAGCACCAATGTCCTCCTCTACCTCCTCCTCTTCTTCCTGTCCTGCCCCCACAGGGGTCATGTGGCGTTGAGATCTGTGCGCCACGTCTACCGCACCCTGACCAGCCATTATTAACAGCATTTGTTCCAGGACGTGCAACAGAGGAATGACGTCGTTCATCCCATAGTCCTGCCGACTCACGAATAGCGTGGCCTCCTCAAAGGGCCTGAGCAAGCGCAGGTGTCACGCATGAGCTGCCAATGGCTGACATCTAAGTTACACAGGGAGTACCTTTATCCGCTTTTAACATCAGGAAATCTGTGATGGCCTTTTGCTGTTCGTAAAGGCGGTCTAACATATGTAGGGTTGAATTCCACCTTGTTGCAACGTCACAGCATGAGGAGTCGGTACGGGGGCCCATGGCAGATTACGGGCCTGGCAGAAGCTATGGGAGGCCCGTAATCTGCCAGCACCCTATGTCAAAAAATTCAACACACCAGCAGTGTGTGAGGAGACCTGAAAGTGGCACATGGCATGAGAGACTGTGGACCTGGCAGCAGCATGAGGAGGCGGTGTAGGGGCCCATGGCAGATTAGGGGCCTGGCAGCAGCTATGGGAGGCCCGTAATCTGCCAGCACCCTATGTCAAAAAATTCAACACACCAGCAGTGTGTGAGGAGACCTAAAAGTGGCACATGGCAGAGTGTGGCGATGGAGACAGCAGCAATGGGAGGCCGTACAGGGACCCATGACAGACTCTGGACTTGGCAGCAGCATGAGGAGGCGGTATATAGGGGCCCATGGCAGATTAGGGGACTGGCAGCAGCTATGGGAGGCCCGTAATCTGCCAGCACCCTATGTCAAAAAATTCAACACACCAGCAGTGTGAGGAGACCTGAAAGTGGCACATGGCAGAGTGTGGCGATGGAGACAGCAGCAATGGGAGGCCGTACAGGGACCCATGACAGACTCTGGACTTGGCAGCAGCATGAGGAGGCAGTATATAGGGGCCCATGGCAGATTAGGGGCCTGGCAGAAGCTATGGGAGGCCCGTAATCTGCCAGCACCCTATGTCAAAAAATTCAACACACCAGCAGTGTGAGGAGACCTGAAAGTGGCACATGGCAGAGTGTGGCGATGGAGACAGCAGCAATGGGAGGCCTTACAGGGACCCATGAGAGACTCTGGACCTGGCAGCAGCATGAGGAGGCGGTATATAGGGGCCCATGGCAGATTAGGGGCCTGGCAGCAGCTATGGGAGGCCAGTAATCTGCCAGCAACCTATGTCAAAAAATTCAACACACCAGCAGTGTGTGAGGAGACCTGAAAGTGGCACATGGCAGAGTGTGGCGATGGAGACAGCAGCAATGGGAGGCCGTACAGGGACCCATGAGAGACTCTGGACTTGGCAGCAGCATGAGGAGGCGGTATATAGGGGCCCATGGCAGATTAGGGGCCTGGCAGCAGCTATGGGAGGCCCGTAATCTGCCAGCACCCTATGTCAAAAAATTGAACACAACAGCAGTGTGTGAGGAGACCTGAAAGTGGCACATGGCAGAGTGTGGCGATGGAGACAGCAGCAATGGGAGGCCGTACAGGGACCCATGAGAGACTCTGGACCTGGCAGCAGCATGAGGAGGCGGTATATAGGGGCCCATGGCAGATTAGGGGCCTGGCAGCAGCTATGGGAGGCCCGTAATCTGCCAGCACCCTATGTCAAAAAATTCAACACACCAGCAGGGTGAGGAGACCTGAAAGTGGCACATGTTTGGGGCATGATTCATGGCGGATTTAGTCAGTTGTGTCAGGAACTGGTGGTTTGAAATCCAGACTAATCCACGCCTGATTCATTTTCACAAACGTGAGTCTCTCCACACTTTGGGTGGACAGTCGTGTCCTCCGCGGAGTTACAATACCTCCTGCCGCACTAAACACACGCTCCGATGCCACGCTACTGGCCGGGCATGACAGCCTTTCAAGGGCAAATTCAGCTAGTTGGGGCCAAAGGTCAAGTTTCATTGCCCAGTAGTCAAGGGGATTGTCTACCTCGGTTGGCAGGGTGCTGTCCAAGTAGGCCCAAGCCTGTTGTTTGAGCTCCTGCTCCAGGTCCACCAGATGCTGCTGCTGCTGCGGCTGGTTAGTAGTTTCCTCACTGCGCTGGTGAAGAAAGCTACTCATCATCGACTGCAGACTGAGGCAGCCGCTGCTGGTGGAGCTGCCACTGCTCCTACCACCCCACCCCTCCCCTGCTGCCATGGCAGCGGAACGCGAGCGCACAGGGCCCACAGTGTCTGAGGATGGACGTTGGCGCACAAAGGCAGAGACCAACTGACTACTTAGGTGGTTTTTATAGTACGTTATTTTGGCCTCCCTCTCAGCAGGTGTGAAAAAGGCCACCATTTTTGAACGGTAGCGAGGGTCCAACAAGGTGGACAGCCAAAAGTCATCCCTCTGTCTGATGGTTATTATTCGGCTGTCGCTACGCAAGCAAGCGAGCATGCTATGGGCCATTTGTGCCAAGGAATGCGAGGGACTCCCTGCCTCCATCTCCACAGCATACTGCCACGGTGCGTCTGGGTCCTCTGTCTCCTCCTCCTCCTCCTCTGCCAGATGCTCCTGCTCCTCCACTCCTGTCCGCTGAGTGGAAAAACCACCCATTTCACTCAATAATTCCTGAGCACAAATGTCCTCCTCTACCTCCTCCTCTCCTTCCTGTCCTGCCCCCACAGGGGTCATGTGGCGTTGAGATCTGTGCGCCATGTCTACCGCACCCTGACCAGCCATTGTTAACAGCATTTGTTCCAGGACGTGCAACAGAGGAATGACGTCGTTCATCCCATAGTCCTGCCGACTCACGAATAGCGTGGCCTCCTCAAAGGGCCTGAGCAAACGGCAGGTGTCACGCATGAGCTGCCAATGGCTGACATCTAAGTTACACAGGGGAGTACCTTTATCCGCTTTTAACATCAGGAAATCGGTGATGGCCTTTCGCTGTTCGTAAAGGCGGTCTAACATGTGTAGGGTTGAATTCCACCTTGTTGCAACGTCGCAGATCAGGCGATGCTGTGGAATTCCGTTCTGCCGCTGCAGCTCAAGGAGGATGTGCTTTGCGGTGTAGGAATGGCTGAAATGCATGCAAAGTTTACGTGACATTTTAAGGATGTCTTGCAGTGGGATGGTGGATTTTAGGAACCGCTTGACAACCAGATTGAACACGTGAGCCATGCATGGCGCATGGCACAACCTTCCTTGACGCAGAGCAGACACCATGTTCTTTCCGTTGTCGGTCAACATGGTTCCGATTTTCAGTTTGCGCGGAGACAGCCATCTGTCGATTTCTCTGTTCATTACACTGAGAAGTTCCTCCCCTGTGTGACTACGTTCGCCAAGGCATACCAGGTGCAGAACAGCGTGACACCGTTGCGCCCTGCACATGTGATATGCCGGTCGGGTAATGGGACTTGGCACGGGGGTGGCGGCTGAGGACACGGCGGAAGAAGAGGTCGTAGAGGCGGACATCTTTTGTGGACCAAGAATGTGCAAACGTGGAGGCAAAAGCGGCGTGACCTGTCCAAGTTGCTGGTGCGGCTGTGACGGCACCACGTTCACCCAGTGGGCCGTAAATTACATGTACTGTCCCTGACCGTAGTTACAGCTCCACACGTCGGCGCTGCCGTGCACTTTGGCAGAGACCGACATGCTCAAAGACTGACCCACCATGTCTTCTACATGTGAATGCAGGGCTGGCACTGCCTTTTTGGCGAAGAAATGCCGGCTTGGCACTCTCCACCGCGGCGCGGCACAAGCAATCATTTCTTGGAAAGGTGCTGAGTCCACCACTTGGAAAGGAAGGGACTGCAGCACCAGCAACTTGGACAGGAGGACGTTCAGCTTTTGCACCGTCGGGTGCGTGCTCGCAAACTGTTGTCTCTTGGAAACGGATTCCAAGAAAGACTGCTGACGGAATCCGTGAAGAGGAGTAGCAGGAGAAGGAGCATCTGAACGAGCGGAAGATGCCAACGAGCGACAACTTCCCTCAGCAGAGGTGTTGGAGCCTTGACTGGCTGATGGAGGGCGATTGACGTCGGGTGACGGAGCAAGTAACGGAGCGGGTGATGGAGCGGGGGCTGGGGCGGGCAGAACCGCCGTATCTTTATCACGGTTTTCCCAGGCCACCAAATGGCGACACTGCATATGCTGCCGCAACGCTGTAGTCCCAACATGGGCCCCCTGGCCACGCTTGACTTTCTGGCCACATAGTCGACATACGGCTACGTTTACTTCCTCGGGCGGCTTGACGAAAAATTGCCACACCGCCGAGTAGGAAACTTTGCCCCCGATACTCCTCACTGGCTGACTGCTGCTTCTGGCCGTGGTGGTAGGCTGCAGTGGAGCTGGTGCTCTACTCCGTGGCCGTTTGACTCCACTGACACTGCTGCGACCCTGCTGCCTCCTGGGCAACCCACCGACTGTTTCGCTCGCTGCCAAGCTGCCACCCTCTTCTCCTGATGATGCGGAAGAAATTGCCTGATGACGACGAGGCTGCCAAGTGCGATCAACCTCCTCATCATCAAGTAGGGTCTCCGCCTCACTACTAGCCCCCTCGGCTGCGTCTGGGTCAGGAGACAGACCTGTCTCTAGACCGGCTACCGAGCCACTCTCCTCGCCAGTACTTCTTTGCCTGGCTGCTGAAAAGGCGGATGTCTCCCCCCGTTCCTGACCGCCCTCTGTTAGCTCTTCCTCACTGTACAGTGGGGCTGAGCCCACAGCATGCGATACTTCGCTTGGTGAGGGAACACCAAAGGACAGGGGCAGGTAGAGGACACGTGATTTCAGTGGGCTTGGTCCCGGGCCATGCCAACTAACGGTTGTGTCTGACGTACCCACCGACCGTTGGCTGTAGGTGTCAAAGGTGACCTGGGAAGAGGAAGACGACCGAGCCAACCAATCGATGACGGCAGGGTTGTCGGTGGAGACACGACCGCTGGATGACACCGGGAGCACTGGCCTCTGGCTGCGAATAGTGCTGCCTCGACCCCTTCCTCTGCTGCCACGTCTGCTCACTCCTAAAACATTGCCTCCTCTGCCACTCCTCTGCATGTTGTCTGACATACTCTTTAATTCAAAGATTCTGTGTCCCTGAGTAACAATTCTGTGTCCCTGAGTAACAATTCTGTGTCTGTCCCTGAGTAACAATTCTGTGGCCCTAAGTAACGGTTCTGTGGCCCTCAGTAACAATTCTGTGTCCCTGAGTAACGTTTCTGTGGCCCTAAGTAACGGTTCTGTGGCCCTCAGTAACAATTCTGTTGCCCTGAGTAACAATTCTGTGTCTGTCCCTGAGTAACAATTCTGTGGCCCTAAGTAACGGTTCTGTGGCCCTCAGTAACAATTATGTGTCCCTGAGTAACAATTCTGTGGCCCTCAGTAACAATTCTGTGTCTGTCCCTGAGTAACAATTCTGTGGCCCTAAGTAACGGTTCTGTGGCCCTCAGTAACAATTCTGTGTCCCTGAGTAACGTTTCTGTGGCCCTAAGTAACAATTCTGTGTCCCTGAGTAACAATTCTGTGTCTGTCCCTGAGTAACAATTCTGTGGCCCTAAGTAACGGTTCTGTGGCCCTCAGTAACAATTCTGTGTCCCTCAGTAACAATTCTGTGGCCCTAAATAGCGGTTCTGTGGCCCTCAGTAACAATTCTGTGTCCCTCAGTAACAATTCTGTGGCCCTAAGTAACGGTTCTGTGGCCCTCAGTAACAATTCTGTGTCCCTGAGTAACAATTCTGTGTCTGTCCCTGAGTAACAATTCTGTGGCCCTAAGTAACGGTTCTGTGGCCCTCAGTAACAATTCTGTGTCCCTGAGTAACAATTCTGTGGCCCTAAGTAACAGTTCTGTGGCCCTCAGTAACAATTCTGTGTCCCTCAGTAACAATTCTGTGTCTGTCCCTGAGTAACAATTCTGTGGCCCTAAGTAACGGTTCTGTGGCCCTCAGTAACAATTCTGTGTCCCTGAGTAACGTTTCTGTGACCCTAAGTAACAATTCTGTGGCCCTCAGTAACAATTCTGTGTCTGTCCCCGAGTAACAATTCTGTGGCCCTAAGTAACGGTTCTGTGGCCCTCAGTAACAATTCTGTGTCCATGAGTAACGTTTCTGTGGCCCTAAGTAACAATTCTGTGGCCCTCAGTAACAATTCTGTGTCTGTCCCCGAGTAACAATTCTGTGGCCCTAAGTAATGGTTCTGTGGCCCTCAGTAACAATTCTGTGTCCCTGAGTAACGTTTCTGTGGCCCTAAGTAACAATTTTGTGGCCCTGAGTAACAATTCTGTGTCTGTCCCTGAGTAACAATTCTGTGGCCCTAAGTAACGGTTCTGTGGCCCTCAGTAACAATTCTGTGTCCCTCAGTAACAATTCTGTGGCCCTAAGTAACGGTTCTGTGGCCCTCAGTAACAATTCTGTGTCCCTGAGTAACAATTCTGTGGCCCTAAGTAACAGTTCTGTGGCCCTCAGTAACAATTCTGTGTCCCTCAGTAACAATTCTGTGTCTGTCCCTGAGTAACAATTCTGTGGCCCTAAGTAACTGTTCTGTGGCCCTCAGTAACAATTCTGTGTCCTTGAGTAACGTTTCTGTGGCCCTAAGTAACAATTCTGTGGCCCTCAGTAACAATTCTGTGTCTGTCCCCGAGTAACAATTCTGTGGCCCTAAGTAACGGTTCTGTGGCCCTCAGTAACAATTCTGTGTCCCTGAGTAATGTTTCTGTGGCCCTAAGTAACAATTCTGTGTCTGTCCCTGAGTAACAATTCTGTGGCCCTAAGTAACGGTTCTGTGGCCCTCAGTAACAATTCTGTGTCCCTGAGTAACGTTTCTGTGGCCCTAAGTAACAATTCTGTGTCCCTCAGTAACAATTCTGTGTCTGTCCCTGAGTAACAATTCTGTGGCCCTAAGTAACGGTTCTGTGGCCCTGAGTAACAATTCTGTGTCCCTCAGTAACAATTCTGTGGCCCTAAGTAACGGTTCTGTGGCCCTCAGTAACAATTCTGTGTCCCTGAGTAACAATTCTGTGGCCCTAAGTAACAGTTCTGTGGCCCTCAGTAACAATTCTGTGTCCCTCAGTAACAATTCTGTGTCTGTCCCTGAGTAACAATTCTGTGGCCCTAACTAACGTTTCTGTGGCCCTAAGTAACAGTTCTGTGGCCCTCAGTAACAATTCTGTGGCCCTAAGTAACGGTTCTGTGGCCCTCAGTAACAATTCTGTGTCCCTGAGTAACAATTCTGTGGCCCTCAGTAACAATTCTGTGTCTGTCCCTGAGTAACAATTCTGTGGCCCTAAGTAACGGTTCTGTGGCCCTCAGTAACAATTCTGTGTCCCTGAGTAACAATTCTGTGTCTGTCCCTGAGTAACAATTCTGTGGCCCTAAGTAACGGTTCTGTGGCCCTCAGTAACAATTCTGTGTCCCTGAGTAACAATTCTGTGTCCCTAAGTAACGGTTCTGTGGCCCTCAGTAACAATTCTGTGTCCCTGAGTAACAATTCTGTGTCTGTCCCTGAGTAACAATTCTGTGGCCCTAAGTAACAGTTCTGTGGCCCTCAGTAACAATTCTGTGTCCCTCAGTAACAATTCTGTGTCTGTCCCTGAGTAACAATTCTGTGGCCCTAACTAACGTTTCTGTGGCCCTAAGTAACAGTTCTGTGGCCCTCAGTAACAATTCTGTGTCCCTGAGTAACGTTTCTGTGGCCCTAAGTAACAATTCTGTGGCCCTCAGTAACAATTCTGTGTCTGTCCCTGAGTAACAATTCTGTTGCCCTAACTAACGTTTCTGTGGCCCTAAGTAACAGTTCTGTGGCCCTCAGTAACAATTCTGTGGCCCTGAGTAACGTTTCTGTGGCCCTAAGAAACAATTCTGTGGCCCTCAGTAACAATTCTGTCTGTCCCTGAGTAACAATTCTGTGGCCCTAACTAGCGTTTCTGTGGCCCTAAGTAACGATTCTGTGGCCCTCACTAACAATTCTGTGTCCCTGAGTAATGTTTCTCTGTCCCTAAGTAACGTTTCTCTGTCCCTAAGTAACGTTTCTCTGTCCCCAAGTAATGTTTCTGTGGCCCTAACTCTGTCCCTAATACAGAGCGGTCTGCCTCTCTTGAATGACTGGAGGCAAATGAAGAATTCTAAAATGGCCGCCATTTATAGCTCCACCATTACACAGTGCTGGCTGGCTGGCTGCTGATTGGCTAATGCGATCACATGTCATTAAGGAATGCATTATGGGTCAGCACGCCTTGTCTGCGCGCCTTCCCAGACATCCCCGCTCCGTCGCCGCACATGTCCGCCGCCATTTTAGGAAAAATTTCGATTCGCGCGTCCGAAGTAGGCTATTTTTCGGATTCGGCGCGAATCGAAAATTTTCCAATATTCGAAACGAATTCCACTTCGCCTACTTCGATTTGCTCATCTCTAATGATGACCATACACCGTGAAAAAGGGGGACTCACCAGTACTGGCACTGGCATGGTTATTAAGAGCAAACTCTGACCATGGTAGAAGGTCTACCCAATCATCCTGATGGGCCGAAATGAAATCACAAATATAGCGTTCCACGTTCTGGTTGACCCTTTCAGTTTGGCCATTAGACTGCGGATGAAAAGCTGAAGAGAAGTCCAACTCGACACCGAAGGACGTGGATAGAGCTCTCCAAAAGCGTGCAGTAAATTGAACTCCTTTATCTGAAACAATGTGAGAAGGCATACCGTGAAGACTGAAGATTTCCTTAATGAAGTTGGAGGCCAACGTGACGGCCGAAGGAAGTCCCGGAAGGGGAATTAGAAAACCTGTCCACAACCACCCAGATAACAGTAAAACCAGCTGAAGGTGGAAGTTCGGAAATAAAGTCCATGGAAATGCAATGCCAAGGTTCATCTGGAACCGGTAGAGGTATAAGGAGACCTGCTGGAGCAGACGTGGAGGACTTAGATTGCACACAAATGGAGTAAGCCTGGACATACTCTTCAACGTCCTTACGCAGTGAGGGCCACCAGTAATAACGCTGCAGGAAGGCACAGGTGCACTGTACCCAGGGATGTCCAGAGAGTTTAGAGTCATGTGCCCATAGCTTGGGATGAAGGGCGGGAACCACAAAGGTCTTTCTGGGTGGGATGCATTTAGGCTGAAGATGAGTGGTGGCTAGGATCCAATTGGCGGAAATGATAGGTTCTGGTTCAATATGACACTCAGAGTCAGCACTGTCAAATGATCTGGACAAGGCATCCACACGGGCATTTTTGGAACCGGGCCGGAAGGTAATGTCAAAATTAAATCTGGCGAAGAATAGAGCCCATCGTGCTTGTCTGGGATTCAAACGCCGGGCGGATTGGAGATACTGAAGGTTCTTATGATCCGTATAAGTCAGAATGCGATGTGGAGATCCCTCCAGCAGATGTCGTCATTCCTGCAATGCCAGCTTTATCGCCAGCAACTCCCGATTACCAATAGTGTAATTCTTTTCAGCATCCAAAAATTTCTTAGAGAAGGCACAAGGACGGAGCTTACCATCATGCATTTGGAGCAGGACGGCCCCCACTCCCAAGGATGAAGCATCTACCTCCAAGAAAAAAGGCTGAAAAATGTCTGGCCGTACGAGAATTGATGCAGAGTGAAAGGCGGATTTTAGTCTGTGGAAGGCGTCGACTGCCTCAAAAGACCAGGTTCTGGCGTTGGAAACCTTTCGAGTCAAAGAATTGATTGGGGCCACCAGCGAATAATAGTCAGGGATGAACTGATGATAGAAGTTAGTGAATCCCGAGAAGCACTATGTGGCTTTCAACCCAGAGGGCTGAGGCCAGTTCGAGATGGCTTGGAGTTTGGCAGGATCCATAAGCAGCCCTTTATCCGTGACTATGTAGTCTAGAAAAGGGACCTGGGTTTGTTCGAAGAGACACTTCTCCAATTTTGCATACAGGCGGTGGTCCTGAAGACGTAGGAGAACAGAACTCACATGCTGACGATGAGTCTCTAAATCTGGGGAAAAAATGAGTATGTCATCCAGATAGACAATGATACAAACATACAGAAGATTAGAAAAAATGTCATTAACAATGTTCTGGAAGACAATTGGAGCGTTACACAAGCCAAAGGGCATTACTAGATATTCATAATGCCCGTCTCTGGTATTGAAAGCTGTCTTCCACTCATCCCCCTCACGGATCCTAACCAGGTTGTATGCTCCCCGGAGATCTAGCTTGGTGAAAATTCGAGCATCCCGGAGTCTTTCAAAGCGTCCTGAAATCAGAGGTAAAGGGTACCGATTCTTAACAGTGATAGCATTGAGACCTCTATAATCAATGCAGGGTTGTAGCGTACCATCTTTTTTCTCCACAAAGAAGAAGCCAGCCCCAGCAGAAGAATTGGACTTACGGATAAATCCTTTCCGCAGGTTCTCATGGATGTATTCAGACATGGCTTGAATCTCAGGAAGGGAGAGAGGGTAAACTTTACCTCGTGGGGGAGAAGACCCAGGTTGGAGGTCAATAGCACAGTCATAGGGACGGTGAGGCGGCAAAAGGTCAGCAGCTTTCTTGCAAAAGACATCTTGGAAGGCCCGATAAAGCGGAGGAAGTATCGACAAGGTGATGACCTCAGCCACGGGTACACTACTAGGAGGACGCACCTTAGGAAGACAGGTCTGATGGCATTGTGACCCCCACAACAATACTTGGCCAGAGTTCCAGTCAAGATAGGGTGAATGTCTCTGCAACCATGGATGTCCCAGAATGATGGGACTTGAAGACTTCGGAAGGACCAGGAAGGAGATTTCCTCACGGTGTAGAACGCCCACATGCATAGTTATGCTGTCAGTTCGAAAGCGTAGAGGTCCTAAGGTCAAGATAGAGCCATCAACTGCAGATACTGATAGGGGTGTCATCAAAGGAACAAGAGGAATGCCAAATTCAGCAGCCAAGGATTGTTCGATGAAATTTCCGGCTGCCCCAGAGTCCACATAGGCCGAAACCTGATAGGAGTTCAGAGCCCAATGGATGGAGACAGGTATAAGGAATCAAGGGAAGGGGGCGGAGTTCGGGTTCGGGTTCGGTATTCTGCTACATGTTTTTGGTTAAAAAAAATCCCAATAAGTGTATATTGATTGCTTTTTGTGAAAGTTATAGCGTCTACAAACTATGGTATAGATAATGGAATTTACACAGCTTTTACTTTCTGACTGCCCATCACATTTCTTGAGGTGCTAAAATACCAGAATAGTACAAACACCCTCAAATGACCCCTTTTTGGAAAGTAGACACCCTAAGCTATCTTCTGAGAGGCATATTGAGTCCATGGAAGATTTATTTTTTTTCCACAAGTTTCTGGAAAATGACAAAAACTTTTTTTTTTTTTTTTTACACGAAGTTGTCGTTTAAATGATTTATTTCTCACACAAGCCATGGGTATATGTGGAATTACACCCCAAAATACATTCTGCTACTTCTACTGAGTATAGGGATACCACATGTGTGAGCCATTTTTGGAGCCTAGCCAAATACAGGAGCCTGAAATCCAATGACCACTTTGAAAGCCTGAAGGTGCGTAACTTCCTCATTACACTTCCTCACTACCTATCACAGTTTTGAAGGCCCTGACATGCCAGGATAGCCCCAAACCCCCCCAAATGACTCCTTTCTAGAGAGTAGACACCCCAAGGAATTTAAAAAGAGGCATGGTGAGTATTTTGCAGATCTCATTTTTTTCTCACAAGGTTTGAAATATAAAAAAAATAGAAAAATATGTTTTTGTTTTTTTTCTTCATTTTCCAAAAACTTGTGGCAACAAATGAGATCCTTGGGGCGTCTACTTTCCAAAAAGGGGTAATTTGGGGGGGGGGTAGGTGCTATCCTGGCATTTCATGGCCTCCGAAACTGTGATAGGTAGTCTGGAAGTGTAATGAGGAAATAAAGCCCTTTAAAAGCCTGAAGGTGCTTATTGGATTTTGGGGTCCTGTACTTGGCTAGACTGCCAAAAAGTCTCTCACATGTGGTACCCCCATACTCGGGAGAAGTATCAAAATGTATTTTGGGGAGTAATTCCACATATAACCATGGCATGTGTGAGCAGTAAATCATTTAAGTGACAATTTTGTGTAAAAAAAAAAAAATATTTATTTTTGTCATTTTCCAAAAACTTGTGGTAAAAAAATAAATTCTTCTATTGATTCAACATTCCTCTCAGCAAATAGTTTGGGGTGACTACTTTCCAAAAAGGGGTCATTTTGGGGGGTGGGGGCGTTTTATGCCCAGCATTAGAAGTTTATACCACACATCATTCACTCTTCTAACCACCTGAAGACCAAGCCTTTTTGTTCACATGAAAAAAATCTGTATTTTTTGCTAGGAAATTAATTTAAACCCCCAAACATTATATATTTTTTTAAAGCAGACACCCTAGTAAATAAAATGGTGGGTACTACAATTTTTTATGGCACATAGTACTCGCGCAGCGATTTTTCAAAAGCCATTTTAAAAAAAAAAATACACTTTTTTTACTTTTAATGCACAAAAACACAATATATTGGCCAATTGTTTGGTAAAATATAAAAGATAATGGTATGCCGAGTAAATAGATACCAAACATGACATGCTTTAAAACTGCGCATGCCCCGTTCAATGGCGACAAACTGCAAACATTTTTAATAGGCAGCGCTTTAAAAGCCTTTAAAAGCCACCATTTTAGATTTACAGAGGAGGTCTAGTGTTAGAATTACTGCCCTTGATCTGATGTTCATGGTGATACCTCACATGCATGGTGCAACCGCTGTTTACATAACGGCACACGGTCAAGGCTTGTGCACACAGGTGTGCGCGCATGGGAGGGGCAATTTTTTTTTTTTTTTAGTTATTTTGATTTTTTTTATTATTTTTACATTGTACCTTTCATATTTTTTTTTTTATCACTTTTAATGCTATAACAGGGAATGCAAATAACCCCTATAACTTCAATGGGCATTGTCATATATTATTTTTTGAGAAATCTGGGGTCTATCAGACTCTGGATATCTCCTCTGCCCATACATTATCTAATCAAACCAAAATCGGTGTGATCAAATGCTTTCCCAATTTACAAATGGCGCTGTTTATATCCTGCGAAACTGAAGTGATGAAATGCTTGTAGCTTCTGAATTCTTAGACTATAGAGATGATTGGCACCATTCTGGTCTCCAATCAGCTCTATAGTCAGCTGGCAGAAACACCGGCTGCATTCTCAGGTTCCCCTGATGGCATGTGACTGCCCGAGAAGGCCGTAGAAGGCAGCAGGGGGCTTTTACATGAAAGCCGATCACCGGCTGAAAAAAACGACACCAGGATGATAGCTGCAGCTGTACGCATCATCCTGGTATAACCATTCAAATCCAGTGATGTACCAGTACATCGCTGGTCCTTGTTGGTTATATATGCTATGTTCTTTTTTTTTTCTGTATGCAGCCAGTGGACTGAATGAAAAAATAAGAAGAAATCTCTGCCAGAAAAAGTGTGTGGTATGCCCACCATTAGAATATACCGCCCTGCATCCACCCACTTCTAATGGTGGGCACACATTAGGTCACACTTTGCCACAAGTGCCAGTTCCAAGATTGAATAAATGTCTAAATAGTGGCACGCTTGAATAAAAATTGTCCACATATAAGTGGTACCCCATATGGAAAAATGATGACACCAAGTCCCAAACTTTCTTGCCACTGCTCCCCATGTAGTCTGGGCATGCGGGGGGCTCCACGTGACTATCTTTTCCCTCGTAAATCCGAAACTTATAAATATAGCCTGTTGTCCTCTCACAGGTCTTCTACATCTTGACCCCATTACTGGCACGCTTGCAGGGGAGAAATTGTTTGAATGCAAGGCGGCCAGAAAAATTAATCAGGGACTCATCAATGCAGATGTTTTGCTGGGGAGTATAGACATCTGCAAATTTTAGGTTAAGGTTATTTTCGAGGGGCTAAATTTTGTGGAGCCGGTCAAATTCAGGGTCACGCCGAGGATGACAGAGTGTATTGTCGCTGAAATGCATAAAACACATTATACTCTCATATCTATGCCTGGCCATGGCAGCAGAGAACACGGGATATAATGAATGGGGTCTGTGGACCAATACAACCGCAATTCATTTCTTTTAGTAATGCCCATGTTGAGGGTTAAGCCCCAAAAAAATGTAAATTTGAAAACCGTAATGAGTTTCCATGTGAATGGTCTGGCAAAGTTTGAATTTGGGTTGGCGGCAATAAATTGTTGTGCATATAAACTGCTTTGATCCACAATCAACGCATACAGATATTCCATGAAAAACAGCTCCAAAAATAAAGGAGGAATGTGAAAGACCAAGATGTACTAGACCGCTGATACTCGCCAGTTCACCAAAAGGTAGAGCGGCACTAGTACTGGCACTCCGCTGCATATGAGAGTCATCAAAATTTACCGACAATTGCTAACAGAGATCAGGCCTGATTCTGCGAACACTGCGGTTTTGTGTGCAATGTATCAAGTGACAGTGACCTACTGACACTGCACTTGCTGGGGGAGAAGGGGGGTAAGCGTAGGGGCTAAACGCAGGTGTTGGCAGGTGCAGGGGCTGATCCCGCTAATGCTGCGTTTTTGGAGACGCTATACTAATGTGAACGCTGGTATAGTGCTGACCTGATCAAAGATATTGACCCGTTCAGACACTATACTAGCAATGGAGGTTTATTGTACATGAGCGTGCTCCTGGCAATCAAGGGGTTAAATGTGATGACTGGTGTACTGACGGGCAATCTGACGCTATCTGGGAGGGGCGTGAAAACCACGGGAGCGCGAATCACGTATATATATATATATATATATATATATATATATGTGATTTTGCATACTCATGCCGCCCTGTAGCAGTATTTCTGCTGTAGTGTGGTCAGGAAGCGGTTACAGAAAAGTTTTCTGTTACGTTGCTGCGTTACTTTAACTGACAAATGCGCGGTCATGCAACACTGCACCCAAATTAAATTTACATTCTTTTTTTCCCCACAAATTGAGCTTTCTTTCGGTGGTATTTGATCGCCTGTGCGTTTTAAATTTTTTGCGCTATAAAAAAAAGCTGACAATTTTGAGAAAAAAAACAATATTTTGGACTTTTTGCTATAAAACATGTCCAGTAAAAAAAAATAAAAAAATCTAATTTTATCACAAATTTCATCCAAAATGCATTCTGCGACATGTCTTTGCAAAAAAAATCCCAATACGTGTAAATTGGTTTACATGAAAGTTATAGCGTTTACAAATGGCGGTAAAGATACTGGGATTTTTAATTTTTATTTATACTAATAATGGCGGTGATCAGCAACATATTGCAGCGATCAGTGACTTATGGCGGCGATCAGCGATTTATGGCAGGACTGTGGGACTGCGGCGGACATTTTGACATTGGGTTGGAACTATCTTGGGGTCACTGACATCCCCAGTGACACCAATACAGTGATCAGTGAAAAAAAAAATCACTGACACTGTACTAATGACACTGGGGAGGAAGGGGTTAACATTTTTAGAGTTTAGTGTGTGAGAGGAGTGTTTTACTAGGGGGCGGGGGTGTGTGCTGGAGGGGGGGAGACTGATCGAGGGAGAGAAACTCTTCTCTCCCTCTTCAGCTTTCACGAGCTGTCAGAGAACTGACACAGACCAGGGCTGTGTGTAAACAATGCAGCCCTGCTCTGTGTCAGCGATCACCGGTCATCGCTGGAAAACAAACGGTAATCACCAGCCGTGACAGGGCGGCAGAGACCCGGTGCTGACACCCACGGGACAGGTAGGGGGGGGGCGCGCGCCTCGCGTGCGCCCCCTACCTGTTTTGCAAAACTATTTTTTAAAACGTGGTTTTCCCTGTGAGTGCCGCCCTGCAACCGTTTTAATGCGGTGGCTGGGCGGCAAGTGGTTAAGCGACACGATCGCTCTTGTGGAGTGAGGCGTGTACGGCTAACTGCATAGGTTCCTCGGAAGTCAGCCCGGCTGTGGAGGTAAATGGCTCAGGGCATCTTTGGAACACAGGAGCAAACGAGCTCGTATTCATTAGACCTCTCCCCCGCACAATTCTTGCTCCACCATTCCACGCTTCCATTTAGGACGTATCGTAAATCACTTGCCATGCACACGGTCAACGCGGCAAAACAGTGTATCCCAGTCCACCTCAACACATGTTCCCACTATTCGAGAATGGTTTGCTAGGATCAATAAAATTGAGGAAATGGAGGAACTGATTTCTCTAGCAAAAGAACATCCCGAGAGATTCAGGAAGACTTGGGCTTGTTGGAGCCATTTCAAAACCACCACTACCTATCGCCTCTTAGTTCATGCACAGCCTATACACCCTGACTGAATGATTAGACACTATGCTGTTTTAGGGAATGCCCTGTCCACCGAAGACGCATTTGGTGCATATTTGGTTGGGTTGTGACTCGGCATCGTACATTTCAGATTCTTGACCTACGTATTACCCCTTTGACTGACCCTGCATGTATTGCATCCTAAACTATAAGACTATTTTATTGTGAATTATTTTATCCACAATTGTCCACCTTAACATTTCCTTTACTCTCTACCCATTCCCCCCATCCCCCCCCCTTTTTTTTTCGACTCTCATTCCCCCGCACTAACTCACTCACATTTCCATATCTTTCTATAGCTATTCTCCTTTCTGACTTTTCTTTATTTCAGGCTTTTTTATACACCTTCATTATTCATATATCCCAACAAATATGGCATTTCATCTCGCATACAGGTGTGCCTGATTTCACATGGCTTACACACTCCCGAAATGGACACACAAATTTTGCCATATAAATCATCCTGTGCTAGCATTACCAAACACTTAACATTCGCTCAACATAAGGGCTCACCAGTACATAGGTCAGTAATCATTTTACCTACTTTGATTTATCTACTATACTCTTTGTATCTACTGGTTTGCCATATACATTTGCAATAAGGATATACTTCAACCAGATGTGTACTTTTGTTTAAACCCATGGCCCGTCTGCGAAACGGGATGCTATATGATGTGTCTATGTTTGGACAGTGAACGGTATTTGTAGGTACACTGCTATACCTTACTTTTTCTAATTAAAAATATTTTTGGAAAAAAAAAAAAGAATGTCTTTGTACTTGTGGCCCCTAGGAAGTTCTTTTGAGTTAGGATTGAATATTCAGAGTTGCCTTCCTGGGGAAGCTCAGACAGCATCCTTGATAAGGCATCGGCCTTACCATTCCTCGATTCAAGTCGAGACGATATAATAAAATTGAATCTGGAAAAGAATAAAGACCAACGTGCTTGTCTATAAGACAATCTTTTGGCTGAGCGAATGAATTTCAGATTTTTATGATCAGTGAGAACAGATACAGGATGATTAGCCCCTTCCAGCAGATACCTCCATTCAGAAAAGGCTTCCTTAATTGCCAGTAACTCTTTATTCCCAATGTCCTAATTCCTTTCGGCTGAGAACATCAAACGAGAGAACTAGGCACAAGGATGAAGCTGCATTTTTTCATCACTTCGCTAAGACAGGATAGCTCCCACGGCAGAGTCAGAAGCATCCACTTCCACTGTACAGGGTAGTTAAGGATCGGGATGTACCAAAATTGGTGCAGAAGTGAAAAGAGTTTTTAGCTTTCCAAAAGCAGCCTGTGCCTCAGGGGTCCACACGAAGGGTCCCCCTTTCTTTGTCAGCTGTGTATTTGGAGCTATCACCTTAGAAAAGTTTGTTATAAATTTTCTGTAGAAGTTGGCAAACCTGACAAAACGTTGAATTTCCTTAACATTTCCATGGGCTGACCAATCCATGCTCACTCCTTCTGGAGAAATGATATAGCCTAAGAACTGGATCTGAGTTTGTTCAAACTCGCATTTCTCCAATTTAATGTAAAGTCTATTCTTCCTTAATCTTTCAAGGACAGTGCAAACATGTTTGCGGTGCTCCTCCCAATTATCGGAAAAGATAAGAATATCATCCAGATAAGCAATTACAAATTGGTCCAACAGATCATGAAAAACATCATTGATGAAATGATGAAAAGTTGCAGGGGCGTTGCAAAGTCCAAACATCATAACCAAGGATTCAAAATGCCCATGCCTGGTTCCAAAGGCAGTTTTCCATTCGTCTCCTTGACGAATGCGGACGAGGTTATATGCCCCTCGTAAATCAAGTTTTATAAAGATCTTGACAGAACGAAGTCTTTCCAACATTTCAGAGATCAAGGATAGTGGATAGCGGTTTTTAATAGTGATTTTATTCATATCTCTGTAGTCAATGCATGGACGCAAGGTGGAGTCTATCTTTTCAACAAAGAACAGGGCTGCTCCTGCAGGAGATGTTGAGTGCCTAATAAAGCCCTTCACTAAATTCTCATCGAGCCACTCCCTGAGAACCTTTAATTCAGGTTCCAAGAGATTGAAAAGGTGGCCAAAAGGTATTTCTGCCCCTGGGAGCAGTTCCTTACAGTATTTTTTACAGTGGGGTTACTTAAAATCCATAGTCTGTGCTCTCCAGTTGATGGAGGGATTGTGAGTGGAGAACCAAGGAATGCCCAGGATGATGGGAAGCTTGGGTGACGTAATCAGATGAAAGCTGATGGTCTCACAATGGTCAGCCTCAAACTGCAGTACCAGGGGAACCGTCTTATGGGTAACAGGTCCTGAAGATAAGGGTGAACCATTAACTGTCTCCATATCAATAGGGGTAAATGTATTTCTTGCTTGAATATTATTGCTGTGGGCAAAATCGATATCCATAAATTTCCCCCCTAGCATAGATGAGCAGGAGATTTCACGGTCCTTGGTCACAAGTTTAATGGGGATGACAAAATGAGAGAGTAGAGTTCATTTTATTTTCTTCAGGAATCAGTGGGGAGACGGACTGGCTAATAGAGTTTATTTGTTCAGGCACAATCACATCAGCCATAGCAATTGTTCTTCTAACTTTGTTAGGACAATTCATTGCATAATGACCAGAGTCCCCACAATATAGACATAAGTTATCTGAACGTCTTCTCTCTCTCTCCTGAATGGAAATGGATCTTTTGATAGCATCAACCTGCATAGGCACGGGACTGTTAGAACCCAGGCAGAGTTTTGAATCCTGCTGAACAAATGGATTAGCAGAGAGATGCATGCCACCATTATTTCCAATCATTCCCAGCCTCTCCTTCCTCCTTTCTGTAAGTCTTTGATCAATTCGGATACATAATTGGATGAAGTCCTCAAGATCATTAGGATTATCTACTCTGGCAATCTCATCCTTTACCTGTTCAGAAAGCCCTTGGCGGAACTGGCTTTTTTGTGGTGCAGGGTTCCAAGTGGTATCTGTGATCCAACATCTGAATTCGGCTGTGTATTCAGCGACAGAGCGTTTACCCTGCCACAGACTATGCAACTTTGCTTCGGCAGTAGCACAACGGTTGGGATCATCAAAAACCTGATTCATCGTGGTCAAAAAGGTATCAAATTATTCAAAGTGCCACTGTCTTGTTCTATATAAGGGGAGGCCCAAGCTAGAGCTTCCCCAGTCAGAAGTCCAATAATAAACATTACCTTCTTTTTCTCTGAAGGAAATGCAGCAGGGTGCATTTGGAAATATATACAACGTTGATTAAGGAAACCCCTGTAATAGCGGCAGTCTCCATTAAACTCAGATGGTTGGGGCTGGGGCATATGGGAGTTAGTATCATCTCGGTCCAGCAGTTGTGTCAGGGAATGGGAAGATCGCTACGGCGATCGAATCCGCACATTCGTAGAATCCTGACAAATGTACAGACAGACAGGCACTAGGACCCAGGTGCGCCTGTCACCAATGACGGTGCTGGGCAAGCACTAGGACCCAGGAGCACCTTTCAGGAGTCGGGCGGGCTATTTAAACCCAGCTCTTGCAATGCTCAAGGCCCGTATGGTCTTTCCTGTGTTCCTGTGAGTTTACTTTGCTACGGACCCTGCCTGATCCTGATCTGCTGACTTCTCCTGCTCTGACCCCTGGCTTGCCTGACCATTCTCCTGCCTGCTCCTGCACATTTGATCTCCTGTTGCCAAACCCGGACGGTGACCCATTTATTCTTCTGCCTGCCGTTTTGTGCCGACCTGCTCCGCTGTTACCGACCCGGTCTGCCTGACCTCGCTTACTCTACCTCCTCACATCAGACTCTCACCTGCTGCGTACCACTGACAGGTGCCTCTACCACAGCTGGTTCCACCCAGGGGCCGCGACCTGGTCTTGGCTTGCTCCAAGTCCATCCCCACCATCAGGGGCTCTGGTGAACAAGCAGGTCGGAACTTAGATTCCGCGCCCTGGGGAATTCTGGTCTGTGGAACGCTAGAGGCTACCACCGGCTGGTCCCTAACAAGTTGTCTCTGCAGAGTATGAATCTCTCCCTGTTGCCTATCCACTATGTTTTCTAGTTCGGCAACTTTTTCTTGATGGGTAACCCCGAATTCCTTCAGTTCAGCAATTTGCTTCCTAAGAGGAGCCACAACGTTTGCTATAGTGGCCTCCATGTTTGAGCCAGATTATTCTGTCATGATCAGGGTCAGGCTCGAAAACCAGTTGCTATAGCAGTGGAAAGGCTCAACTGAAATCAGCAGGATAGGTACACAGGCAGGTCACCGTGGCGGAGGAGTGGGATCACCCGAGGTGCAGAGTCTAAGTACCAACTCCTGATGGTGGAGATGGATTTTACTGCAGGTTAGCACCACGTCACTGTCCTCAGGATCACCCCACCAGGAGGTGAGCACACAGAGGTCCAGTAGCATATAAGCAGGTAAGGATCAAATGGAAGCATAGTCAGTAAACAAGCCAAGGTCGGTAATGAGCAGTCGCAGGTTGGGATCAGGCAGAAGCATAGTCGAGAACAAGCCAAGGGTCAATAACAAGAGATAGCAAAATATGGATAATAACAGAGATGACAAGGAGCAAGATACTGGCTATAGAGCACAATAATCTGGCAAACAGGAAGTGCAGAGACATGGCATATATCAGGAAGTTCATGGGAGGAGCAAGGGGTTCAAGGTTCATGACAAACAAGGTCAAGGTAGGATCATCCAAATAATTGTAAGGGAGCTGTCCAGCATTCCAGGTGGCTCAGCAAGAAGAAACATTGCCACTCACCGCAGAAGGCCCAGGTTTGTACCCAGGCTCTGACACTCTGGGGTACAGATTGTTTGACCTCCCATGTCTCTTGAACAAAGGTGAAGGTATAATTGTTATATACAGCTTGCTGTAAACTTTATCCCCTGTTAACATACCCTCATTCTCTTCCTTTGAATGTCGTATTTTCAAGGTCTGTGTTCTCCACTCATCTGTTATTGCTACTATTTATTGACCACCCAAGTCTTGTAGAGATTCTTTAAATTAATTTGCTGATTTGCTTTCATTTTTATGCCTTCGTTTTAAGAGAATCCTTATACTTGGGGATTTTAATATACATACTGACTCAAAGTCTTTCAGTTCAGCTAAAGACTTCTTGGCTCTACTGAAATGCTTTGACCTAACTCAATTTGTTTGCACTCCCATGCATATCAAAGGACACACTCTGGACCTTATCATTGCTATCTGCTCTTTTGTCTCTGACTGCTCTTCCTTTGACTTAGGACTGCCTGACCACCTAGCTATTTCAATCCAGAATTAGCAGTTTCCAACACCTCTCTGTCTTGATCTGTAAATTATCGCAACTGGGCTTCCATTGATCAGCTCAAATTTTCAAATTCTGTTACTTCTTCTCTATCCTAAAAAAGAGAAAGGTGAAGCGCCACCTAAGTGTAATAATAAAGTACACCATTTATTGTCAAAGGGTTAAAAACACTCACAAAATATAAGAAACATATTTGCTCATCATATAAGACATCAGCATTGGCAGCTCCTCACCGTTCTGGACAACTGTTGTCATTATCCCAAGGATAAACGTCTTCAAGGGGCGGTCTCTTGAAGATGTCATTCATGACAAAACTAGTAGGGCTTGGCTTGCTGGATGCTGACGTCTGTGGAGAGGATTGAGTCACGAGCGCTGTAGTGAGTGTGCAGGGAGCAGGAGACTGTTATACCATTTGCTGTTTTATGCTGTTATACTGGTGTCGGTGAAGACACCTTTTTTGTGAGTGTAAATCTTTATTAAATTGTTGGATACTTTTATAAAAAAAACTGGCTGCACCATGATTTTTTCTTTCATTCTCAAACATGACCTCGGTGGAGAGATATAAAAAGAGAGAGTGATATAATGCTCCTGGAACCGTTATATTGAGTGGTGGACACCTACATTATGGATGATTGTGTAGCTATTGATCATCACACCTGAGAAGTTGATTTATTGCATCTGCTCCCAGAGCAAAAAGCGTTTTTTGCTGATCTAGAGATTGATCAGCATGGAGCTCTGGTGAGTTACCCAACTTTACTTTGGTGGTGGATTTTGGCACAATTTCTTTGAGAGCACTTGAATTTGAAAAGGATTTGTTTGGACATTTGAAGAAATTCAAAATTGGACAATTTTTATATTCACAATATTTAATTATGTAAATTACTTATGCACTAAAACATTGTTTTGCACATAATTTTGATATTTTTTGATATTAATTGAGAATAGATATATATATCTTTTGCACTAATGTTTTTACACTAAATTAGGAATAGTTTGTGGTTTTAGCGCATTCCTTTATTTAAGGCAATATTAGTTAATTCAGTGTTAAAAAAAATATATAACTGAAAAAAGGGGGAGGAAAGGAAGAGAATGATAATAATGGTAAAGAAATGTGTGATACTCTATTTTTTGTGTAATGTTATATGAATCTCCACTAAAGGGAAATATGTACTGGTGTAAACTCCAAGCTTGGAAACAAATTTTATATATCCAACAACTGATTCAAAGACACCCCAGGATCTATACATATATTATATTATACTTACAACAGATGTGATAATTTGAAAAAAACACCCCCATAGACCAAATGGGTCTGAATTCCAATCTTAGACGTCACATGCAATGCACCAGAGGCTTGCATGTGACGTCATCATGCTCGAGGACGACAGTGATTGGTGTTTTTCTGTATCACAAGCTATCAGCCTGCTATTTTTATCCTTCAATGTTTTTACCTGCTGACTTGGTGTGATAGGAGCTTTCAAGCCATATGTAAATTGCTTTGGAGACTTAAATAAATGATGAGAAGCCTTTTTATACTTACACCATGGAAGTGTATTTCTTGCTGCTGATAAATTCCTGATGTGGGGAGCCTCTGTGCCGAGTTGATAACACCAGTATAATTTAATGGTCCATTGTTTCTGGTAAGAGTCTGACAGCAGTGTGCATTTGGTGTTGGGTTTTACTTCACAATCACAATAGATTTAAGAATTGATTTGTTGCACATTTGTGGACTGTGTTTCCTCAAGCACATTCATATTTGAACTTATTGTGTTTACATTCTTTATGATGAACTACTGTATTTCACTAACATGTGGATTATATTTGCACTTTATGTTTATGCACTTTGAATTTTGTGTATGCACTTTATGTACAGTATATATTTGAGGATTTATTTATCTTTATATGTGCATTTTATTTATGCATATGAGAGTGTATTTAGCGCTGCTTTTTGTTACATTTAAGACAGACAATTTACAATATACTTGGTGGAGCAGTTGTAAAAATGATTTATAGGGTATGTTCTCCCTTTTACCGTAAAGTCTTTCTGGCCATGCTTAACAAGGACACAGAAGGCATAGTTTCTTTTTACACTGCTACATGCCCTTAATGCAGTGTTTCTCAACTCCAGTCCTCATGGACCCCCAACAGGTCATGTTTTCAGGATTTCCCTCAGATGAAACAGCTGTGGTAATTACTAAGGCAGTGAAACTGATCAAATCACCTGTGCAAAATAATGGAAATCCTGAAAACATGACCTGTTGGGGGTCCATGAGGACTGGAGTTGAGAAACACTGCCTTAATGGAAGTAGGGTGGTGGGCTGTGTTTGTATATCAGTGAATTTTCTGATTTTACTAAGAGCCACCTTACTTTTAATATTCCTAGCTTTACAATAAGATAGCTTAGGTTTAGATGTAAGGGAAGGCTGTAAAAAAGGGTCCTCAAGGAGTATTGACCAATGTTTTTGAAAAATCCTCTCCATCTTTTTGTATTAGGCATGAAAATGGGTGGTGAATCTAACAGGCTGTATAGAATTATGGAAAGCTAAACCTCTAGGGTTACGAGAACGACTATTCAAATACAATTGGAAATCCTGCTAAACCAGGGGAGCTGGGTATCCCTTATCCAAGAATTTCACAGTAAGGAGATTACCATGCAAGAGAAAATCCTCATGTCTGGTACTATTAATGTTTAGCTGAAAGAACTGGCTCTTTGGTATATTCCACACCCATCTCGGATGGTAGCAACTCCAAACATGGATGAAGGAATTACCAGCTGTAGGCTTTACATAGTTCTTAGAATATATTTGGTCAATTTCATGGCACAGTTCTAAATCCAGAAATGCCAAAGTGTTGGAATCATGGACATAGGTGAAAGAAAGTTCTAGGATACCCACAATTATGTGGGTTCCCAGGTTTAGGGTTTAAGCAATTCTAACAGATGTATACTATTCCGGATATAAGATGGTAATCCCTGGGCGAGCGGCTGCAAAAACTGGTCAATAAAAAAAGAAACACCGGTGATGCCTTCCATCGCTGCTACAATAGGATGGCCTGGTGGATTGCGTAAATCCTTGTGAACGTTTAGCAAGTGGTAAAAATACAGGGTCTTATAGAAGTCTTTCTTAAGGAAGGAGGCTTTGGCTTGAGTAATAATGCTCTGTTCCCATTAATAGGGTAGCTTCCATAGAGAACTCAGATAAGGGATTGTGAGATATGTTTTTGATATGTGTTGGTGTTAGAGAGTAACCTCAAGGCTTCTTGGATAGTCCTTTCTGTCCTGCACTACGATCCCACCCCCCTTATCAGCAGACTTGATAATGATGTCCCTATTGTTGGTCATATTGTTGAGAGCTTATAGCTCTAAAAGCATAAGGTTGGAAGGCCTAGGTGAGTTGGAGGAACTGGATTTACACATACAGATTAAATCTGTGTAAACTACCTTGTAAAAGGCTTGCAGGTATGGTCCTTTATTATGAATTTGGTTAAAAATAGACTTGGATTTCAAGTGAGTATGTTTCATGGGGGGAGAGGTAAGACAATGCTGGGTAAGCCAGTCCATGTCATTGTTCTGATCGTCTACTGTATATATGATGATCCTCCTATACAGCAATAAACAGTTTATGATGCTTATGATCACTCGTGTGTGTCTTCTCCACTGACACACATATATACTCTCACCTCCTGTTTATGACCTGTATATTTAGGTCAGATAGTGCTCTTCCCTTAAACCAGGGTAGGTATAGCCTTCCTGCACTCTCCAGCCTCCAATCCCCAATGTAGTTCAGTCCAGATTCATCCTACTCCTTACACGATATATCCACCAATAATTATTAAAAAATATGTACTACACTCACATAAAAAGTGCCCATCTGGAGCACTAGAGTAAAATAGCCTCTGTTCCCTTAAGATCCTAAGTTCCCTTATCACTCACAAAATGGTGGCTCGCCTATGTAAAGCCTACAGCTGGTAATTCCTTTATCCAAGTTGCCACCATCCGAGATTGGTCAGGAATAAAAAAAATAGAGTATCATTTCTTATTACTATTCTCTTTCTTTTCTACCCGTTTTTTTTTCATATATAATTTTTTTCTTTTAACACTGAATGGATTAATATTGACATCTGCTCTTCAATATATCATAAATTTCATTTTTGCCATGTTTTATATTTATCTTTGTTGTATATATGTTGCTATTGACACCATTGTTCCACATAAACCGCTGGTCTATGTAGTTCCCCCAGCCCGTCTTTAAAACAGGGCTTTTTTCACAAAAAATAGGTGCAGGAACTGACTCCTTCGGAGTCACTTCTTGTCTCTACCCCCTACCCACCTCCGAGCACCATCTCTTGCTTCCACACCCTACCCACCTTCCTGTATCATTTCTTTTAGATAATATAGATGGTTCTAAGTAATTGATGTAATTTGGTAATGATAACAAGGAAAGCAGTAACATAGACCCCAGGAACAATAGATTCTCTCTGCAACAATGGAGCCCTGTAACTAAATAACACCCCAGTAACGGCAGACCCCCAGCAGCAACAACAGATCTCCCAGCAGCCAGCACCAGTACACTCTTCAGTACACTCTCAAGCAGCCAGCAACAATAGACTCCCTCCATCAACAGTAGATTTCTTCCAGCAACAACTGACACCTCAGCAACAATAGATTCCCCAGTAGCAACAATAAACCGCCATGCACCGTCCACTCTCCTTCCCTTCTTTCTGTGACGCGTGTCACGTCACTTCCAGGTCACAGCTGTCATGATCTGCATTGCAATACATTGAATGGAGCCCAGAGAGGACATGCAGGGTCTTGTAGACCTTGCATGTCTCAATAAAGAGAACTTGTCATCTAAAAATCATTACATAGGGGACTTTGTGTCCCCCTGCGCTACGAAAAAAAAAAAGTTAGGTAAATAAAAAAAAATGAATTGCAAAAAAATAAAGTTACACCCAAGCACATAACATCCCCCTCCAAAATAAATTAGAGGCCCCCCAACTCCAAATACATGCACGTACAAACACGTAAATACACGTAAGGGCGCCTATGCATGAAAATGCCAATTGCGATATCCATTTTAAATATCTCCGCGCATGTTGGTGTGAGAGCAATAATCCTTGCACAGGACTTGGACTAAAGTGTGGTGACGTCATTACGTATGGACAGCAGTCGCCATCTTGGGACTCCTTGATTGTACACCTGACTGTGGGTTACACAGTACATGCCTGATGGGTCTGTGACCCTCGTTTTTATTATGAGTAGCCTCTTGGCATTGTGATTTTTACTAATAAATACTACTGTACTACACTATGGAAGTTCTCTTGCTGATGTCTTTTGTATGAACCATTGAAGACTTCCTCAAGGTGTTTTTGACCGTTTTTTTTTATCTCGGTGGGAGCTGATCCTGTGTCCAGTCAGAGGGAGAGATCCATCCTGCCTGGGATCATCCGGTGATATAATATGCTTTATGTCTCCTTGAGGGTCAAATATTTTAGGTAAGTGCACACGCCAAAAGGTGACGGATAGATTGGCACCATCTTTATGAGCAAGCAATACATAAAGTTGAAGAATTGAAATCTGGATTTTTATTTTATTTTATTTATTTTTATTTAATTTTACACTTGGGACTTTTTGCAATTTATTTATTATCACGCTGTATGATTTGGTCACTTTGATTGCAATTATAATTGTCTCCTAGTTACTAGTATTTTATTTGGATCATGGTACACTTTATATCTACAATTAAGTTGGTTGATTAACATTATTGATTATACACAGTGTCACATTACTATTTATATTTATTCACAATTTTTTTATTATAATGTATTGCTTTGCATCATCCAATTCTTGTACAGGACCTCCTTTGTAACATTAAACTGATGACCTATAGAGGCTTTTGAAGTGTTGACTATAGAAAATATAAGGTACTGAAGTTTGGCACCATTTCATAGGCGCACACAAATTTAAGGTTTGGCATGTTGGATATCTATTTACTCAGCGCAACCTCGTCTTTTATATTTTACCAAAATGTTGGTAATTTATTGCATTTATTTGTCCTAAAATTCCCCGTTCCCTGGGAGCTTAATTCCGCTGTGTCCGTTGGACACAGCAGTTGCTGGTGGGGAGCACTGCAAGTCAGCTCGGGGGCGAAGTGTCCCCGTGTTAGTACAACCAGAGCAACGTACCCGTATGTTGCTTTGCCTGTAGCTGCCGCCCATCTGCAGTACATTGCGGGCGGGCGGGCAGGTGGGAAGTGGTTAAAGGCGCTATATAAATGATTATTATATTTTTATTATCTCAGTACTGTTGCCAAATCCATTGTTGTCATATGAGAGTAATTTCAGAGGTTAATCTGTGAATTATTTAATTGCCACCGTAAGCATTTATTCAATACAGTGATTTACTTTGGTAAATCTGAATTGTGCATTTTTGCTTAGTTTAAGGGATGTTGTTGTCTGTACTAAATATGTATGAACCTAGAGTGTCACAAGGGTTGAGGAGCTTGCAAGGTAAGGGCAACAACCAAGGATAAGAATCAATTAGTGGGCCTCACAGGGTTACCACTACATTATTATTTCAGAAATCTAGAGATGGTGTTGCCTTTTATTGTCACAGCAATCAGATCTATTTGCAAACACTTATAGATTTCTCTGTACACAGAGTAAAAATTTGCTGACAATGTAAATGCAGAACTAACACTGTTACTATCAGTTTTCAAAACATTATCATTTTCAGATCTACTTTTATCTGGCAACTTGTGTACTTCCAACATTCTCAGCCATATTGTATACTTTCTATCTGGCCCTTTTCCAATGCTGTTGGATGCATATATGGCAATTATCCCACATTTGCTGAGACAGTCATGCCTTTTAATTAGCTGTGTCCGGACTCAATTTCCTCTGGCTTTGTCCTGACATCCTAACCACAGGGAAAGCTGCAGTGAATGTTCCTATCTGCTTGTGTACTGTGTACTAGTGTCCCTGCAGCTATCTGTACTACTGGGATGCCAATCAGGTCAGCATGAGGGCCTGGTGGGGACTGCTTTAATTCTTCCCTTTTCCTATGAGTTAGCCCCAGGCAGTGAGTGTGTCCCTAAACACTGGGAAGACCAAGTAATAATAAGTGATTTTAAGAACAGCAAGACTGACATGGTTGCACTCTACATCAGAGGAGAATTGGTAGAGCGGGTATCTGCTTTTAAGTTTTTAGGTATTAATATTTCAGAAAAATGTTCCTGCTCATTGAACGTGACAGTTGTTACCAAGAAGTGTCAGCAACATTTATATTTCCTGAGACTTCTCAGAAAATATTGCCTAGGGAAAGACATTTTAAAGTCTTTCTATCGCTCCTCCATTGAGCGTGTGCTGACATACTGTATTTTAGCCTGAAATTCCAACTGCATACTGACAGAGAAGGCTGCCCTTCAGAAAATAATACAAGCCGTGCAGAAGGTCATGGGCTGTAGGTTAGTTCGTTTAAACAAAATTTACAAGTCCCGTTGTGCACGGCTGGCAAAATAGTAAGTGACCCATCCCACCCTGGAAACTATCTTTCTGAACTACTGCCATCTGGCAGGGAGTTTAGAAAAATAAAGGTGAGTACAAACCAATTCAAGGAAAGTTTCTTTCCAAGAGCTATCAAGGCCCTAAATGATCCTTTTGAATAATATAATCCAACTTCAAGTGACTTGGCTTGTTGTTGTTGGTTCCTTTCAGGTTTTTATACTAGGGCATTATGTTTACTTGTGTGAATGTTGAGGTTTTTTTCATTAAATCCATGCCACAGAGAATTCAAGCTGTTATAAAAGCCAGAGGTGGTGCAACAATATACTAGTGGTGTACTGTAGTGGGTTTTTCTTCATAATTCCATAACATTTTCCTCAGAATTGAGTTATTCCATATTTTTTTCCTCTACTTGATCTGCAAAAACAGTTGCAATTGACTATAATTTTCTTTCTTTCTTTTTTTTTTAAGTGTTTCTTAAAGCCAGAAGGTTACAATATTACATAAAAATAGTTGGAGGGGCGTGGCCTGGTGCTCAGCAGGAATCACAGCTCTCTAGAGATTGCCCATGGGACACAGTCATTGAGTTTATCAGAGCCCACAGAGCACTGAAGCCTTGTCCAGCAGACACAGCACCTCCACGAGATATAATTTGCTGTCTAATGAGCTTTACACTTAAGGAGGAAATTCTGAATAAAGCCTGGCAAAATTATCTTATTACATTTGCTGAACACTCTATTTCACTATATCAGGACCTTTCTCCCATCAAATTTCAAAACAGAAGGGTCATAAGACCCCTATTGCAACTACTGCGGGAAAATGGAATACCTTATAGATGGTGCTATCCATGTGCGCTAAATGCTACCTATACTTCCTAAAGCTTCCAGAAGAGCTTCAAACTTTTTGTGAGCAATTACATCTTCCAAGTATTGAACTCCCAGAATGCTACAAAGAGTATTGCATGCCTGAACCGGCCAATTGCCACCACACACACCTCTAACCTCTCCATCTAAGCCACCCCCTTCCAAAAGGATGATCTACAGCAAGAGATCTGGAGCGCGACATAGAGAACCTACCTGATTTTCTAAGTCAATATATGTATGATATCCGTTTCTATATATGGGTCAACCCCTTGGTTACAGGTTTTCAGTTATGACTTTCGTAATCTTTTGAAACAAATTGTTTCTGTGCTTTTAATATACTTGGAATGAAGGAGCGGTAGCTCCAGATTTCTACTCTATTGATGTATGGACTAGATATTATATGTTCCTTGTTATACAGATAATCACAGAGACATATATACCAGTATGCAGCGCTAAAGCATATCAAAAAAGTTCGTTCTTAGAAGTTCGTTGTATTCAAACTGGCAAACAGCCAGAAAGTGTATAGTAAAACTATACAGGTATAGTAAACTATACCTTTTACTCTAGGTCAGTACCAGTATTTTTACTATACACTTTCTGGCTGTTTGCCAGTTTGAATACTGACCTGTCCTGTTATATATGTTACTTAATAAACTTTTGATATACTACACTATGGGCATTCTCCCGTTTTTTACCCCTTATTGAGGGGTTATCAGACTGGCAGACACAGCTATATCTGGAGGAGGGAGCCCTCACCTGGCCGTCTTTAATCCTGATCTTAAGGAGGTCCTGTGAGCCTAGCAGATCACCGCCTGATGATACCTTGTCCTGAGGGAGTTCGACACTTGTGTTTTTAACACACAAATGCGCATTTCCTATGCGCGGTCGGTGAGTGCGCATTTCTGTCATTTCTACTGGATCCTTCTAGCTGTGTACACCATAGTATTGATCAAGATATCTTATGAACTTTTGACAACGAACTTCTAAGAACGAACTTTTTTGATATGCTTTAGCGCTGCACTTTATTCATCTATTTATACAATCAGAGGAGGTTGTGATCCCCTCTTGTGCCATTAGCTGCTTACTTTTTCATTGATATTTTATTTAATGAGCGCTCACTTCATTTTATATTTTATATATACCAGTATGGTTTTGATGCTGGGTGAGACCTACAGAGGGTCTTCTTGCTGATAATAGGGTATATTTGCTAAGTTTTGTCTTCTATATACTTAATACTGGCTCAGGAAATAAGAGGGTATTATGGATATTACTTTCTGAATGACAACATGTCTGTAATTAGCAGGGCTAATTAGGTGTCATTTGTCATTCTCTAGAGGAACACGAATTAGGGCATAATTAAGATATCACGTGTTCTTTTGTCCTGTTTCCTTGGGTTATTCTATCTCCTGACGCCTCCCACTGGTCCCACCAGGTGGTAGTGAACCTGACAAGACAGTTGGGTGAGCACACCTCGATACCTCTGGCTAGAACGCCTGACACATTCCAATTGTGCCTTATTTACTCTACCCCCTCTATCCGGGGTTCACATATTCTGACCTACTTTCATATTAACTGTGACTTAATTTAACCAGAGAGCTTTATACATCTCCCAGTGCCTCTACTTTTTTCTGGCTTCCTTATTCCCATTTACTCCATTTTTTTTTCTTTTCCTTGGTAATTGGTGTGTTGACTATCTTACGGGCAGTGACGCCTTTATATAACTGTGGAGTATTCTTCGCTAGGTACCAAACCCTTTTTGATCTCATATAATGTGAGAGGTTTGAATACACATGAAAAAAAGGTTAAATTACTGAGAGAAGTTAACCGTAGCAAACCACAGATTGTATTTCTTCAGGAAACACATTTTAAAATAGGCAAATTGCTAAGTCTTATCATCAAACACTACCCCAAGGTATTTCATTCCACCAGCTCCCTATTAAAATCTAAAGGAGTGTCCATACTGTTGCATAAAAATGCAGGAGTTGACATAACCCATCACCTTGCAGACCTACAAGGGAGGTTCATTTTTCTTAAGGGAACTTGGTCTGAAATGCCAAACATTTTGGCTAATGTTTATTTTCCGAACTCGGCACATATAACATTTTGCCAACATATAATGGAGGAACTGAAGGGTTTTGCCTCCGGTTGTATTACACTGGGGGAAGAATTCAATGTGCAATTAAATCCACTCCAGGATACATCCAACGGAAAATCCAATCTGTCATATAGGATTCTACGGAAAATAAAATCACTGCTATCCTCATTAACGCTTGTAGATACCTGGCGCACAGTACATCCCTCAGACAAAGACTTTACATATTTTTCTACATTACACAAAACATATTCTCGCATTGATTATATCTTTATTTCACAAAGAGACCTATCGAGTGTAAATAAGGCAGGCATAGGGTTCACGGCCTTCTCAGACTATGCCCCAATATCTCTATCTCTTCATTTACTCAAAACTAGATCACCTAGAGGCAAGAAAAGGGGGGGGAGATTGGAGTGTCGAGTCACTCCCAAATATATAGTACACTAGTGCCATGTCCTAGTTAACCAGACAAAAAAGGGAAAGAAAGCAAGGGGAGGAAGTGCATATGGACTTTAGAGGCACAGAAACCATAAACACATATTTAATAAAATCACTTGTGCTTTATTTTGACAATAAGTCATGAAAAAACATCTTTCAGGTTAAAAAGTCATTGTACAATGTCCCCGCAGACAATGTCCCACAGCCCACCATATTGTATGGAACAAAACCAGTGATAAGACATATTATAACCACCAGGAAGGTACTATGGGGGGGCGTGAGAGACATTAAGCTGCTGGAAGAATGGCCCAACATGTTTCAACAACAATCGCTTCTTCAGGGGATTAATAGTAAAATCTAAAAAAGATAGACATATGTTGAATATATCAAATTACATCATGTGAATATGAAAAGAATATGAAAAGAATCATACAGAAATATCGTAAGATTTACATATAGTATTAATGTGCACCATGCAGCGGTAGACCTCCCATTCATAGAATGCAGACCTCCTCAAACGCTCTCAAAAGGTGAAAGGCCATCCAAGGAGCCAGATGTGGGGGCACAATAATGGCCAACAGTCCAGAGCCCCACAGGTCTAGACCAATCAATAAAGAAGGAGAGAAAAAAAGTATATACTAAGACTCAAACCAAGGTATACATAGGTATATGAGCTACATCAGGCCATACCAGTAAAGGCAATACAAGTTAACTAAGTATTACCTTAAATAGGTGTTATTGTAACAAAGGTCAGGATTTCTTACAGGCAGAAAAAGGCCTTGTTCTCAAGCCTCAGCAGAAGATGTAAAGAGGGAGAGGGGGGGGTTAAGCAGAGGGGGGTGGAGCCTGAGCATGGCGGCACGGGAGAGTGAGGTTTAAGCACTCTTCGCAGCCTCCCCCCCGTGTATCCACCCTGAGATGTCCCCTCTAGCCTGAGATGTCTCACCTACCATGACCGGCTGCAGCGGAGAGTGGGCGCAGTGCTGTGCAGCTGGAGAGGAGCCGGCGTCGGCGTGGCGGCGAGTTTGTGGGGAGACGTCTTGGCTCCTGATCCCCAGGTGATTGATGTGACAGGTCCGGACGAAGCGCAGGGTTGCCTAGGAGACGGCGGCACAGCTGAGTAGACACGTGGGCTACCGCGGAGGAGCTCTGGGAGTGGGGGAAAAGGTCGGCGTCCCGGCGTCCATGTCAGTCGGGCGATTGAAGGAAGGAGGAAACGCCGGCATCCTGCCTACACTTAGAACATAAACCCCACACTGGCTCCATAACTATGTCCAGACCCATACCATCGTCTCCACAGTGTCTACAATAGCGTTGGCATTCTACCTATATTCATTAACAACGTCTCCATATTGCCTCCATATTATCTTCACCCCTATACCAGCATCGCTATATGCCTCCATATTACCTCCATACCTATACTACCATCCCCATATTACCTCCATATTACTCTCATATTACTCTCAGATTGCTCTCATACCAACACCTCCATACCAACACATCCAACCCATCTCCAACTATATTACCATCTATAACCCAGGAGAATACGGTTTAAAGAAACTATCATAAGAATCCCACCAAGAGAAGATAGGAGAGGTCAGTATACCCCAACGTGGAGGGTGAGTGATTAACTGGGACCTCTTAGTAGGTTCGAGAGAGTTGGAAAGAGATATGCAAATACCCAATAAAAAAGAAATGGCGGAGATGTTTAAAGGTTTGGAAAATTCAATAAAGCAAGAGATGGGGATGATCCGGGATGATCTGGGACAATTGTTAATTAGGGTGGAGGAAATGGAGGAGAAGGTACAAGCTCAAGCTCAGACCATCCCAAAATTAGAGAAATGGATAACTGAAGATAGAAAAGAACATAAGAGATTGCTCTATAGGATGGAAGAACAAGAAAATAGAGAAAGGAGAAGTAATATCAGAGTAAGAGGAGTTCCGGAACTAACACAGGGGGAAGATCTGAAAGAGCTATCTGGTAAAATCTTGAACTTTATAATGGATAAATCGGATGAGGAGATGTTCAAACTGGATGAAGTATACAGGATTGGGAAGTATCATCAAGGAAAAGGGGTAGAAAAACCAAGGGATATGATTGTTAAATTCCATAACTATGGAGACAGAGAAGAGATATGGAAAAAGATTAAAGGAAGAACAAATATTACATATGGAGGGAAAAATATCCAAATTTTTGCAGATTTGACAGCAGAGACTTTGAGAAGGTTTAATTCTCAGTTTAAGTTTAATTGGGTGGAGGGATGGAACTACAGCTATTTTAAGATTCCCGGAGGATATGGAAGAATTTTGTGATAAATTTCGACTGCAGAGACAAGTGATACCTGGTTGGGAAGTGGAGGAGGGAGAGCTGGACATTTGTGGATCAGGAAAGTGGCAGCTGGTTAAAAGAGGAAATAGAGAATCAATAGATAGGGGGACTTTGGGGAGGAGGGGGGGGAGGTAAGCGGCCATGGGCAGAGTTGAACCCCTATAGAGGGATCAAAAGTAGATTATGATCCAAAGGCATAAAAGGCCGGGGGGGGTGGGGTGGTGGGAGGGAGGGAGAGGAGGAGGTGGTGGGGGGGAGGGTTTGGGAGGGTGGGGGAGAGGGAGAGGTGAGGGAGGGAGGGAAATGGATGATAAAGATAATACTCTGTAGGATAGAGAGAGGTATTCAAAGCAAGGGTAAAGAGAAGGATAGCTATGAGGTCTCTAGTTAAAAAGCAAAAAAGAAGGATATAAAAAGGATGGAAGATTTACAAGTCATCACTTATAATGTAAAGGGGTTAAATTGTCCTGGGAAGAGATTTAGGTTATTTAAGGAATTACATCATCAAGCAGTTTCGGTGGTTTTTTTGCAGGAGACACATTTTTAGATAGAATCTAAGGTGAAATTGAAATCCAGAGATTACCCAACATGGTATTATGCAGATTCCCCGATTAAGAGAGCTAAAGGGGTGGCAATAGGGTTCAGAAAAAATATAAGATTTGAACTGAAGGACAGGAAAGTGGACCCAGAGGGGAGATATTTGTTTTTGAAGGGTAAAATACAAGAGGTGGAGTGTACAGTAGCTAATATATATTGTCCAAATAAAAAACCAGAGGAGTACTTGAAGGGTGTGTTAAAAAAGTTGATGGATTTTAAAGAGGGGTGTATAATTGTGGCGGGAGATTTTAATTTTTGTATGGATCCACAAAATGATACAACTTCTAATGTGCAGCGAGAGGGGAGTAGATCTTTGAGACTATTAAAGAAGGTGATCCATGATTGCCAATTGGTAGATGCATGGAGAATCTTGCATATGAAAGATAAAGACTACACATTCTTCTCAAATGCACATCAGATGTACTCAAGGTTGGATTATGTACTGATAGAACATCACTTCATAGACTCAATGGTTAAAGCAGATATAGGAGTAATGACTCTTTCGGATCATGCCCCTGTTGTACTGAGGATGGGATGGGGAAAGAGGAGAACAGAAGGGGTAGGTTGGAGGCTGAATGAAGCACTTCTTAAGGACAAGGATATTGTACAGAGGATTGGGAACGAAATTGAGAGATTCTTTAGAGAGAATGAGACTGAGGATGTGTCTAAGGCAACAGTATGGGAGGCTCACAAGGCATATATAAGAGGAACTCTGATTGCAATTGGGGCAAGAAAGAAAAGAGAAAGAAGAGAAAAAATTAGTGGGTTCCTAAAGGATATATCGGAGCTAGAACAGATACACAAAAATAGAATGTTAAAAGAAATTAAGCAGAAGATAATAAAAAAGAAAGAGGAATTGGAAACTCTGATGGAAGTGGAGAGAAGGAGAGTGTATAACAAAGTGTTAAGTGAAAACTATAAATGGGGAGATAGGCCGGGAAAATATCTAATGAGAACCTTAAGGAAAAAAAAAAATAGGAATTATATAGATAAAATAAAAAACCCTAAGGGAGAATTGGTCCACTCAAATAAAGAGATCGCAAAGATGTTTGTGGAGTATTACAGGAAGTTATATAACATCACCCCATACGATGAAGTAAATATTATGGAAAAGGTAAAAAGGGAAAAAAGGAAGATTTATCTAAAAAATGCAGGATTACCGAAAATAAAAGAGGACCAACTAAATTCCCTTGAAGCAGAGATTACACAAGAAGAGATAAAGGTAGTAGTAAAAAGCATGGAGATGGGGAAGAGTCCAGGACCAGATGGTTATACAGCAGGGTATTATAAAAAATTTAGTGAAATATTAAACCCCAAATTGGAAAAATATATGAATGCCTTGGGAGGAGAGATGGACATGAGGGGAGAATCTTTACAGGCTCATGTGGTACTGTTACATAATGAAGGGAAAGACGCCTCGCAATGTTCGAGTTATAGGCCCATCTCACTGTTGAATTTAGACACTAAGATATATGCAAAGGTCCTAGCGAATAGGTTGAAGGAGTTTATGTCTGAATGGATACATCGAGACCAGGTGGGCTTTGTCCCAGGAAGAGAGGGCAGGGACAATGGGCTAAGATCCCTGATGCTGATACAGAGAAGTAAAAAAGGGGAGGTACTGGTGGTGGCCCTTTCAATAGACGCAGAAAAGGCCTTTGATAGAGTAGACTGGGGTTTCATGATGGACACCTTAGAAGACCTGGGAATTGGAGGTAGAATGAGGGAATGGATTGGAAAACTGTACAGCAAACCCTCTGCAGTGGTAATAGTAAATGGGGAAAAAACAGAGCCCATCGGGATGTCAAATGGAACAAGGCAGGGATGCCCTTTGTCCCTCTTATTATATGTTTTGTCATTAGAGCCTCTTCTATCAACAATAAGGAAAAATAGAGATATAAGGGGAATTCAGATAGGAAGTGTAGAACATAAACTGGCAGCTTTTGCTGATGATCTGCCGTTTTATGTGGGGAATCCCAGGACAACACTCCCAAATTTAATGAAACTGCTGAAGGAATATGGAGAACTATCAAACTTAAAAATCAATCCAACAAAAACTGAGATCTTAAACATAAATATCCCAAAGAGTGAACAAGAAAAAATACAAGAAGAATTTCCCTTTATTTGGAAAGAAAGAGATATAAAATATTTGGGAGTAAGGCTTAGCGCGTCGTATAAAAACTTGTATAAGCTAAACTATATTTCTTTATTAAATGAAGTAAAGGGGGAATTAAAAGCATTAGAGAGAGGAATTCCATCGTGGTTAGGACGTATAAACCTGGTAAAAATGATAATTGTACCAAAAATCTTATACAGATTCCAAATGATACCAATTAAACTCCCGGAAGTTTTTTTCAATGTAATAAAAAGAATGATAATGGGATATATCTGGAGGAAGAAAAAACCGAGGGTGTCCCACGAAATACTAAGTAGAGATAAAGAGAAGGGTGGTCTGGGAGTCCCAGATATAAAGAGATATTATAAAGCAGTATTATTAGGGAGAATTTTTGATTGGACGTTTAATTCAGAGGGGAAAAGTTGGGTAAAAATAGAAAATACACTTAGTGGAACCAATTTGAATAGAATAATATGGCTACCGACACAATATAGGGGATTGAAGGAGGATTTAAGTTTGTACACTGTAAATGTATTAAGGGAATGGGATAAAATACACAAATATATGAAATGGGAATTTAATTCTATACTTATGCCACTGAGAAACACAGAGTTTTTTCCACCAGGCAGAGAAGAAATAACAGGTAGATGGTTTATAAAGGAGGATGTCCAACTCAGAGATATAATGGGGGATGGGAAACTGAAGACCTTTAAAGAGTTGGAAAAGGAAAAGGGAAATATATTCACTAGGCTAGATGAGTGGCGTTACTATCAATTAAAACGTTTTTGGGGAAACCTTCCAAAACCCCTGAGAACGAAAAAAGATTGGAATTTGTTTGAAAGGTTGCTGGATTCACGGGGTGATGGGAAACATGGAATAGCTAAAGTATATGGAATTCTCACAGATCTAGACACAAACACTAAACCATTGCACATTGTAAATTGGGAAAGAGATATGGGGGTGGTATTAGATGAAGGGAAACAGAAGAAAATAAATAGATTAGTCCACGGAAATGTAAGTTTGAGGGATGTAGAATTAAATTATAAATGTCTGACTAGATGGCACATTGTTCCGAGTGTGGAGGGTAAGATAAGTGCGGAGAAATCACAGTGGTGTTGGCGAGAGTGTGGGAAAGTGGGGACAGTTTTTCATATTTGGTGGGAATGTCCAAAGATTCAAATATTCTGGAAAAAAATATTATATTTAATAGAGAACATCACTGAAATGAATATCGGGTTAGATCCTGGGTTGTGCCTGCTACACAGTTCAGAGATGTCAGTTAGTAAATATAAGAAATTAGGTTTAGGGTACTACTTGAATGCAGCAAAAAGCCTGATCCCCAAATATTGGAAGAAAAAAGAAATACCGAAAGAGGAGGAGTGGATAGAGAGAGTAAATTGGACTAGGAAGATGGAGAAGACATATTATATACAGGAAAATAAACTGGAGATATATATCGAGAAATGGGAAAAATGGGAAAACTTCGTAATAAGTATGAGAAAATGAAGAGTAGAATGTCATAGAGAAAAATCTGGGTAGGATATGCTTGCTTTGGATACAAGTCAAGGTAATGCAGAGTGTGGGGGGGGGGGGAGGGGTCAAGGTTTTAAGAGGGGGGTAATTGAAATAAAAAGGAAAAACCGTATATTTATGATGATTGAGATGAAATTGTTTATTGTTATTTTTGTGATAATTATTAATAAATATTTAAATAAAAAAAAAAAATAAAGAGGGAGAGGGGGCTTACCCCCTAATATCCAAAAACAGAAAAAACAGAGAGATATCACAATGGGACAGGCTTGAAAGGTAGAGGTGCTCCCTAAAATATTATAATATATATATATATATATCGTTAGTATATGATACTTGTTCAAAAAAGGGACTTCCCCAAAATACCCCATTATCTAATAGCATAAATTAAGGTAACCTACCAAATTTCAAAAAAGATGAGTCCCAGTCACAGTGGTATAGCTGAAGAGTACACCTGAGTCAGCCCATCAAAATATAACAAAGTGCTAAAGAGTAGACCCGGCTTTCTACTGGAAGGTAGGTCTGGGAACATAAGCAAAGATAGAGGAAGAAATATTATTATCTTCTTGGCTAATTGTGTAGGGGAAAGATCATCCTGATACTTAGGAATAACATGTCTTACCAATGTTGAAAAATGTCGGCGCTTGATCAGTAAAGAAAAGATTGTCCAGCGGGGAAGAGACTGTAACCGTAATGAAAGGGAGTGGCCTCCATGAGGCACATATACCCTATAACCTACAGGGCTGAACAGCCCTGGAAAGAATGGCACTGAGAGGCCTAGGACAATGGCCTATAAAGTGCCCCAGGCTTGGTGTGGCGAGTCACCACTTACGGCCAAACGTGGTGACGTCATGCATCATGATGTCACGGCGTTCGGCCGTAAGTGGTGATGCCAGCCCGCTGCCGCCACACATGCGCCGAATGGGCACAGCGAGCTAGGCCCACTCAGGCACAGCGAGGAGTGTCACTTATCTGATGGGAGACTGAATTGACGAGGTCGGCCTCACTTGTGTCACTAGCCCTGACCCCACTGAAGTTGGATGAGAAGCAGTTTAACCTTAAACTGTGTAAGGGGTTTTTTACTGTTAGAACGGTAAGGATGTGGAACTCCCTTCTACAAATGGTGGTGTGTGTCAGCTGTAAGTATCGGCAGTTGCAAAAACCATTTAGATTGGCATCTTAGTGTAACCAATATACAGGAATATGGGAAGTGTTAGAGACATAAATATATATATATATATATATATATATATATATATATATATACACACACCCACACAGGTTGAACTGGATGGACTGATGCCTTTATTCAACCTTACCTGCTATGTAACTATTTGTGCATGTAGCCTTACTGTCTTACGTCATTCTTTCTCACTATTTCAATCATTTTTATTTGATTTTCTCTCCTGCTTTTTTTATCGTGTTCTCTTTTTTGTTTCTGAGTAGTATGAAAAACAGGTGTTTGCTTCTGGAATTATTGATGTTATTTAAAGCATGTTGAATAAGGGCTTCTTTTTATTAAAGAACTAATAATCAGAACAAAGAACAGAACTTAAATAAACATACATATTGCATAGATATTGTGTAGCTGTATGCAGAGCTGTATAAAGACATGTGCTCATCCATTCTATTGTGGGCCTCTACGATGCATGTTAGCCCCTTGAGGTATGACATGTAAGATGAATTTCAGTCAAGAAGATACTTTGTTATGAAGGCTAATGAAGCTTATCTGTGCTTGTTTCTGCTTTAGGGTGTATGTTTTTCTGAACATAATAAACTGTATAATTGTCTCCTCTGTAAGGTTTATGGTAATCTTTATTGACTGTACAATACATCATTACTACATTAAGATGCCTGAATAGAAAATAAAATGGAATCCGTAACATATAGTTTGATTTGAAAAGCTTGTGTTTCCAAAAGCTTACCATTGCATTTGCTATAATTGTTTTATTTCAATCCACTAGCTAATTTCAAAAGTAGAGTAAACAATATTTGAATCTCATGACATAGTACTGTTAAACATTGAAAAAACTGCAGTCCTTTATATCTATAGTTAAATAAAATGCTCAATATACACAATACACAGTGGATTTGACAGAAGTCAGAAAATTCATTTTAGCAGAAAAAATGTCAGTTGTACTACAGAACCTACATAGTATTCGGACAAGGGCCTTTGCTACCCGAGGCAAAGATGTCAAAGTGAGCTCTACCCCACACCCCTCCTCCCAAACAAAGAAGATTGATATTTGCACATTCTCATGTACACTTTATTCTTTCTTCTGGGAACTAAAGTAGCCTATAACTCATCAAAAGTAAAAAATGTTATTCTGTGATTTGTAACTTTTATAAAGACATTCATTTATGTGTCTAATTCAAATCATGTTGACATTATTACCTAATGAAACAGATTTTTTTACATTTTTTTTACATGTACATTCATACTGTAAAGAAAAAAAAAATTTGAAGGAGGAAGTTGATAATAACTAATTAGGGTTAATTTGGACTTAATGATGGGTTAAATAGGATAAAAATGTAAAAAAAGCTATTTTTTCACAAATACAAGTTTGACATTGTGACTAAGGATAAGGTATAGATTTAACTTTACCATGAAATCAAGTTGATTCTAGCTCATTCGCAGTCCACAGACCCACCAAGCTATCATGCACTTTCACTGCCATAGCAACTACCTAACCATAATGCACTTCCTGGCTTTTTAACTTGAATACAATGGGGTTGATTTACTGAAGCACCTTGTCAGCAAAGGGTCGCAGTTCCTTGCATGACCATCATCTTTTAGATGGAGAAGAGATTTACTAAAGCACCCTTCAACAAATAGGCACAAATCGGAATTTATTAATGGTCACAAAACTTAGCAACTGTCTAAATGAGTTCACCTCTTAGAACCACCTAGCTCAAACATCTCAGTAGTGACATGACTGAGCATGCCCAAAGGTTCCTTCACTCTGTTGTTTTTTGGGAAGTGCTATAGCAAATGCCTTCGTTCGCAAGCCTAGAAATGTTCAAAAAAGTGAACCTGTTTTTGTGAAAGCATGAATAATAAACAGGCTAACATTTATATATACTGTATATATATATATATATATATATATATATCTCAAGCATTCTATACATTCCATAGTGCAACACGAAGATATAGTGTAATAAATATCTTGCATCTACTCAAATAAGTACAAGGATATATTGCATGGCTTTATGTACTTGGCAGAGCAGAGGTGAAAATGGTGAATCCCTGCTTTATGAGGTTTTCTTTCTTGTGTGTGTCATTTTGGAATAGTGTTTTTTGTTGGGGGGGGTGCGGGACAATATTATGATTCTTTGTATGGGGATACATATAGCCAACCCACATCTGATTTAATAACACGGTGCTACATTTGTATTCCATTTGAGATATATAGCTTGTTACACTGAGCACTTAGGGCTGGTTCACACCACAGAGATGCTTGTGACATAACAGTGGCACAGTGGTTAGCACTTCTGCCTAGTAGCACTAGGGTTGCTGGTTCAAATCCCAAGCATGGCATTGCCTGCATGGAGTTTGCATTTTCTGCCTATGTGGGTTTCCTCCCACTCTCCAAAGAAACACTGGTAGTTGTTTTGGCTCCCATCTAAATTATAGTATTTGAATGTGAGTTAGGGACTTTAGATTGTAAGCTCCTTGAAAGCAGGGCCTGATGTGAATGTACAATATACTGTATATGTAAAAAGTGGTGTAAGTTGACGGCGCTATGAAAGTACCTGAACTAATAAAAAAGTATGTATTTTTTGTAATCTGGTACATTTTAGAAGTGATTCACATAATGTAAACAAAAGAGCTGACATTACAAATAAAACGAGTGTGTGTGTGTGTGGGGAGAGCTCGCTCTCGCACCCCCATTTGCTGGCCTGCAATACTATATGTTCAGAGGGCGTGTTAGTGAATATGGGGGAAGCCACATTTATTTTTTTTTTGGCCATGGGGTTCCCCTTCACATCCATAACAGACTGAAGTGCCCATGCTCTTTTGGTACATGTTGGCTATGTTCTTTTCATTCTACTGTCATTGGGGAATCACTGCTAACAGCAGGGGCGAGCCACTGGTTGTTCTGATGCCAGCAGGTGCCGTCTCCTAACAACCCACAGAATTTGCAGGCAATAATGCATGTAAGTGTGTTTTAGAGGTGTCTGGCCATGTCCAGTGTAGGGCCATGCAGAACACATTCATCATGTTCTAATGTGGTGGGCTGCGCAATAACACACTGCACTGGAATAAACTAAAGCCATTGAAATAGATGGGAAATACTGGATGTGTTTTGGATGGCGAATGTGCTTGTCAGCAATTTGGGTGAAGCAGCCCTCACACATATGAGATTTCCTGCTCTGTACCCTGCACATGCCCAAGAACTTACAACTTGATTTTTTTTTTTTTTAGCACTGAGCATGCCCAGGGACTTTTCTGTTGTACATCGTGTAGCAATATGTTATATGCTGTGTATGGCCTCTAGGGGTCTCACTACTTAGATACTGGTACAACTGTGTTATTCCCTCTCTTTGGTTGTAGTTCTGGCAGACACATGTATAATGGCAGCTAGGAGCACCTAATAAATGTCTCCTACTAACTACAGTGTGTGAGCATCTGAGCAGGATCTACTAACAGAACATGGTGGCAGCTGGGCACTGAACCTCTGAATAGCAAGTCTCCTGTCTACAAATACAGATTGTGTGACACTAGAACTGTACAGAGAATCAGCAACTGTAAGTACAGAGTCCCTATCAGACTGCACTATGGAGAGTGGCCTGAAACCCCCTCAGAGACTGGATGTCACTTCTTCCAATCTCTCACAGACATGGAGACACTGGAAGGAAGAGTTTACTCTGTATGTGGACCTGACAGTGGCACCCAGAGATGAGCAGAGGGAAGTAAAGCTGTTTTATTACTTGATTGGGGAAAAAGGCAGAGAACTAGCCGAGACCCTGCTCACAGACAGCATGGCACTGACAGACATACTGCAAGCATTTGATAAGCACTGTGACCCCAAAAAGAATGAGACAGTGGAGAGATACAAGTTCTTCTCAAGGAATCAGGAGATTGGGGACAGTGTGGACAGATATGTGACAGAGCTGAGGAGACTGGCTGCAACCTGTGGATTTGGGGACATCAGGGACTCCCTTATCCGAGACAGGATAGTGTGTGGCAGAGACTCAGAGAAAGATTACTGAGGGAGGAAGAGCTGGCGCTGGAGAAATGTATACAAATCTGCAGGGCTGCTGAGCTGACTAAAGACAGGCTGAAGATGATGGAGGGCACCAGTGATGCCTCAGTACATGCAGTATCTGTGAAAGGCAGAGCAAGGTCCAGGCTCCCTGTGAGCTCAGTCCAGTGTAAATACTGTGGCAAAAGACATGAAAGAGACAAAGAGAAATGTCCAGTGTATGGGGAGTCCTGCAGGACTTGTGGCAAGATGAACCACTTTTCAGCTGTGTGCAGATTCAAAACCAGCAAACAGTACAGACAAGTCCACACACTGACCCAGGACACAGACGAGGACAGCACAGGGGGCATCACATGGCTGCAGCTGCAGTCTGCAACAGAGAACATCAATGTAGTCAAACAGCCAGTAGCCAATGATGCAAAGCAGCTCTTTGCCATATTTATGGTGGATGAACAGCCCATAAGATTTCAGCTGGATTGTGGAGCAAGCTGCAATGTCATTCCATTTACTCTGCTTAACAAACAGGTTCCCATTGAGCCCACTGATAAGGTACTGGTCATGTACAACAAAAGTGTTCTGAAACCCATGGGAACATGCAAGCTAAAATTAAGAAATCCACGTAACAGAAAGAGCTACAGAGTGGAGTTTACTGTGTTGCAGGAGGACGATCACATTCCTTTGCTGGGAGTTAAAGCAGTTCAGGCTATGGACTTAATAAAGGTGCAGTCCCATAACATCATGGCTCTGGAAGTTTCTGAGAATACTCAAAATCCTAAACAAAAGGCAGAATACATTTTGGATTTTCACCACATAAAAACAGAGTATGCTGATTTATTTGAAGGTGATGGGTGCCTGGAAGGTAAATACAAACTAGAAATTGATCATACAATACAGCCTACCAGACTGTCTACAAGAAGAGTACCTGTAGCCTTAATGCAACCTCTTAAAGAGGAACTGCAGGATTTGCACAGCAGAGGTATGATAGCACCAGTACAGGAAAGCACAGACTGGATAAGCAGTTTGGTGATAGTGAAAAAACCATCAGGCAAGTTAAGAATATGCATTGATCCTAAGCCACTGAACAAGGCCCTTAAAAGAAATCACTATCCAATGCCAACAATAGAAGATATTCTACCAGATCTATCAAAGGCTAAAATATTTTCGGTATGTGATGTGAAAAATGGGTTCTGGCACGTGGAACTGGATAAAGAATCAAGTTTATTAACAGCATTTTCTTCCCCATTTGGACGCTATAAGTGGCTGAGAAGGCCAATGGGAGTAAGCCCGGCTCCAGAAGTGTTCCAACAAAAATTGATGCAAGCTTTGGAAGGACTGTCTGGAGTAAAAATAATAGCAGATGATATACTAATAGTTGGGGAAGGTGATGATCTAGAAGGATCACGATAAAAAGATGATACAATTCTTAGACAGATGTAGAAAAAAACAAATCAAACTGAACCTGGAAAAATTCAAACTAAAAATGACAGAAGTACCATATATTGGACATCTTCTTACCTCAAATGGTGTTAAAGTCGATCCAGAGAAGGTGAGGGCAATACAGGACATGCCTACACCTACAGATATACGTGGAGTACAACGATTCCTGGGCATGGTGAATTATCTTTCCAAATTTTGCAAGCATTTATCAGACATGTGTGAGCCACTGAGACAGCTAACTCACAAAGACGTACTCTGGGAATGGACAGAAAGCCATGAAACTGCTTTTCAGTCAGTGAAAAATGCTATTGCAGACGCAGCAACGCTAAAATATTTTGATCCAGATCAAGCAGTGGTAGTACAATGTGATGCCTCAGAAACGGGCCTTGGAGCCACACTAATGCAGGATAAACAGCCAATCACATATGCAAGCAGAGCGTTAACTCTAACAGAGCAAGGCTATGCTCAAATCGAGAAGGAACTACTAGCGGTAGTATTTGGGTTAGAGAAATTTCACCAGTACACCTACGGTCGACAAGTGGTGGTGCATTCAGATCACAAGCCTTTAGAAAGTATTATAAAGAAGCCACTACTGAATGCCCCAAAAAGACTGCAGCGTATGCTGTTAAGGCTTCAGAAATATGATTTCAACATTTGTTACTGTCCAGGGAAGGATTTACTGATTGCAGATACCCTAAGCAGAGCTTACTTACCCATCACAAATGAAGAAGAAAAAGACATTGAAAGCATCAATATGTGTGAATATCTGTCTGTCTCAAAAGACAGACTGAAACAAATACAGACCGGCACAGCGGAAGATAAAAGTCTACAGATCCTAAAGACTGTCATCTTGAAGGGATGGCCAAAACACAAGCAGCATGCTCCAATGGAGGTTTCTCCATTTTTTCATATAAGAGATGAACTCTCTGTGCAGCATGGAATCATCTTTAAAGGAGAAAGGGCTGTCATACCAACATCCCTTAGAAGAGACATTATAGAAAGATTGCACTCGACTCACTTAGGTGTAGAAGGATGTCTACGTCGTGCACGAGAATATGTTTATTGGCCTGGAATGCATGACCACATAAAAAACTTTATAGCACAGTGTGAAATATGTGCATCGTGCAATGATAAGCAACCGAAAGAGACATTGCAACCACATACAATTCCAAACAGACCATGGTCAAAAGTAGGAACAGATCTGTTCACGTGGAACGACAAGGAATATCTGATAACTGTGGACTATTTTTCCAACTTCTGGGAGATAGACTACTTACAGGACACAAGGGCCAAAACAGTAATTAAAAAACTCAAGGCCCATTTTGCCAGATATGGCATTCCGGATATTGTGTTCTCTGACAACGCCGTTCAATTTACATCGGAAGAATTCAAAAAATTCAGGGAGAGGTGGGAATTTGAGCATCAGACATCATCTCCTGGATATCCACAGAGTAATGGTAAAGCCGAGTCAGCAGTAAAAACAGCCAAAAGACTCATGCAAAAGGCAAAACAGGCAGGTACAGAGATATACCTGTCTATACTGGACCACAGAAACACACCCACACAAGGCCTAGACACCAGTCCAGCACAGCGGCTTATGAGTAGACGTACAAGGACTCTCTTACCAACTGCAGGTCAACTACTAAAGCCAAAGCTTGTGGGCAATGTTAAAGCCAAACTAACGAAGAATCAAGATAGGCAAGCTTTTTATTATAATAAATCTGCAAAAGATCTGCCTGTTCTCCAGAGCAATGAAAATGTACGGATTCAGCCAATAGGCAAATATGACAAACACTGGAAAAAAGCGAAGGTTGTACAGAAATTGGGATCACGGTCCTATGAAATTATAACAGAGGAAGGAAGAAGATGGAGGAGAAATCGGAGACATCTGAGAAAAACACAAGAAGGAGATGATACAGGGCCCTGGGAACAGTATATGGACACTCAAAGCGATGAGACTATGAATACCAGCAACAAAGAAACAGGGACTGCTGAGGAGCATAGGGAGGTCTCTAGGCAGAGAGAGACAGTCCCAGAAAATAGACTGCCAGAATCAGAAGAACACCAAGATTTCTGTGAAGAAACCTCATATGTTACGCGAGCTGGCAGAACAATCAGAAAGCCGGCTCACCTCAAGGATTATATTTAACTTATAGCTATGTTCTACTTCACCATTTGTGTTTGTTATATTTCATTGTTCTTTTATTTAAAAGAGAAAGGATGTAGCAATATGTTATATGCTGTGTATGGCCTCTAGGGGTCTCACTACTTAGATACTGGTACAACTGTGTTATTCCCTCTATTTGGTTGTAGTTCTGGCAGACACATGTATAATGGCAGCTAGGAGCACCTAATAAATGTCTCCTACTAACTACAGTGTGTGAGCATCTGAGCAGGATCTACTAACAGAACACATCGCATGTGCAAATATGCTTAGATAACTGTTATTTTCTTTCTATTTATGCTAATTGACTTAGATCTTTGGCCTTCAGTCTGTGAATTGATGCACATAGCCAAGGACTGAGGGTTCGTTCACACTTGGCTGTTTTACCAATGCTTGCCAAATGCCCCTATAGCGTTTGGCAAGCGTTGGTCCAGCGTTTGCGGAGCATTTTTTAACGCTCGGTTTTAATGCGCGGTTTAGTGGCAGTTGCTAGGCGTTTGCTGAGCATTAAAAACGCCCCACAAACGCCTATAATGCAGTTTGAATGGTGTTACCGCTCCGCAAACGCCCCGCAACCGCGTCGCAACTGCACCACAAACGCCGGCCGGGCGTTTGCGGAGCGGCACCATAGACTAGAATAGGAGGCTTCAATGCCTCCTGACTCGACCAGAGGTGTCCGTTTTGCCGCGACGCAACGCGATGCGATGCAAAAGCTCCCGTTAGAACAGCACCATGTGCTGTAATGTGCAGAATTGGCAGAGGCGTTTGGGAAGCGGTAAAAACGCTTCCCAAATGCCTCTCTGCCGCCTGCAGACAATGCTAGTGTGTAAACGTAGCCTAACACATTTGGAAGGAGTATTTGTTCCTGCTAATTAGGTGCAATCACTTGAGGCATACATGAACAGACCGCTCGGATGGGTGTGTCCTTCATTGACCACATGGAGTTGTTTAGCATGCTAATAATATAATCTATGTTATATAAAGGACTGTAGTGGGGTTTTCTTGGCCTGAGAAGAGGCCAGATTATTTGTTGTCAGTCCTTGGCTTTTGTTTTTCTTTTTGAGGGGCAATATTGTCCATAATGACAAACCCCCTGCTAAGGCTGTTTTGATGTTTGTTTTGTGTGGTTGCTGTAAATGTTGTGCATTAGTCCCTCAAAAATGGGTTTTTGTGGGCAAGGCTTCAATTTTGTGTGTATTTTTCCAGTCTGCATTCACGGTTTGTGAGCATCTGCTAAACCTTGTTGTTACTAACAAATGTCAGTTGCTCTATCTTTATCTTATCCTAACTTTGATATAGTTTGCTTAATCATGTAGACAGAAATTCAGCTTCCTGCTTACCATAATCAGAAATGTATATGTGGGCACTAGGGGGGGTGGTGGGTGTTGGCGCTATGTTGTGTTTTTTTTTATTTTTAATACCATTTTGTTTTTAAGGATCTTGCTCCTAACAACAAATTGATGAGGTGAGTGGGTAGGTAAGATTTGTTGTACCTTAAAATGTGTTGCCTGGTTACTATTAGCCATATTTTGTTCCCAGCTGTACACTTTGACATTTAAGTTGTGATCCCTTTTAGACTGTAAGTTCTTATGAGCAGGGCCCTTCTAACCATATTGCAAAGTGCTGTGCAAAATGTAGCACCATAAATACCATTGATTCTTTTTACACAAGTAAATGAATGCACTTAATTGTGTTGTTGCTGTCAAAATAAATGTAAAATATTGAACTATTTCTGTATTTGTTGGATCAATAAACCTTTTTTTTCTTAAGTGGAATGCACTGTTAACATCCATACAAATAATAGTCTATAAAATAAACCTTTTATTCTGCACACATGCAAGGTGTTGAAATAAAAATAACCCCCACCCCCTAAAAAAAAAAAACTTTAACACCTCCACAGCTGAATTTCAGGGACCATTGAATTCAGCTGGTAGATTATTATTATACAGGATTTATATAGCGCCAACAGTTTTCTCAGCACTTTACAATATAACAGGAGACAATACAGCAACAATACAGTTCAATACAAGAGGGTTAGGAGGGCCCTGCTCCTTGGTGCTTGCAATCTAAGAGGATAGGTATAGTGTTTAACCTGTTCCCACCTGGGGGGGGAACTAAAACATGGCGTGGTGAGGTAGCTTGGCTGTAGAGCTCCGGACGGCTGCCTGAGCTCCCTATGCCCGTTGACTCACAACCTGGTGTGCAGAGTAGTCCGGTTGTAATATCAGCGGTGGAAGTCCGACGGAGGTCCCTGGAGGCTCCTGTGACTGGCCTGTGTGAGAGGCAGATTGAAACTCGGAGCTCCCTATGCTTGTTGGCTTTTTATCTGGTCCCCTGGCAGAGGGGTCTGGTTGCCGGTGCGGCAGAAGTCCCTGGAGGCATCCATGGCTGGCCTGTGTGAGAGGTGGTGCTGGCATAGACTGGAGGTCGGAGGGGTTCCGTGTTCCCATGTGGAGAAAGGAGGAAGAGCTGCTGGAGGGCCCCCGAGGACAGAAGGTCGCCGGGGTATTCACGGAGCTTCCTGAAAAATGGGATGCTGAAACAGAGCTCTGCAGAGTTGGGGAATTCAAAATACAGATGTGAAGAAAAATAGAAAGCCCTTGACCCCAGGACTCAAGCTAGGTACCCCAAAACCCCTCCGTGGTGAAATCTGTCAAATTCTGGTGAAACCTGGCTGAGATAGTAGAGGAACAGCAACATATTTGAGGCACGCAAGTGGAGGGTAAGTTACCACTAGAAGTTATTAAAACTTTAAGAACTGTCATTTTCTGTATTAAAATCAGTGCATATATTGATCACTGTTGAAGAAAGGAAAGATTAAGTGTGATGGGTCCTGATGGTCTTGGGGGTCAGAGGGGCATCTAATATTATAAAGTATAAAGGGACTTTTTGGGACCTTTCTGCTGAAGAAAAAGAGGGTCCTGTGGGTCTGCATTCTGACATAAAGGAATAGAGGGCAACGAACCGTAACGTATTTGAAATGAGGAGTGGGGGGGGGACCTAAAGCCCCCTAATCAAGTATAAATACGAGCACCATAAGAAAGTATATGCCCCCACAGGAAAAAAGCCCTGAGACTCAAACTAGGGAGAAGCATAATGATAGAGCCACAAAATATGACGGAGACCAATCCAGACTTTCAATTGGGACATTGGAACAGAGCCAGTGTAAAGAAGCGGTAAACAGAGAAAGTGTAAGAAATATAGAACAGCAGGGATTCATTTCACAATCTCTCCTAAAAAAGGAGTTGGCAGAAATGTTTGAGAAACTAGAGATGTCAATGAAAAATGAGATTGGGACACTTCGCGATGACCTGGGTCAGATATTAACAGGAATTGAAGAAGCAGAGGAAAAAATGGAGGGATATGCACAACAAATTAATAAATTGGAATCGCAGGTGGAGGAGATGTGGAAAGAAGAGAGAGATATAATTTATGGTAGAAGATCAGGAGAACCGAAATAGAAGAAATAATTTAAGGATCAGAGGCCTACCAGAAGAACCAGGACAGGAAGAGGATCTTCAGGAGAAAATCTGAAATCCAATTTTGGGAATATCAACTGCAGAAAAAGTGGTAATTGAAAAAGTGCATAGGATTAGATCACCAAAAGGAATATTGGCAGAAAACCTAGAGACATGATTGTCCGGTTCCATCACTTTGGTGATAGAAAACAAATATGGAAAAGGTTGCGGGACAGCACGGAGATAAAATATGATGAAACAACTCTGCATATTTTTGCAGACATCTCCCCAGAGACACTGGCTAGAAGGACATCCTTGAAATCACTGTTAGCCCATATGAAGGAGAAAAAACTGCAATGCAACTGGGGTTTCCCTGCTTGTTTAATTGGGTGGAAAGATGGAAGATCAGCGAGACTGAGATTTCCAGAAGAAATTAGATTTACAGAAAATGGATCTTGAAGGATGGTCAGAAGGGTCTAAAGAGAGAGAGGATGGCAGGGCTCAGGAGGGTGGCAGCAGGTATCTAGGACGAAGTAGTGGGGACGCAGCAGGGAGTGGGCTGGAGAGAGAATGAAATGGTTTTTTTCTGCTCTCTCCTCGGCGGGTCATGATTCCAGTGTTTGTTCCCTCTCTTTCCCGGGAGATTGGATCAATGGGGGAGGAGATGGAATGAGATTTGGAGAATGTGTGGAATGGGTGGGTAATCCAGAGGGAGGGCAGGCTGCTAAAGCCTCCAAAAGAATGTAATTTGTCTGGGAGAGGGGCAGTCGTATGTGTTTCGAGTTTCACTCTAAACTAGGAATCGCTAGTGGGATATTCCCACTCCAGATTCCAAGGCTTAATATAGGCCGGGAGGGTTGGAGGGGTGGGAGGTGAGTGGGGAGGGATGAGGTGTAAAGTGAGTAGGGGGGAGGGAGGGAAGGGTGGACATCCATATCTCTAGCTGTCTGTATTTCTCTTCCCGTGAAGAGAATGCTAGTAGGGTAACGGGATAATATTTGAAATGAGTGTGATAAAGTTTATGACTTATAACATGAAAGGGTTAAATACTCCAACAAAAAGACATAAGATATTGAGGGAAATCCATCAATACTCCATGGATGTGGTGTTTCTTCATGAGACACAAATGTTAAGTTATATTCTAAGCACCACACAATGTGGTACTATGCTGATTCTCCAGTTAAAAGAGCTAAAGGTCTAGCAATTGGCCTCTCAAAAAAGTTAATTTTATCGTGATTTTGAGGGCCGATTCTTATTTCTGAGGTGAAAGTTACAAGGAGTTGAATATACTTTCGCTAATATTTATTGTCCAAATAAAAATCTGGGGATGTTTCTGGAAGGGGTATTGGGGAAATTTTTTGAATTTAAAAAAGGTGATATGGTTGTGGCAGGAGACCTAAATATGTGTCTGGATCCTCAGATGGATACGTCCTCGTGTATGCGACGAGAGGGGAGTAAGAAGTCCAAATTACTGAAGAGATTATTATATAAGTGCCAACTGAGTGATACTTGGAGAGTAAAACATCCAGGTGAAAGAGACTACACCTTCTTCTCTCGGGTACATGGTTTGTATTCAAGACTGGATTATATAATTATTGAGCATAGACATTTGGAGTCATTGGGGAGTTCCAACATAGAGGTTATGTCCATCTCAGATCATGCTCCTGTCACAATGAGACTTCATTAGGGAGAAGCAGGACAAAATAAATATGTGGAGACTAAATGAGATGCTTCTGCAGGACCCAGAAATAGAGAAAAGTATAAGGCAGGAAATTGAGCAATTTCTTGAGTTCAATGAGAATGTCTCGGTGGCCACAATCTGGGAGGCACATAAAGCATATAGCAGGGGTATACTGATCTCAACAGGTGCAGAAAAAAAAGAAAGAATGAGGGAAAAGATAAAGGGGGTGATAGAGGAGCTTCATAAATTAGAACAATTATAGAAGAAGATAGGTACAGATGTCTATCAGAAGATGGCCCTTAACCGGCTTCCCGAGGCAGGGGGAGACGCCGGCTTCCTCACTGACAGGACATGCGGTTCCGGCTCAGCGACCCGGCTCACCGAGAGGAGAGGGGGAGAGAACTGGCTGATCACCTGTGGAGCTGGAGGGACGCCAACTTGCTGCTGAGGGGATCCTGTCTGCCGGATACCTGTGAGAGAGGTAGACGGAGGAGGAAGAAGGAAACCCAGAGAGACCCCACCCCCCCCCTCCTCCAATTGAGGGGAAGAGGAGCAGAGCAAGAACAGAGGACAGAGATCCCACAGGACAACCTCCCGAGATAAGCGGCTGGAAGGAGGGTGAGTGAAAGTGGCTGGACTGTATATTGTATATATGGACAGTATTTTGATGCAGCAGGAGAAGTATATATAGAGAAAAAAGGGGGGAACACCAAGTAGATTGAAAAACTAGAACCGTTCTAAAGGACCCATTACAGCATACACCCTAAAGTTTTAAAGAAGAGGGTTTGGACATACATAGAAAATATGAAGAGTAAAAATAGCAAGGGGAGTGGTTCCAAGCATTCCCAATCTGGAACAATTAGAAAATTTACGTCTCAAGGTAAAGTGACCCCAGAAAGAACTCAGGGTGCAGGTGAAAAAAGTATAATAGAAAACAGTATGGATAAGAGAGCCAGATCTCCTGTGGAAATGGATAACAATAGCCAACAAATAATAGGAGGAATAGAGCTAAGAGAAAGTGAAGGAGAACTACAAATCCCAAATAAAAAGGAGATGGCAGAAATGTTTAGGAATTTGGAAAAATCAATTAAACAGGAGATGGGAATTATTTGGAAAGACTTGGGACATCTTTTATCCAGAGTAGAAGAAACAGAAGAAAAATTTAAAAAACATGCTCAAGCCATTCCTGAACTGAGAAATCAGATAATGGAGATTAGGCAAGAACAGAAAAAGCTGGGATATATGTTGGAGATACAAGGTAACATGCATAGGAAAAATAACCTCAGAATAAAGGGAGTCCCGGAGCTTGCACAAGAAGAAGATTTAAGAGAGACAATACAAAAAATTCTAAACTCCATCATGGGTAGACCTAGAACTGAGACATTTGTATTGGACAATATATATAGAATAGGAAGGTTCCAACGAGATCGGGTGGAAGAGAGACCGAGAGATGTAGTGGTACATTTTAATAAAAATGGAGAGAGAGAAGAAGTATGGAAGAAGATAAAAGGAAGAGCTAGTATTGAGTATGAAGGAAAAAATCTACAAATTTTTGCAGACTTGACACCTGAGACATTATGGAGAAAAAGATCATTGAGACCACTAATAGAACAGATGAAAAAACAAAATATACAATATAGATGGAGTAGCTCGATGTGTCTAATCGGATGGAAGAATGGAGTTACTGCATACCTGAGATTTCCTGAGGAATTAAGAGACTTTTTTGATAAACTTAATATTCAAAGAATAGAGATTCCAGGTTGGGAAGAAGAAGAAGAAGGAGGGATATATGCTGAGGGAAAAGAGGAGTGGCAGCAAGTTAGAAGAAGGAATAGAGAATGAATAGATAGGGGAATATTAGGGGAAATGGAGGGAAGGTGAACCGTACAAGGTTAGAGTTCTACCTCAAGGTTTAGATCCAAACGTGGCACTAGGCTCACAAAAGGATTAGATGGCAAAGAATAGGCCTAATGGGGGAGGGGGGGGATGGAGAGGGAATGGGGGGGGGTCGAGAGGGGGGGTACAGTAGGGGAGGGGGAGGAGGATGGTATAGGGGGAACTTTTTAAAAATACTCTGCATAGGGAGGAGATGTTTGCAACAAATATGGAAGATATAAGATTTATAACATATAATGTAAAGGGGTTGAATAGTCCCGGGAAGAGATTTAAGTTATTTAAAGAATTACAACATAGAGAAGCTTCGGTAGTATTTTTGCAGGAGACACATCTTGAGATTAAGTCAAATATAAAATTGAACACCAGAAATTATCCAACATGGTTCTATGCAGACTCCCCAACTAAGAGAGCTAAGGGGGTGGCAATTGGGTTTGCTAAAAACGCAAGGTGGGAGGTGGAGGAGAGAGACGGATCCTGAGGGGAGATTCTTGTTTTTGAGAGGTAGACTGCAAGAAATGGAATGTACAATAGCAAATATCTACTGCCCAAATAAGAAACCAGAGGTATACCTGAAAGGGATATTAAGAAAATTGATGGATTTCAAAAGGGGAAGACTGATAGTGGCAGGGGATTTGAATCTATGTTTGGATCCACAGATGGACACAACTTCTTGTGTGCAGAGAGAAGGAGGTAGGTTTCTGAGAATTTTAAAGAAGGAGATACACAAGTGTCAACTAGTGGACATATGGAGAATAATGCATGGAAAGGAAAGAGACTATACCTTCTTCTCTAATGCACACAAGATTTACTCGAGACTAGATTATTTAATGGTAGATCACCAACTTATTGAGAGAGTGGTTAAAGTAGAAATAGAGACAATGACTCTCTCAGACCACGCCCCGGTTATAATGAAGGTAAGATGGGGGAGGAAGTTAACAAGGGGAGTAGGATGGAGGTTAAATGAGGCTCTGCTACAAGACCAAGAGATTGATCAGAAGATCAGAAAGGAGATGGAAAGATTTTTTCAGGAGAATGAAACAGAGAATGTGTCAGTGGCCACAGTGTGGGAGTCCCATAAGGTATATATTAGAGGTATACTGATTGCGTTAGGGGCAAAAAAGAAAAGGGAAAGGAGTAAGAAATTAACGGGGCTTTTAAAAGAAATATATGACCTGGAACAGATCCATAAAAATAGAGCAACAAGTGAGATAAGACAGAAGGTAATAAAAAAGAAGAAAGAACTGGAGTTATTAATGGAAGAAGAGAGGAGGAGAGTACTTAATAAAGTAGCAGGAGAGAGGTATAGATGGGGAGATCGACCAGGAAAATATTTAATGAAAGCCCTAAGGAAAAAGAAAAATAGAAATTTTATATAAAAAATAAGAAATCCCAAGGGAGAAATGGCTCACTCTACTAAAGAGATCGTAAAGGTGTTCAAGGAATATTATAGTAAGTTGTATAATATTAATTCCCAGGATGTAGTGAATGAAGGTGAAAATGAGAGTAGAGAAAAAAGAAGAATATACTTAAAAAATGCAGGACTACCAAAGTTAGGTGAAGACCTATTGAAATCCCTGGAAGTAGAAATCACACAGGAGGAAATAAAAATAGCATTAAAAATACTAAGGTGGGGAAAAGCCCGGGTCCAGACGGATATACCGTGAGGTATTATAAAAAATATAGTGAATTGCTAATACCTAAATTGAAAGATTATATGAATGCCGTGGGTGGAGAAATGGAGATTAGACAGGAATCCCTACAAGCCCATGTAACACTTATATATAAAGAAGGGAAGGATACTACTCAATGTTCCAGTTATAGACCAATTGCACTGCTAAATATAGATACGAAGCTATACGCAAAGGTCCTAGCAAATAGAATGAAAGATTTAATGCCAGAATGGATCCATGGAGATCAGGTGGGCTTTGTATTGGGGAGAGAGGGTAGAGACAATGGAATCAGAACTATGTTATTGATCCAGAAATCTAAGAAGGGGAAAACCCCGGTAGTGGTGCTCTCGATTGACGCTGAAAAGGCTTTCGATAGAGTAAACTGGAGCTTTATGATGGATACCCTAGAGATCATGGGAGTAGGTGGTAGAATGAGGGAGCGGATAGGGAAGTTGTATAGAGCGCCCTCTGCGGTTATTTTGGTTAATGGTGAAAAATCTGACCCCATAGAGATGTCAAACGGGACAAGACAGGGATGTTCATTGTCCCCACTGTTATATGTATTATCATTGGAACCTTTGCTGGAAACAATTAGGAAGAACGTAGACATAAAGGGAATGCAGATAGGGAAAACTGAACATAAAGTGGCAGCCTTTGCGGACGACTTGCTGTTCTATGTAGGAAATCCTAGGATAACACTCCCGAACTTAATAAAAAGCTTAAAGGAATATGGGAAATTATCAAATATAAAAATCAACCCAACAAAAACTGAAATCTTAAATGTAAATCTTCCGAATAGTGAGAAAGAAATGATACAAAAAGAATTCCCTTTTATATGGAGAGATAAAGAGATAAAATATTTAGGGGTTAAACTTACTGCTTCATACACAAAATTGTATAAATTAAACTATATTGCTCTCTTAAACGAGATCAAGGAGGAACTGAAGAAATTGGGAGGAGGAAACCCCTCTTGGTTAGGACGTATAAATCTGATAAAAATGATAATTGTACCCAAAGTTTTGTATAAATTTCAGATGATCGCAATTAGACTCCCAGAGGCCTTTTTTAAAGAAATTAAAAAGATGATAACAAGATTTATATGGAAAAATAAAAAATCTAGAATATCTTATGACCTGATGACTAGGAGTAAAGAGAGAGGGGGATTGGGAGTGCCAGACTTTAAGAGATACTATAATGCTGTAGTTCTAACAAGAATTTCTGATTGGACACACAATGTAGAGGGGAAAAGATGGGCCAAAATAGAGGATGATCTGAGTGGAGTGGATTTGAGTAGAAGCATATGGGCACCTGCACAATATAGAGGTTTAAAAGACACCACAAGTGTATATACATTGAATGTTTTAAAGGTTTGGGATAATTTACATAAATGTATGAAATGGGATTTTAACTCACAATTAATGTCACTAAGGAATATGGAGTATTTTCCACCAGGTATAGAGGGGAGTGTGGGAAAATGGATTAAAAAGGAAGATATTCAACTGAGAGATATTATGGACGGACAGAAATTGAAAACACTGAAGGATTTAAAGAAAGGTGGAGGGGAACTTTTTATTAAGATTGATGAGTGGAAATATCACCAATTAAAACACTTTGTAGAAGGGCTTCCGAAACATATGAGAGGAAGAAAGGAGTGGAATTTGTTTGAGAGGTTGTTGGAATCACGGGGAGATGAGAAACGGGGTACGGCAAAAATTTATAAGATTCTCACTGAGTTAGTCATGGAAGTAAAACCAATCTATATAGATAAATGGGAAAAGGACTTGGGGATAGAGATATATGAGGATAAACAGAGGAAAATACAGTTGCAAGAAAAAGTATGTGAACCCCTTGGGATTACGTGGAGTTTTGCATGAATTGGGCATAAAATGTGCTCTGAACGTCATCTAAGTCACAACAATAGAAGAACACAGTCTGCTGAACATAATACTACACAAACATTAGACTTTGCCATGGTGTAATTGCACATAACATGTAAACATTCACAGTGCAGGGAGGAAAAAGTAAGTGAAGCCCTAGCTTAATGACTTCTCCCAGAGCTAATTGGGGCCAGGAGTGAGCCAACCTTGACTCCAATCAGTGTGATGATATTGGATGTGTTGCTGACAGCTGTCCTGCCCTTAAAAGACACACACCTGTTTTGGGTTTACTGGTTTCGAGAAGCACTGTCTGATGTGAACCATGCCTCGCAGAAAAGAGCTCTCAGAAGACCTACGATCAAGAATTGTTGACTTGCATGAAGCTGGAAAGGGTTACCAAAAGTATCTCCAAAAGCCTTGATGTTCATGTGTCCACGGTAAGACAGACTGTCTACAAATGGAGAAAGTTTAGCATTGTTGCTACTCTCCCTAGGCGTGGTCGTCCTGTAAAAATGACTGCAACAGCACAGCGCAGAATGCTGCATGAGGTAAAGAAGAATCCCAGAGTGTCAGCTAAAGACCTACAGAAATCTCTGGCACATGCTAACATTTTTGTTGACACATCTACAATAAGGAAAACATTAAACAAGAATGGAGTACATTAGAGGACACCACGGAGGAAGCCATTGCTGTCCAAAAAGAATTTTGCAGCACGTTTGAAGTTTGCAAAAGAGCACCTGGATGTTCCACAGCACTAGTGGCAAAATATGCTGTGGACAGATGAAACCAAGATTGAGTTGTTTGAGAAGAACACACAACACTATGTGTGGAGAAAAAAAGACACAGCACACCAACATCAAAACCTCATCCCCACTGTAAAACATGGCAGAGGGAGCATCATGGTTTGGGGCTGCTTTGCTGCCTCAGGGCCTGGACGGATTGTTGTCATTGATGGGAAAATGAATTCCAGAGTTTATCAAGACATTTTGCAGGAAAACGTACGACCATCTGTCCGCCAACTGAAGCTCCGCAGAGGATGGGTGATGCAACAGGACAATGACCCAAAGCATACAATTAATTCAACAAAACAATGGCTGCAACAGCACAGAATACGCCTTCTGGAGTGGCCCAGTCAGAGTCCTGACCTCAACCTGATTGAAATGCTGTGGCATGACCTTAAGAGAGCGATTCACACCAGACATCCCAAGAATATTGCTACACTGAAACAGTTTTGTGAAGAGGAGTGGTCCAAAATTACTCCAGATCATTGTGCAGGTCTGATCTGCAACTACAGGAAACGTTTGGTTGAGGTTATTGCTGCCAAAGGAGGGTCAACCACTTATTAAGTCCAAAGGTTCACATACTTTTTCCTCCCTGCACTGTGAATGTTTACATGTTATGTGCAATTAAACCATGGCAACATCTAATGTTTGTGTGGTATTATGTTCAGCAGACTGTGTTCTTCTATTGTTGTGACTTAGATGACATTCAGAGCACATTTTATGCCCAATTCATGCAAAACTCCACGTAATCCCAAGGGGTTCACATACTTTTTCTTGCAACTGTATATAGACTTATACATGAAAATGTCAGTATGAGAGAGGTGGAGGTTAATTATAAATGTTTGGTAAGATGGCTCATCACACCGAGTGTTGAACATAAAATAGATGTAGAAAGAACACAAGATTGTTGGCAGGGGTGTGGAATGATTGGTACGTGGTTTCATATATGGTGGGAATGTCCAAAGATCCATAGGTACTGGGAGACAATGGTTAACTTAATAAAGAAAATTTCAGAGATAAAGATAGGACTAGATCCAGAAGCATGCCTATTACATAGTACAGATATACCAGTGAATAAATATAAAGATTTGGGCATATGGTACTATGTGAATGCAGCAAAGGGTTTGATACCTAAATTCTGGCATAGTCCAGAGGTGCCGAGAGAAAAGGACTGGGTAGAGAGAGTAAATCAGATTAGTAGGATGGAGAAATTGTATTATATCCAAGAAGACAAGATGGAGATTTACAATAGGAGATGGAGGAAATGGGAAGATTTTGTACATCAAACAAATATATGTGAAGCAATGGGAAATGTTAAGTGAAGTTTCTTTTTGATTCTATAAGGAAGGATGTAAGAGGGAAATGCAGAGTGGGAGGGTGGTGGGATGGAGTAGGGAGTAGGGGTGGAGGGAAGGGAAATAAAAAGGGGGAAATAGAAGGAGATAAGAATTTTATATAATATATGAGATTGTTGAAGAAATGTATTGTGCATCTTTCCTTTTTCTCTTTTTATATGTATTTATAAATATGAAAAATCAATAAATATTTGAATTAAAAAAAAAAAAAAAGAAGATGGCCCTAAAAGAGAAGAAAACTAAAAGAACTCATGGAACAGGGGTCAAGAAGGATATTCAATAGGGTCACAAGAGAAAGATATCAGTGAGGGAATAGACCTTGAAAATATTTAATGAGGAAGCTTAAAGGAAAAGAAATCTAAAAATATTATAGAAAGAATTAATGATGGTAAAGGAGGAATGGTGTACACCACCACTGATATTGCAAATAGGTTTCATAAATATTATTGCAGGCTGTACAATGTGAGCCCCAGCAATAAAAAAGAAACGGAAGATGAAAAGAAGAATAATAGGCAGAAATATTTAAAGGAAGTGGAGTTGCCAAGATTAGCACAAGAAAATTTTGAGGCCCTAGAGAGATCAATCACCCCAGAGGAAATTACCCTGGCCATAAAATACACGGCCGCAGGAAAGAGCCCTGGCCTGGATGGATACACTATAGGATATTTTAAAATGTTTAGAGACCTCCTTGTTCCTAAAATGTGTGGTTATATGAATGCAATAGGGGAGGGACTGAAAATGAGGGAGGAGTCCTTGCAGGCTTATATAATGATTATACTTAAAGAAGGGAAAGATAGTACACAGTGTGCCAGTTACAGGTCCATATCCTTGTTGAATATTGACACCAAACTACAGTATATGCTAAGGTATTGGCAACCAGAATAAAGGAGTTGATGCTGGATTGGGTATACTTAGCTCAGGTAGGATTTATTCCAGGAAGAGAAGGTAGGGACAATGATCTGAGATCATTGCTCCTCCTAAAAAGGGTAAAAAGAGAAATTGCCGACAGTGTTCCTGTCTATAGATGCTGAAAAGGCTTTTGACAGGGTTAATTGGGGATTTATGTTTGATACATTGGAGGCCTTAGGATTAGGGCCTAAAATATTAAGGTGGATAAAAGGGCTTTACAACAGTCCGTCAGACACGATTAACGTTAATGTTCTTTAAAATATATAATGGTGAACTGCAGAATTAAATATAGCAGGAATAAAAATATGGGAGGTGGAACTCAAGGTGGCAGCATATTATTTATTTATTTATTTTTTTTCCAAAAAAAACAAAGTTTATTGAAAACAAGATACATATGATCACACGAAAATGTACAGATGAAATGCACATAGGACAAACAGCAAAGCATAAATCATACAAAGGCAAATGAGGTCCAACGCAAGACCAAACAGTGTGGATGAACTAGGCCACGACAGGGTTGTGCCTGCAATATTTAGGTATGCTTGTCAAGTGCTAAAAATAAAGAGACGTCTGGCCTTCCACCATAACGTCTTGCGATAAAAATCTGTAGGGGGGAGAAGAGCAAGTACGATGCCTATGTGAGAGTCAATACTACAGAATACGATGGTGGAATTGTGCGAATGTAGGAGTAATTGTCGTGGGAACTGCGAACGAATTGCGGGAAGTGATGCTGACAGCATACTCAGTGTGCTATTAGAAAAATTGTCCAAAACGTGTAAAAGCATATGAAAAGAAAAGAAAAGAGAAGGCGAGAAAAAAGGGAAAGAAAGAGGAAGAGGGGGAGAGAGAGAAGAAAAAAAAAAGGGGAGGGGGAGGGGGGGGAGGAAGGGAAGCAAGTGGGGAAGGGACAACCGTCAAAAAGATCTTATCCTCAAGACAAACAGTAGCGGGAGTGGGTGGAACCTAAGCTATCATTGGCGTCAAAAGAAAGCGTGTGTAACACCGGGGGGAGTATGATGGCACCCTCAGGTCAAATACCACTAAATAACACTATCAGGAAGTCCAAATTAGGTTTTAGACAGATTGGTCCATGAGGGATCGATACTCCGGGGTAGTCAGAAAATGGGTCCAGCAGGCCCATACATGAGAGAATTTCATAGGAGTATCGAGGGCAGTCGCAACCAGTTCTTCCATGTCCGCCGTTTTACCCACTCGAGTGAGCCATTCACGGATAGAGGGAGAGCGTGTGGAGCCCCATAGAACCGGAATACAGAGTCTGGCTGCGTTGATCATGTGCATGGCTAATGATTTAAAATACTGAGCCCTGGGAAGGGAAGAGTGATGGAGGAGGAATTGGGCAGGAGAGAGAGCTAAGGGTAAGGTAGTTATAGACACTACTAACCTATGGACCTCCTGCCAAAATGGTTGAAGAATTGGGCAAGACCACCAAATGTGAAGAAAGGACCCATCCGGGGTCCCGCATCTCCAGCAGCTGTTGGGGAAGGCGGGGTTAAAATGATGAATTCTTGAGGGAGTTTGGTACCATCTAGAGGCTATTTTGTAGCTGTTTTCTTGTGTCGAGACATTGAGGGAACATTTATGAGAGTATTGGAAAACCAGGTCCCAGTCTGAGTCCGACAGCTCAGCATTAAGATCTCTCTTCCACGCCCGACATGCGGGGAGGGAGTCATAAGACTAGGCTCTCCACTAGAAGTGGGTAGATCTCCGAGATCAGATGTTTCCGCGGTTCAGCCTTCGCGCATGCAGATTCAAATGGGGTAAGAGAGCGATGCCAGTTATGAGGGGGTTTATGAGAGAGCAGATAATGTCTGATCTGGAAATATACCCAGAAAGGGAATTCGCGAATACCCAGGCTTTCCTGCAGTTCACTGAGCGTTTTCACTAGAGATGAGCGAATCGAACATGGCGAAGTGGAATTCGTTTCGAAGTTCAGGAAAAATTCGATTCGCGCCGAATCCGAAAATTAGCAAACTTCGGATGCATGAATTGAATTTTCCCAAAAATGGCGGCGACATGTGTGGCGACGGAGCGGGGATCTCTGGGAAGGCGCGCAGACAAGGCGCGCTGACCCATAATGCATTCATTCATGACATGTGATCGCATTAGCCAATCAGCAGCCAGCCAACCAGCACTGTGTAATGGTGGAGCTATAAATTGCGGCCATCTTAGAATTCTCCATTAGCCTCCGGTCATTCAAGAGAGACAGACCTGTCTGTATTAGGGACAGAGTTAGGGCCAGAGAGACTTTAGGGCCACAGAATCGTTACTTAGAGACACAGAATCGTTACTCAGGGACACAGAATTGTTACTCAGGGACACAGAATTGTTACTCAGGGACAGACACAGAATTGTTACTCAGGGACACAGAATTGTTACTCGGGGACACAGAATTGTTACTGAGGGACACAGAATCGTTACTGAGGGACACAGAATTGTTACTCAGGGACACAGAATTGTTACTCAGGGACACAGAATTGTTACTCAGGGACAGACACAGAATTGTTACTCAGGGACACAGAATTGTTACTCAGGGACACAGAATTGTTACTGAGGGACACAGAATTGTTACTCAGGGACACAGAATCGTTACTCAGGGACACAGAATCGTTGAATTAAAGAGTATGTCAGACAACACGCAGAGGAGTGGCAGAGGAGGCAATGTTTCAGGAGCGAGCAGACGTGGCAGCAGAGGAAGGGGTTGAGGCAGCACTAGTCGCAGCCAGAGGCCAGTGCTCCCGGTGTCATCCAGCGGTCGTGTCTCCACCGACAACCCTGCCGTCATCGATTGGTTGGCTCGGTCGTCTTCCTCTTCCCAGGTCACCTCTGACACCTACAGCCAACGGTCGGTGGGTACGTCAGACACAACCGTTAGTTGGTATGGCCCGGGAGCAAGCCCACTGAAATCACGTGTCCTCTACCTGCCCCTGTCCTTTGGTGTTCCCTCACCAAGCGAAGTATCGCATGCTGTGGGCTCAGCCCCACTGTACAGTGAGGAAGAGCTAACAGAGGGCGGTCAGGAACGGGGGGAGACATCCGCCTCTTCAGCAGCCAGGCGAAGAAGTACTGGCGAGGAGAGTGGCTCGGTAGCCGGTCTAGAGACAGGTCTGTCTCCTGACCCACACGCAGCCGAGGGGGCTAGTAGTGAGGCGGAGACCCTAATTGATGATGATGAGGCTGATCGCACTTGGCAGCCTCGTCGTCATCTGCCAGGCCTGTAATCTGCCATGGGCCCCCGTACCGACTCCTTATGCTGCTGCCAGGCCCGTAATCTGTCATGGGCCCCTGTACCGCCTCCTCATGCTGCTGCCAGGTCCAGAGTGTGTCATGGGTCCCTGTACGGCCTCCCATTGCTGCTGTCTCCATCGCCACACTCTGCCATGTGCCACTTTCAGGTCTCCTCACACTGCTGGTGGGTTCCATTTTGTCATAGGGTGCTGGCAGATTACGGGCCTCCCATTGCTGCTGCCAGGCCCGTAATCTGTCATGGGCCCCTGTACCGCCTCCTCATGCTGCTGCCAGGTCCAGAGTGTGTCATGGGTCCCTGTACGGCCTCCCATTGCTGCTGTCTCCATCTCCACACTCTGCCATGTGCCACTTTCAGGTCTCCTCACACTGCTGGTGGGTTCCATTTTGTCATAGGGTGCTGGCAGACTACGGGCCTCCCATTGCTGCTGCCAGGCCCGTAATCTGCCATGGGCCCCCGTACCGACTCCTCATGCTGCTGCCAGGCCCGTAATCTGTCATGGGCCCCTGTACCGCCTCCTCATGCTGCTGCCAGGTCCAGAGTGTGTCATGGGTCCCTGTACGGCCTCCCATTTCTGCTGTCTCCATCGCCACACTCTGCCATGTGCCACTTTCAGGTCTCCTCACACTGCTGGTGGGTTCCATTTTGTCATAGGGTGCTGGCAGACTACGGGCCTCCCATTGCTGCTGCCAGGCCCGTAATCTGCCATGGGCCCCCGTACCGACTCCTCATGCTGCTGCCGGGCCCGTAATCTGTCATGGGCCCCTGTACCGCCTCCTCATGCTGCTGCCAGGTCCAGAGTGTGTCATGGGTCCCTGTACGGCCTCCCATTGCTGCTGTCTCCATCGCCACAATCTGCCATGTGCCACTTTCAGGTCTCCTCACACTGCTGGTGGGTTCCATTTTGTCATAGGGTGCTGGCAGATTACGGGCCTCCCATTGCTGCTGCCAGGCCCGTAATCTGCCATGGGCCCCCGTACCGACTCCTCATGCTGCTGCCAGGCCCGTAATCTGTCATGGGCCCCTGTACCGCCTCCTCATGCTGCTGCCAGGTCCAGAGTGTGTCATGGGTCCCTGTACGGCCTCCCATTGCTGCTGTCTCCATCGCCACACTCTGCCATGTGCCACTTTCAGGTCTCCTCACACTGCTGGTGGGTTCCATTTTGTCATAGGGTGCTGGCAGATTACGGGCCTCCCATTGCTGCTGCCAGGCCCGTAATCTGCCATGGGCCCCCGTACCGACTCCTCATGCTGCTGCCAGGCCCGTAATCTGTCATGGGCCCCTGTACCGCCTCCTCATGCTGCTGCCAGGTCCAGAGTGTATCATGGGTCCCTGTACGGCCTCCCATTGCTGCTGTCTCCATCGCCACACTCTGCCATGTGCCACTTTCAGGTCTCCTCACACTGCTGGTGGGTTCCATTTTTTCATAGGGTGCTGTATGGCCTCCCATTGCTGCTGCCTCCACCGCCACACTGTGGCTCCACACTCTGGTTTTGGCCCTGTGACTGCCCAAATGAGTGAAGTGTGCGGTGATTCTAAGATCGACGGCACTCATCTGCATGTCATACTGACTGACAGTATTATTTCTCTTCCCCAGCAGACTCCAAGGGCATTTAAATTAAAGGTACAGTGTTCTGCACTAATATAAAGGCTCTCTGAAGCCTAGAAACACCCTTTTTATAAGTTAAATTCGCAGCGAATATATTCGACTCGAATCAAATTTATTCCGCGAATTCGCCGAATCAGCCGAATCGAATTTTTGAATAATTCGCTCATCTCTAGTTTTCACCTTGCCTTTGTGGAGAAAATGTTTCACTAAGATCTGTTTGTGTGGCCAGTGTTTCATTAAAAAGTCTTTATGCATCCCAGGGGGGAAGTCAGGGTTGAGGCGTATAGGGGTCAGGGGGTTGGGTGTGTCAGAAATGGCTGCAGATCTACAAGCCGATCGGAAAATTTTTAACGTAGGTCCCACCAAGGGATGGGTGAGAAGAGCTTGTGGCGTGTGTTTCGGCGAGAGCCAAGGAATCGATGCCAGGGGGAAGGGCGAGCAAGCATTCTCTATAGATATCCAGTCTTTAGAGGCAGTATGAACGTACCAATCAACTATCCGGGAAAGATGACAAGCCCAATAGTAGCGGTAAAGATCAGGAAATCCTATACCCCCTTTATGTTTAGAGAGGGTTAATTGGGAGTAGGCAATACGCGGACGTTTGTGGCTCCAAAGGAACAGTGAACACAGTCTTTTGCAAGAAGCAAAGAAAGCAAGAGGTAAGTGAATTGGTAATGTTTGGAAGAGATACAGGAGACGGGGAAGTACATTCATTTTAATGATCGCTGCCCTTCCAAACCACGAGAAACAGGGACGGTGCCATTTATTGAGGTCTTCTTGCATAGAGCGAAGAGCGGTAAGATAGTTTTTCACATAAAGGTCATCAAGGTTACTGGTGAGCTGGATACCGAGATAAGTTAGGGAATCCCTTTCCCAGTGAAATGGGAATTGGGCCTCACAAGCAGAGACTAGCTCAGCAGACAAAGTAATGTTAAGGGCGGCAGATTTGGAAAAATTAATTTTAAAATTCGACAAATATCTGAAAAGGGCAAAGTCTTTCAGTAGGTTCGGGAGGGTGATGTGAGGGTCCGCCAGGAACAAGAGAATATCATCCGCATAAGCTGCAAGTTTATATTCCTTGTCTGCCACCGTAATTCCTTTAACATCAGGGTTTAAACAAATTTTCCGCAACAGGGGCTCAAGGGATAGGACAAACAAAAGCGGGGAGAGGGGGCATCCCTGACGTGTACCGTTCCGTAGATGAAAGGAGTTTGACAGATGACCGTTCACCCGGACCCGGGCAGTAGGTGCAGAATAGAGGGCCATTATAAAGTTAAGCATCTTCTCACCCAGACCCAGTGCCACTAAAGATGCGTTCAAGTAATCCCAGGCAATCCTGTCAAAGGCCTTTTCTGCATCCAAGGAGAGGAAAAAACCCGGAGTGTTAGACCTGCGAAGCCAGTGGTGGAGATTAAGGGCCTTGATAGTGTTGTCCCTTGCTTCTCTACCAGGGATAAATCCTACTTGGTCCAAATTGACCATGGAGGGAAGCAAGGGAAGAAGACGATTAGCAATGATCTTAGCGAATAGTTTGACGTCCACGTTCAGCAAGGAAATGGGTCTATAATTGGAGACCTGGGTGGTGTCCTTCCCGTCTTTGGGGATAACTGTAATGTGAGCCTCCAACAGGTGGTTAGGCGACCCTGACGGTTGAGCGAGAGTGTTAAAAGCAGCGAGAAATGGAATACCCAGTATATCTAAAAAAGATTTATAATAGGCTGCTGAAAAACCATCAGGGCCCGGGTTCTTCCCCGGTTTCATCTGTTTTACTGCGGATTGCAGTTCAAGTAAGGTGAGATCATTTTCCAAAGCGTGCACCAGATCCTCTGAGAGGGCGGGTGAACCGTAGAGATGGAGAAATTCAGAGATCAAGGCAGTTCTAGATTTGTCCGAATGGATAGGGGGACGTTCCTGAGGGAGGTTGTACAAAGATGTATAGTAGCGTTCAAAATGGGCGGCAATATCGGGGTTGGATGTAGCCTCAATGCCATCAGAGCCTCTGATTTTATGCACCGTCATACTAGCCCGTTTTTCACGAAGAGCTCTGGCTAGAAATTTCCCGCTCTTGTTTGCGAACTCGTAATACAGCTTATGTGAAAGAATGTATCTTTTTCTAACCACCTTACCCAGTTCCGTGAGAAGCTGTGTGCGTGTACTTGTGAGTTCCAAAAGGGTCGACGCAGCCAGAGTCTGTTTGTGTACTCTTTCCAAAGAGCGGATCCTATCTGAGAGGAGCTTCAGACGCTCCTGTTTGGCTTTCTTACGTCTCGTCGCAATGGCTATGAGGCTGCCCCGAATGACACACTTGTGGGCCTCCCATCGTGTGATGGGTGAGGTGTCTGACGAGCTATTCAAGGAAAAATATTCAGCCATATTAGAGCGGAGCTCTTGAACAATAGCGGCATCTGCAAGAAGGGAAGCATCCAAACGCCAGTATTTGGAGCGCGGGTGCGAGATGGGAAACCGTAGCGTCATGGTGATGGGATGATGATCGGAAAGGACCATCGGTTCTATGGTAGCAGCATGGAGGAGAGGGAGATCTGGTTGCGACAAAAAAAAATAGTCTATCCTAGAATACTTTTTGTGTGGTGGGGAAAAAAAAGTATAATCTTTAACAGTGGGGTAAAGTGTACGCCAGGTGTCATGTAATTGTAGAAGCTGTAATTGTATATGTATTTGCCTGAGGGCCTTGTAGGGTAAAAAAGAACTACCCGAGGAGGAGTCTAGCAGAGGGCTCAAAGGGACATTCAGATCGCCTCCAAGTACCAGTAACCCTTCCTGGAAAGCGGCTAGGTCAGAGACGATTGAGCGCAGGAAGGAGACCTGTTGAACATTGGGGGCATAGACATTGGCGAATGTGATAGGTCTGTTAGCGAATACTCCCTTTATAAACAGGTATCTACCCTCAGGATCCACCATGGAATCTGTTATATGAAACTGGAGGTGTCTGGCGAACAGTATCGCAACCCCCTTAGACTTAGCCAGGGGATTGGTGGCGTGGAGGACTGTGGGGAAGCAGAAATTGTAAAGCTTTGGAATGGAGTCTTGGCGAAAATGCGTTTCTTGTAAAAAGACCACATCCACTTTCTGTTTGTGTAAGTAAGAGAGGAGCATGGAGCGCTTTTCGGGTATGTTCAGACCTTTGATATTAAGTGAAAGGAGTTTCAGAGACAATTGTCCCGGCTGTGAGGTGGAAGAAAGCATGACTGCTGGAAGGCGAAGCCTGAGTCCGAAGCTTCGGTATGCCGAGGATTCGGGGGATGGGAAAAGGAAGGGGGGAGGGGAAAGAAAAGAAAAAGGAAAAAAAAAAAAAAAGGGGGGGTGGAAAAGAAGATTATAGATAGGATACGGCTTGAGGAACAGACCCGCTGTTCCACGTGAGAGAAAGAGAAACAGGAAAAGGGGAAAAGGACGGGAAAAAGGAAGAGAAGCACAAAGATAAAAGGGAAGCTCAGAAAAAAGATAAAGATAGAAGCCGAAAGAAAAGGATCAGTGGAAGCTCGCCGAGCTCACTGTGTGGGGAACGAGGTCGGCGTAAAACCAGGAAGTGCGCATCCGCCGGCCGGTAGCCCCCTATGGGAAATTATAAAAAAAAAGGCAAGAATAAGGGGGCGGGGTTCGAGAGAGATAAGTGGTGTCAGGAGTCCGCAGGGGTGGAGCACAGAGAAGGTTTGGGTACCGGTCTTCCGTGGGGGATGAAGTGTTATGTAACATGCAGAAGAAGAAGACCTGGGCAGATTTATTAGAAGTATCACACGTGAAATGTTGCCGAGCGAGGGGTCTAGCTACACTTAGTATTAAAGAAGTGTAAAGGCACATACAGAGTGAACGCATTGGGAAGGACAGCCTAAGCCAAGGTGAGCGCAAGACAGTAAAGGGGCACCTTGGCTAAACGGAGAACAGCGAAAGACCCCTGCACATATTACAGGCAAACCGCATCACAAGGCAAAAACATAACAAGTCAACATTATCAAAACATGAATGAGCATGACAAGAACAGATAAAACGTCAATAAGCCCCTGTTCAGCAGTTACCAATGAAGCCCCCTAAGATCAAGGCCCGTCATCAAACCCACAAAAATATAAGTATCAAGGGGACTAAATAAGACACAGGAAACCCCCCTCCCCCTTCCCCCACACACAATTATAGTAGCTGGCGCCCTCAGGGAAGCAAAGGGGGCGAGCATCACCTCTCTCGGAATGGCGTAGGAGTGGGGAGGAGGAGGCGGAGGGAAGTGAGCATGGGGGTGAGAAAAGGCACACAGGCCCTCAGGTATGCCATTTTGGCCAAGTGAAAGCCGGGCTGGAGAGAATGATATGGTTCCATGTTGAAATGGCTAACCAGTAGCGGGGAGAGGTGGCGCTCATCCACCCAACCAAACTCCACTGACTATACGAACAATAACACTCCCCTAAAAAAAAAAGCAGTTACCCGTCCCCACCTACAATAACCACCTCCCCTCAGACCACCCCCCGGTGGAATTTTAGAGACACTAACATATGCACACAGAAAATATAAAATATACGTTACAAATTGAGCAGTAATCACTTCCGAAGGATTGGGAAGGCCAGGCGTTCCAATGTCCACGGAGAGGGTGGGGGGGGTGAACAAATCATCACAGAACAGCCCCAAGCGAGCAGCAGGACGTCCGCAAAGACGTGAGGGCGAAGTCCAGAGCTTGCCAGGAAGACGAGGCTTGAGGACTTTCATTGCCCAGGATGCATCCGGATGGTAATTGGAGATAGAAGGCTGGGAGACGGCACAAATCGATAACCAACTGGAGGCGGAGGACTCGCTGTGGGATGCGGAGAACTAGGTGACGATTAGCAAGGCAGAGCCCAGAAACTGTTCCCTCTTGTGAGAGGACGAGTCAGTTAGAATGAGGCCACCGCCCGACCTCTTGGAAGGCAGGAAGGAACTGTGGAGGCCCAAAATTTTTCGTATAGGATAGTGACAGAGTCCCATGAATCGCAGGCTGTAATCTTGACGGATAAGTAGGAAAGGCAGTAAAGTAGGAGTCCGACGAGCATTGATCATAGAGCGCCAGTGCGCAACTGGAACATGTGGGGCGAGTGGACGAAAAAGGTGCGCAGTCGCAGTAGAACGTAAACACTCAGCAGTGTATGCATCGAAGAAGCAGTGTTGAGGGAAGGACAGGGACCATTAGGTTTCACGTCGTGGCCTCCTGTGCGCTGGAGAGGCCGTCGGGCTAAAGGTAGTCGTGGCGTCCCCTATGGGGGGTCTCGGAGGGGTCGATGGGGCCATCCGCCCTCTACGATAAGACTGACCGCGCCAATCCATAGCACTATCCTCGGCTACCAAATCCTGGGATAGCGGTAGTCTCATGGAGCTGAACCAATCAGGCAGGTCAATCGGTGGGATGTCTATAGAGGCACAGAAAGAGGGCAGTTCTTCAGGGGTTCGCAGGTTGTAAGAACGACCACCAACTTGTACAGAGAGACAGAAGGGGAACCTCCATCTGTACGGAATGTTACGCGAACGTAGCGTATACAGAAGAGGGCGTAAAGCGCGCCGTTGGCGTACGGTGGTGCTGGATAAGTCCTGAAACAATTGTATTTCTGTCCCCTCATATAGAAGGCGCCCTCTGTCTCTAGCACATCGGAGGACATCTTCTTTGACCGGAAAACTTACTAGGCAGCAAACGATATCCCTGGGTGGGTCTGCGTCTCCCCTCCTGGGGCGGATCGCTCTGTGCACACGTTCAATGTCAATCGGGGTTACTGGTGGGCGACCAAGGAGGTTATTGAATATGGCCATTGCTGCCTTGGGAATATCGGTATTTTCTACTGATTCTGGGAGACCGCGGATTCTGATATTACGCCTGCGGCCACGGTTATCTAAATCCTCAATATGCCTGTGGAGTTCTCTAATAGTGGAAGCGTGTATCGTTGACTGATGTTGTAAATCAAAGATGGCGGAGCCAGTTTGCCTGGATGCGGATTCCACGTGTTCCAATCGCGAACCCAAGGCCCTTAAATCATTATGCAGATCCCCCAATGCTGCAGTGAGTGTGGCTGTCAGGGTGGCCTTAATGTCAGCTGCCACAGCCTGAAGATCCCTTAGGGACAGAAATTGTGAGGCAGGGGGGACATCCTGCTGAGGCACTGTGTCTGGGGCTGCCTGCATGTCAGAGCAGGGAGGGTGGAGTGTATCAGTAGCCGTAGAGAGGGGGGGGGGGAGGGGGAAGCAGCAGGAGAAGGAGATGGCTGCGGCCCTTCCCTTTGCTGCTGGGAACAGAAGAGCTCCTGTATGTGTCTCCCCTGCACACCCTGGCTCCGTGGGGAGCGCGATCAGGCACCGGATGAGGTCCGGTCATTCTTCCCCATATTGTGGCAGCTCTCTCTCACCCCGCTCCGTTGTGCGGCGATTCAGAGGGATCCGGCCGGCGGGAGCTCCCTCACTATGTGGCCATCTTCCAGCCGCGGCAGACCACGCCCCTCGCATATTATTATTATTATTATACGGTATTTATAAAGCGCCAATGGTTCGCTCAGCGCTGTACATTACAATGTAGATATACATTATATATGGATATACTTACATGGATATACATTACATATGTGGATGATATGCTGTTTTACATCATAAATCCTAGAATCATGTTGCCTAATTTAATGAAATTATTAAATCAGGGGGAGTGCGCATGTGCGGCCGGCGGGGCGGACATGGAGAGCTAGAGCTCCTTCTCACCGTCGGATGACAAGGAAGTCCGCCCACGGATCTCATCCGGCACGGCACCTGAAGAGGTACATACCTCCACAGTGACACCCCCCTGATCCGATCTGGCTCGGTAAACGGCCGGCGGTCGGCGGGACAGGCATAAGGAGCTGCAGCTCCGTCTCCCCTCTAGGACGCACAGGGTTCCGCCCACCTCTCACAGGTCTGCATCTAAGCCCAAATACTGCCATAAACGGATCAGGGGGGCTCCACTCTGAGGGGCAACCCCACCTGACAGATAGCAACATGGTGAAAGGGGCACCCCGCCACCAGGCTCCACCACAACAGAAGCCCATAAAGGAGGCACTAGCAAAGGCCTCATCCAAAATGGCCACAGCTACACCACAAAGCAGCAAGAAGGCTACAGGAGCCTATGCAGTTCTGAGGGACACACTGCCCAGCCATCCCAGCGCATCTGAGGGTGAGTCCGATGTTGATCCAGACACCCCCACACACGCCCCGACACCTGACCTTACACCCCCAATCTCCTAGCACGATTTGAGAAGATTCTGCATAAATCCCTGAAACAAATCTCTGACAGTATCACCGCTACGCTGTCCAGAGAAATCCGCGAACTGGGACAACGCATGGCGGACCTAGAACAAAAAGTAGACGATCTTGACGCCTGACTTCAGACACATGCTGACGATCTTGATCTCTTGCGTGATGAAAACGCAACGTTGCTAGCGTGCCTCGAGGACTTCGAAAATTGGGCAAGGTGCTCAAACTTGCGTATCCATGGCCTTCCAGAGTCGATCGTCGATGTCCAGTCTACTGTAACAGCGCTGTTCCAGGAGCTTGCCCCAGCCATTCCAATTGACCGATTAGAAATGGACAGGGTCCATAGGGCATTAGCCCCATGGCGCCCTGATGGCCCACCATGTGATATCATAGCCAAGCTCCACTTTTTTCGTACTAAAGAACAACTCCTGCAGGCAGCCCAAAACGCGGAATCCCTACAATTCCAAGGCCACACCTACCAATTGTTCCAAGATCTTTGCCCAACAACCATCGCTAAATGTAGAGCTATGAAACCTCATCTGCAAGCGCTTCAGCATCATGCGATACCATATAAATGGAGCTTACCCTTCGCAGTACGTTTCCAATATCAAACCTGGGACTACTCTTGAAAAACCCCCGAAGATCTACTGGACACCCTGCATAACCTTCAGCTACACTCCCCTTTGAGCCAATCAGAGGGTACTAAACGCAGATCTACATCCTACTCACCACGGAAATCCTATCCTCCACGCTCAGCCGACGGTCAACTCAGTGTCCACAAACATGGCGCTTCTCATCACCGGGCCCACCTCCACAAGACACCATGGACTAAACCGCGTCCTTCACCTCTTTTCATACCACACACTTTGGACTAGCCATCACTTGATCAGCGGCGAGGTTACCACCTATAGTATCTACTTTCCCTGCTTCACGCTTTGACGCAGGCATTATGTAACCTCATGCTGGTCATCGGGGCTTGTTTGGCCCCGTAGTTCCTCCCTTTTCGATGTTTGCTTTTGTTTTTGGAAAAAACCCTTATTTGGGCTTTCCTCATATGTTGATGGTCGATATGTCTCTTTGTCTCCCATGTATCCCTTAGAGCCTGTTGCTCATTGTATGCTATTGTTGACATTGCTACTTCTAAGTCGTGTCTTAGATTGTTTGTGGGGGCCTCAGCTCTAGCGGCATAGGATGCTACTTCTCCTCATTCCTGTTGGCCAGTTTTCACACCACAAGCCGCCTGAGCTCAGGACCTCTTAAGTTGTTTGAGTACTGATCTTCCTATTCCTTTCCGGGATCTCCTTACTATACATTTTTTTCTTAAAAACCTCTGTCATCCCCACGGTCCACGTACCTGTGCACTCTCCTTTAGCCTCTGCGCTATTGCTTACTTAATAGTGGTTGAGGTACCACAGGTCCCCGAACCACCCTGACTTTAGGTGGCCCCGGGGACCACTTCTTGGGCCTAGCATGGCCTCACATCACCTCTCCCTGGTATCTTTCCCTATTCATATCCCCTTACTCTTTCCTTCATATGGCTCCATGACCTCACCCAGTGTCTTATACATTCAGACTATCTTACATGGTGGCTACCAGCCTCACTCATGGCTAGCAACACTTTCTCATCTGATGCATCATACACCTTCCTTATGGGCCCATTAAATATTCTCACCCTGAACGTTTAGGGCCTCAACACACCACAGTAGTGCAACAAAGCCTTCCGCTCTTTTGCGTCACTTAAAGAAACGCACTACACCCCTAACTCCACCCCCAAGTTTTTTGGCCCCCGTTACCCGCAGGTCTACCCAGCCTCAGCCGCAGCAAAGTGCAGAGGAGTACTCATTGCCTTCAACCGCACAACATTCTTTACATTATGTAATGAAGTCAAGTATCCTGAGGGTCGTTACCTCCTGTTAACAGGGCAACTCCTAGATGTGGACGTTACCATAGCTACATATTACGCCCCAATCAAGGTCCCTTACCATTCCTTTCCCACCTACTATCGGTTATAGACCACCATGCGCGAGGTACTTTGTCTGCGGAGACTCTAACTGAACTTTATATCCCTTTCTTGACAAATCTCCCCAATCTTCCCTACCCCCAAGCAAACCTTCCAAGCCGTGTTACAACTTCACTCAATGATAGATACCTGGAGGGAACTTAATCCAACTAAGTGTCAATACACTTTTTATTCACACCATCATAAGTCCTTCTCCAGGTTAGATCAAATTTTCATAACCGCCGGCTCCTCCTCTCGGCTCCTGGCTTCTGAAATACTTCCAATTCCCTGGTCAGACCATAGCGCCATATTCACTTCCATGGCCTCCCTAGCCCCATCTCCTTTTGACCCCTCCTGGATTATTAATGACAATTTACTAGTGAATCCAACTCACTGCCTAGAAATTGAGGCTGCTCTCAAAGATTATTTATCTCTAAACCAAACACCCGATATTTCTCCTCTCCTCCTCTGGGAAGCACATAAACCGGTCCTACAGGGATTCTGCATTAGTAAAGCATCCTATTTAAATAAAGTGAAACAACAAAGACATCTCTCCCTCGAGCGAACATACAACCAATCCCATCAAGCCTTCCAAGCAACCCCTACACCAGCCAACCGTGAAGCTCTTGAGCGAGCTCGATTAGCTCTTGATCTGTTTCTCACAGACCAGGCAGAGCTCTCACTTCGTAGATCCTGACACAAATACTATACAAAAGCAAATAAACCCAGTACCTTTCTAGCTCTTTCGCTTCGTAGGCTTGAGCAAACAACCAGACCCATTCGAATACGCACCTCTTCTGGAAACCTCACTAGAAATCCGGAATGCATCCTACAAACCTTTCACAAGCACCTTTCACGACTCTACTCTCCCTCCACACCCTTCGACCTCACCCAGGCCGATGCTCTCCTGGCCCCCATCTCCTTCCCGGCACTCTCTGAGCACCAATTAGCAGCTTTAGAACAACCCATCGCCCCAACTGAAACCTTAAGCGCAATTAAAAATCTAATGCTTCATAAACGCCTAGGACCAGATGGTTTTTCCGCCACGTATTACAAAAAAATTGCCCATCTTCTAATGCCCATCCTTACCAATGCTTTTAATGCCATACTATCGGGCCATACCTTTAACTCAGAATCAGTACAAGCTACCATCTCAATGATCCCAAAACCTAATTCGGATGATACGCAATGGTCCAATTACAGGCCGATCTCCCTTCTCAATATTGATATTAAACTACTTGCTAAAATTCTTTCCACGTGTCTTAATATGTGTATAGGTTCTTTAATCCATATTGATCAGGTGGGATTCATTCCAACTCGACAAGCCAGAGATAACGTCAGACGCGCAACTCTTTTGGCGCATATTGCTAAAGCCCGTAACATTCCTACCTGTTTCCTGTCCCTGGAAATGAGGAAGGCATTTGATACAGTTTCATGGCCATATCTACGCTACATTCTGAGCCGCTGGGGCTTTGGCCCACATTTTTTAACCAGGGTTTTCTCATTATATCGAGAGCCATCAGCCAGAATTAGATACCTAGGACATAGGTCTGCTCACTTTCCAATCTCCCGGGGCACAAGGCAAGGTTGCCTTCTTTCCCCCTTACTCTTTGCTTTGGCCATAGAACTGCTTGCCCTCCTAATCAGAGCTAATTCAGATGTCCGAGGGCTTGAAATAGGTGGCTCTCACCATAAATTATGCCTCTTTGCGGATGATGTTCTGCTTTTTCTCACTTCTCCCTTGACTTCCTCACCTCCCCTCCTCCGGTTTCTCGAGAGGTTTGGATTACTCTCTGGCCTTATAATAAACCCTCACAAATCCACGGCACTTAATATTTCCAGCCCCCCTATGGAGCTGGCACACTTGAAGCAGATACTTCCTTTTCCTTGGTCTCGGAATCATATTCCTTTCCTGGGGATCAAACTGACCCCCAATATATCAGATCTTTATGCAGCTAACTATACTCCTATGCTAACACATCTCACCGCTCTTATGACTAAGTGGTCCTCCTTACCACTCGCATGGCTTGGCAGAATAGCAGTCATAAAGATGTCAATACTTCCAAAAATTTTAGATCTATTCAGAGTTATCCTAATCCCTGTACCTTCCCACTATCTTTGCGTTTTACAGTGTCGCATTTCATCTTATGTATGGGGCACTATCCGCCCCCGCGTACCCCACTCCACCCTCTTTCGCTCCAAACTCAACGGAGGTCTTGGTCTTCCCAATATCGGTAAATATTATCAGGCGGCGCACTTGGCTCAGTTGCCAAAATACCATGCGACCCATGAAATACCTCAGTGGGTTGTTCTTAAATCTATAGATTGTGACCCCCTTTCCATGGCTAACTTACTTTGGCTTAGACCAAGTGACCGCCGCTCGATAACAAACCCCATCACATCTCACTTTTTATCATTATGGGACAAATTTAAGACTCGCTACCTTCTCCAATCATTGCATAACCCCTTACTCTCACATCTCAAGAATCCAGCTTTTCCCCCGGCTTGGTTGTTGCCACTCTCATTCAAATTATGGACCTCTGCTAAACTACTCCGCATTCATCACTTCTGACAGAGGAACAAATTCAAATCCTTTGCTTCACTACAGGAGGCGTATAGCCTCCCACCCTCCGAAATATTCAGATATTTACAACTACAACACTTTTATGGCCCCTACAATAAAATACCCAACCAAACTAACACCATGGCTCCCTTCGAACGAGCTTGCTATAAAGTTCCTCATAGGCGCGGCCTCATTTCATGCCTATACTCCCTCATTGCAACTTCGGCCTCCGCATCCTCCCCTTCATATACCCACAAATGGGAAACAGGCTTGAATAGGCAATTAGATCAATCTGACTGGGACCACATATGGGCCAATACAAAATCATCTTCACAGAACGTTGTAGCCTTGGAAACCAACTATAAAGTTCTGCCCCGTTGGTACATGGTTCCAGCAAGAATCGCAAAATATACCCCTAACTACTCCCCCAACTGCTTCAGAGGCTGTGTAGACCTGGGAATATACTATCACATCTGGTGGGATTGTCCGGTAGCCAAAACCTTTTGGACGGATGTCTTCACTATGATATCCAGACTTAGTGCTCCAACCCACCCCGACAACAGCTCTTCTCAATCTGCGCCCTACCAATGTAACTTTGTCACAATTCAAACTCATCATGCAAGTTACCACAGCAGCCAAGTAGGTCATAGCAAAATCTTGGAAAACCCCCGCCTTAAGCACTGCTGCTGTTAAAACTAGAGTAACGCAAGCTATGATACACGCAAAGGTTGAAGCCACAATTCTTGATACAATCCATAAGTTCTTGAATGTCTGGACTCCCTGGGTCGAGAGTTTCCTTCCGCAAAATTTTGATGAATCCCTCCTTCTTCCCTGATATTCAAATTAAATATTTTTTGCGCAGTACTGGTACCACTTCTAACCGGTTTCACGAATTACTTATATTCCTTCTCACTAGTCATGGAGTCATCCCTGCCTCCCCCTTCCCTCCCCCCCTCTTCCTTGGTCCCCCTCGGTCTCTCCCTAACTCCTCACGTAGCTCTGGAGAGTCTTTATCCCTAGTGAGCAAATTCTTTTTGGCATATTATTACCTCTTGCTAAAATATCTTCTGTATACCTAGAGCCATAAGCTTTGTTGCATTGTTTGACGCTTTCTCTCCCCCTCTGTTTAAAGATATTTCTACTGTGTATATTTTCCCCTATATTTCACAGCGAATACATTGTCTAATGCCAACTGTCAATGTCTTTACCCCTTTGTTTCAAAACCAATAAAATGTTTGAACAAGAAATTATTAAATCAGTATGGCAAGCTGTCAAATTTGAAAAAAAACCCTGCAAAATCAGAGATTTTAAACATCAATATATTAAAATCAGAGGAGTTGAGTCTTCAAAAAGAGTTTCCATTCACTTGGAGGGAAAAAGAAATAGGTTATCTGGGAGTAAAATAAAAGGTCTATATCAGGCTAATTATAACCCAGTAATAAACAAAATAAAGGACAAGTTGAGGAGATTGTCAAAAGGTGGATCTTCTTGGATAGGCCGTATAAATCTGGTAAAGATGGTGATAGTACCAAAAATGTTGTATAAGTTTCATATGCTTACCGGTACACCTTCCGGGATCATTTTTTGAGATAATAAAGTTTATTTGGGCAAATAAAAAAACAAGAATTAGCTATGAGGTGTTATGTAGGGCAAAAGGGGTTTGGGTTTTCCCGATATGAAGAATTATTATTTAGCGATGGTACCATCACATATAATAGATTGGACATTCAATGCACATGGGAAAAGTTGGGTGAATATGAAAGGAATTTTGAGTAGGGCACAGTTAGGGAAGAGGTGTGGATACCACATAATTTTCGCACATTAGATGTGAATATCAGTTCATTAACAAAGATAGTTTTAAATGTTTGGGATAAGTTGTGTAAGCAAAAAGGGTGGAAATATAATTCACTTATGACCCTCCTGGGGGGAATGGAATATTTCCCCCCAGGGAAGGATAACATCTCTGGGTAATGGCTTAAAGATAAAAATGCAAGTGTAGCCTCCCTAGCGGTATTCCCAAGTGTAGCTTGGGGAAAAGTGTCAGTACCACAAGTGGTAACCCCGAGCTACACTCGGGCTTACCATGCGGTGCTGCTCCGCGATCCCTCGATCAGTTACCTTGCCATGCGCTCCCGCGATGTCACTCCTGCAGTGTCCCCGGCAATGTAATCCGGCGGATGCCGGCATCTGTCATCTGGATTCCGTCCCCTGCGAGCATCGGGACGTACAGGGGACGGAACTGGTGGGAAATTTGAAAATGACAAAAAGTGTCATTCACTAAAATCACTAAAATCACATAGTAAAACATTACTGTAGCAAACCATTTCACATACATTTTGTCACTAGTGCTTTGTCCTGTGCCCTGCCTTCATTTTGACTGTTCTTTCTGCCTGGAAACTGAGAAACGTCCATGGCGTCCAAAAAGTGTCCCTTTAGGTCAAAAGGGGTTTTAGACCAGCTAGAGAACAGCGATAGTAAATTAGAACTACTTGCAGAATTGCATGATAATGATTCGTGGGGAAATTCGTCATCAGACACTGAAAACGATTTTGTGACTTTGCTCAGAGATGTGCGCTCTATTTCAAATTTCAGTGTTTTTGGTTTGATTATATTACTGAATTAAATTTATTAATGTTATATTATTATTTTTTATGATTATTTATTAAATTATAATTCATGATTTTGTGTTTCAAGTTTTATCCTACCCTGGATGTTTAGACTCCTTGTTCGGACAGATTTCAGTGAGTTATTCCTAAAAATTTCAGGCCTACAATAAAAAAAAATACATATTTCCATGCAAAAAAATGTACCGCTTTGAGCACAGAATTATGGACATAATCAGACCGCTATTGAGGTTAAAGGATATATTGAACAAAAGGGAAATTGCACACAAGAAGAAATAGGATTTATTTTCACATTAGATGAGTGGCAGTATTGGCAATCAACTCACTTTGTTTCAGCGCTCCCACAGCCACTGAGGACCAAAGAGGATTTGTATCAATTTGAGAAACAGGAGCTTGAAACAGAATTGAATGAACAGCAAAGAAATAAAATATTCAAATTAACACATGGATTGATGAATATGAGCACAGTTGAGAAGAATTACAAATGCCTGGTTTGTATATCACACATAGTAAGGTGCATTAAACAACAAGTAGATGTTTTACCATTGTGTTGGAGAGGTTGTGTGAAAAAGGGAACTATGGGACACATTTGGCGGCACTGCCCAAGTATATGTGGGACTACGGTTCAGAGATACCCTTGGATGTGTTTTTTTTATAAATTCAAACCTTCAATAAATTTGTGCAGGAATAGGGTATTGTACAGGGGCGGACTGACCATTTGGAAACTCGGGCACTGCCCGAGGACCCGGGGTCAGTAGGGGGCCCTATGAGATGCCCCTGGTACCTTTTTCATAGGCTTTTTTGAGTTTGGGCAAGGACACAGGGGCCCCATGGTCCCCTATTGCCCAGGGGCCCCATGAGTTCTCAGTCCGCCCCTGATATTGTATCATTTAGTCAGTGCGGCCAAGGGCTTGATTCCCAAATTTTGGCAAGTCTCAGAGCCACCAAGAGTAAAAGACTGGATAAACAGAGTGGAAAATATTTATAGGCTGGAGGAGTTACATGATATTGAGATGGATAAATTAGATAAATTTAGGAAAAATGGAGCAGTTGATCAAATTTTATCTGAAATTAATTGCAGTCTAGGTGGAATATATTAGAGGAAGTCTAACTGAGATCCCAAGAGAAAGAAAGGTTGTAAGATGGAGGGGTATAGAAATGGATAGAGAACCATGAGGAAGGAAAACGGAAGAAAGAGGATGTGGACAGGGGTAGATGGGTGGGGAAGGGAAAAGGTGTTGCAAAAGGAACTTCAGTATTGGGAATGTGCTTGTGATGTGTATTTCCATCTTATTTTTTTATTATGTGTTGGATGTTCCTTTTGTATCAGAAAATGTAATAAATTATATAAAAAAAAAATAACCTGTTCCCGCATGGCCAATAGCAAAATGATGGACAAGCAGGACTCTCGTCAATCCCGGTGGGCGTCATATCATATCCTCTCAGATCGTGCCTTGCACGTGCCAGCGCTGTGCCGAGATCTGTCACCAGCTGTGTACCTCAGACACAGCTGATTACAGATCTGTGTACCGGCCCATTGCCAGTACCATGTGATCAATCACAGCAGGTCACATGACAATTGTAAACAATGGATGGCTTCCTTTCATGCCATCAATTAAGTACAATTTTGTCACTGGCTGTGATTGGTCACAGTGATGTACAGACTGGGCCAATCACAGCCCATCTGTGTCATGTGATTAGCTGTGGCCAATCACAGCTAATTACAAAAAAACCCTGAATGAATGTATTTCATTCAGTTAAATACATGCGTATGGCAAAAAAAATATTTGCTATAAGCAATCATAATGTCATAATAATAAATAAAAAAATACTGATCACTTCCCCAAAGTAGTACAATAGTGCTATGGTAACATTATACTACTCTGGTTACAGTGTGTTATGAAAAAAAATTGTAAAAAAAAGAAATAAATTGTTGTCATATTGTCACCAGTCAGTGTCCCTGATCACCACCACACCAGATATATGATGACACTGTACTGCACTGGTGACAGTATGTAAAAAAAAAAATTGTGAAAAAAAATCTTAATTTTTCAAAAAATGATGACAAAAAAATTACAACTTCAAAAAAGTTACCATGCCTCTTACTAAATACCAACACACATTCTACTTTGCATATGGGGAATCTCTGTACTGTCCTGACATACATTCCTCTAGCACTAAGTAGTGAGAAGGGGCCACCCCCCGGGCATAGCACCTATCCAATGTGGAATCCAAGGTAACATTTGAATCTCCCAAAAGAAGAAGAAGACCCTTGTGTCGGGAAATGATGGTGCAAAGATGAGAAAAAAATGTATGCTGAAAGCAATTGGGCGCATAGTAAGAGACAAATGTAACCTCCTGGTCCCATAGGGTGCCCTGCAGGAGCAAATTCTTGCCTGTGGGGTCCACTATATTCCGAGCACAGACAAAGGGGAGATTACGTTTGAAAGCTATCAGTACACCCCGGCGTTTCTCAGTAGTCGAGGCCCTGCAAAAAGGGGAATAATGAGGGGAAAGATACTGTGGGGTGGAAGACTGAGAAAACCTGGTTTCCTGTAAATATACCACGTCAATTTGTTGTGATTTGAGGTGATGAAAAACTTTATGTAAATGGTATAAAGTCAGCGCTCCTAAGTAAGCAGCTATGGCACTAAAGGTAATCACAGTATACCCACAAATAACAGATAAAAACAGAGTGCAGCGCTAAAAAATAAATGCAAACGAAAATAGTCCGTAATAATTGAATGGATGTATATATTAACGAATCCCAAGGAATAGCTGATAAAGGCCAGGAGACAATGGAAAGAGTGCGCACTCACCGGACGCGCATGGAAAATGCGCATATAATGAATATCCCCTGGAATCCTTATGGAAAATGAAGAGAGTAAGCTCTAACTCTGTATATCATTCAGCCTGGAGATGTATGAGAGAAGTCCGGAGATCCCCTTTAAGGATGGTATGGTAATCAGCCAGGATCCAAAGCTCCGTTCCTCCGGTGGTAGTAAGCGCACACTACAGGAATCCTGCAAATTGATTTAGCTCCCAAACAGGAACCAAAAAACAGGTGCCCATAGTGTAGTATTTCCAACCAGTTTTAATAAATAAAAATGCAAGGTAAAATACAGGGTAGTAGGCTGTGTACAATGAATATCTTACAGCAGAGTACACAGCAAAAGGTACTGACCCTAAGTTAAAATGGCCGCCGGGCTATCTCGTGGCTCCGGGAGGGAGATGACGTCATGCTCTGTCGGTTCCTCCTAAGGCCTTTCGTGCCCAAGCACATCATCAGAGGGGATACCAACCAGAGCATGACAGACGTCCATCTAATTTGTACTGAATAGCGGCGCTCGCGCATGCGCAGTACGGCGCCGCCATTTTGCCAAAGTTCATGGAGTGCGCATGCGCGGCTCCATAGAGGCCATTTTGCCGTGGATGAAATCATATGCAGTTCCTGATAAACAAAAACGGTTGCTACCAACGTTCAGTGGTGCAGCCAGAAGATTTTATCTTTACACCAGGAAATTAAATAAGGTTAAACACTGGTGCTATATATAATATAATAGATGGGTTAGATGAAAACCCATAAGGTGCAGTTATACTACCAAATGAGGATCAGCATTATTATACTCTGCATTACGGCAAAAGGGACACAAGGGGGTGCCAAATACCCCAAAGGGATAGAACACTGTTTAAAATATATATACATTGCAGATCAAAATAACAACCTATTATATGGTTGTAAAAATCAATACATGATTAATTCATATTAATAGTAAAAACATAATACCAGAATATACAGGACCCAAAGAATCATAATATGGCTCAACATTAAAATTTATAAAATATAAAAGAAAAATAGGAAAAAATACCAGGAATCCAGTAGTATCCGAATGACCATATGTGACGAAGAATGTATAGATACATAATATATTGTCAATCAGTTATTTGCAATGAAGCAGTTGACATCAATTTCAATATTGTGTCCTAATGGGTATAAAGTACCCAGTTAATATACCCACTTAGTTTCTGCTTGTGAGACTGCGCGTGTTTTGTTCATGCCTCTCCAATGTGGGGTAATGATATCGATAGCCGTGAACTTAAGCGAGGTAGGATCTTGATTGTGACAAATCCTATAATGATTTGATAGGGCATGATCCTTGTATCCTTTCTTAATATTGGATACATGCTCGCGTAAACGATCACGTAATCTTCTAGTGGTACGACCCACGTACTGTTTTATATTCAAATGTTTTTTATTGAAATTTTAACATACAAAGAAGAAAAAAAAACAAGGTAAAATGCAATGTTCAATCTTGTTCGATTTGGAAAAATTGAGATATGGAAAGGAAAGTTAAGAGACAAGAAAAGGCTCCCCACCTAGTGGCCGGGGAGCCTGTGTATCCTTAATTTAGTTACATGAGAGGTATGCTCGGTCTGTTGTGAACCGTTCAAGAAGACTAGTGAGGTGTAGATATTGGGGGGAATATGAAATTGAGGAAGGGATGGAACGTAAGAGAAAACATGGAGAGGGAGGAGGGAGGGAAGAGGAGGAGCACCAATGAAGTACTGTTATGAAATATTATATCTATTACAGATAGTAATCATGTTATTACGCATTTGGGATTGTTTAACCATCGCGACCAATGACTTGTAAATTTGTAGAGGGAGGAGTTATAAATTGCCATTCTTCTCTCCATTGCACATTGGAGGTTAAGGGCAGATATGAGGCGGGACACTGAAGGGACGGTGATGGATCTCCATAGTCTGGTGATGTTAGTTTTTGCAGCTGCTAAGACGTGGATGATTATGGTGCGTACGTTTATCTATTCCAATGTGTAGAAGCGCCAGGGCGGGATTTGGAGTTACTAAAGTTCCAGAGAGTAAGGAAATTATCTGGAATACTTTATTCCAGTACGACTTGAGCGATTTACATGCCCAAAGGATGTGGAGAAGTGTACCTTTTTCTCCGCAATGTCTCCAGCAGGTGTTCGTATGTTGAGGGTAAAAGAGGGCTAATTTAGTTGGGGTTAGATACCAATGATGTAGTATTTTTAAGTATGTTTCCCAGTGGGAACTGCATTTGGAAGCTTTAAAGGTGATGGCAAATGTTTTTTCCCAAATGTATGGGGTTATTGTTTGGCAAAGATTCTGCTCCCAATTGATTAAGGAAGAGGTGTGTGTAGTAAATTGTGTCTCAGTAATGAGTGAATAGAAGGTCGAAATTCCTTTCTTAGGATACTGTTTCCTTTGATAGAAATTCTGTGTAGTAGCAGGAGTCTCTATTTCTATTGGTATTTTTGCTGTGTTAATGGAGTGGGCTATACGCATGTAGGTATATTGTTCCCTATCAGGAAGTTGAAATTTCCGCTGGATAGCAGAGAATGAATCTAATTTATGATTCGTGTAAATGTCTTTTATGGAAAGTATACCACGACTTCTCCATGATGATATATTTAGATGAGGGGTGATGAAGTGTAAGGATGTCAGGGGTGTGGGGCTTTTCACATTGCTTGTGTTGCCTTGAGCGCGGGTTGAGAGATCAAACCAAGCATTTAGAGAAGCCTGTATGCAGGGGTGTGTTTGCAGGGTTTTAGGTAGAGCTGCTCTGGGTATGAATAGTATGTCTGTAATTGCGTGTGGTAGGCCTAAGGAGGTTTCCATGTTGGTCCATATCTTTTCTTTGGTAGGGTGCCACCAAAAGAAAAGCTGGTCTAGTAAAGCTGCTTGGTAGTATGATTTCAAGTGAGGAAGACCTGCTCCACCTCTGGAGGGAGGGCGTAGTAGTAGATTCGCAGAGCATCTGGGTCTGCTAGAGTTCCATAGAAATTTGTTTATTAGAGATTGAAGTTTAGCAAAAAAGGTGTGTGTGAGTGGTATAGGAAGTGTCCGAAATATATATAGTATTTTAGGTAATATGCACATTTTCACCGTTGCTACTCTGCCTAAGGTTGATAGCGAGGATGTGCGTAAGCATTTTAGTTCTTGAGGAATGGTTTCCAGTAGAGGTTTAAAATTAGTTGCGTATAGTTGGTTAGTAGTTGCAGTGAGTTTGATCCCTAGATAGGGTATGCTATGTGTTTCCCAAGTAAAGGGAAAATGTGTGGATATTAAGGCTTGGGTTTCAATAGGTGTGTGTAGGTTTAGTATAGACGATTTAGGTTCGTTAAGTTTATAGTATGAAACATCTGCGTATCTGCGTATATGTGTACGTATTGAGCGAAGTGAATTATAAGGGTTCGTAATCATAAGGATAATATCGTCTGCAAAGAGGCTAAGTTTGTGTTCATATTGGTGAAATTTAATTCCCGTGAAGGCTGGGTTGTTTCTAAGATTGGTTGCTAATGGTTCAATAAGTAAGGCAAAAATTATGGGGGACAGAGGGCATCCTTGTCTGGTGCCGTTTGATATGCAAAAAGGCTGTGAAAGTGTACCGTTGGTCAGTACTCTGGCAGTGGGTTTGGAGTAGAGAGAGAGAATTGCTGAAAGCATCCAGCCTGTTATTCCGAATTTTTGTAAAGTAAGGTTCATAAATTGCCAGTGGATTCGATCAAATGCTTTTTCCGCATCTAGTGATAGGAAGATGGAGGGTTGTTTTTTGGTCTCAAGATGGTGTATTAGGGAGATAATTCGTCTTGTAGCGTTAGGAGCCTGTCTACCGGGTATAAATCCCACTTGATCTGGATGGATTAATGTAGGTAAATATGGAAGTAATCGTAGGGCAATTATTTTGGCGTAGACTTTTATATCCGTGTTGAGTAAAGAGATTGGTCTGTAATTTTTTATTAACTGGGGGTCTTTGCCCGGTTTAGGGATAGTAGTTATTACGGACTGTAGCATGTCCGAGGGGAATTCCCCATGTGTTGCGGCATGGTTATAGAGTGTAGCTAGGTGAGAGGTAAGATTGGGTTCTAGTGACTTGTAAAATTCATTAGTATAGCCGTCATTCCCTGGTGATTTGTTTAAGGGGAGAGTGTTTATGGCTTTCTTAATTTCTGGTGGTGATATCGGTACCGAAAGCGATTCAAGGTGGGAGGGGGAGATGCATGGGAGAGTTATGTTCTGTAGGAAGTCGCCAATGGAGAGAGTCGTTGGCTGGATTGTGCTTGAGTCATCTTTTATATTGTATAGGTTTTGGTAATATATTGCAAAGGCGTTGGCTATATCTTGCGGATTAGTTAATGTGGTGTGAGTGCTAGGGTGTTGGATTGTGGAGATTTTAGCTTTGATTCTCTTTTGTTTGACAATTTTTGCAAGGAGTGAGTTTGCCTTATTTCCTAGAGCATAAAATTTGGTTTTAGTTTTTTGAAGATTATTGTCATAATTTTGGAGTAGAATAGCACGTAGTTTGTTTCTTTCTAAAGTTAGGGTCGCGGATGTGGAAGGGTTCGGGGTCTGTTTGTTTATTGTTTCATGTAAACGGATTGAGGTCAGTAGTTGGGTAATTTGTTGGGATCTCTGTCTATTTATGCGGGATTTCAATTGTATGAGGATACCTCTCATGTAGGCTTTGTATGTCAGCCAAAGTGTAGTGATTGAGACATCCGGGGTAGAATTCGTTTCGAAAAAGAGTTTGTGGGCATCTAGGATATGCTTCTGGTTTTCTGAGCTTTTCAGAAGTGAAGAATCCAATCTCCATATAGGTGGGATTGCAGAGCGTGTGTCATCTTCCAAGGATATACTTATCGGAGCGTGGTCTGACCAAGTTATGGTTCCGATTTTGGATGATCTTACGTGTTGTAATGTCCACTTGTCAGTGATGAAATTGTCGATTCTCGAATATGAGAGGTGAGAAGGGGAGTAGTAGGTGTAGTCTCTCTCTGTGCTATGTTGACATCTCCAGATATCATACAGATCGTGATCGTGTAGGAAATGGTTAAAGTCAAGTTTGGAAGGTTTTTTAGTAGAGGATGAATCTAAGAGCGGATTACCCAGTACATTGAAATCGCCAACAATAATGAGTCTGCCTTGTTTATGGCGCGATATGGTTTTGTAAAGCTTGCTGAAAAAGGACAGTTGTTTGCTGTTTGGGCCATATACATTCACTAGGGTGTATGTCATATCATTTATTTGACACACTAAGATATGATATCGGCCATGTGAGTCGGCTATGCTCGAAATAGTTCTGAGTGAGATAGAGTCTTTAATAGCGGTGAGAACTCCATTCTTCTTCTTAGTTTCAGTTGCCATAAATGTGTGGGAGAACTGGTGAAGTTGTAATTTGGGTATTTTTCCTGTGACTAAGTGGGTCTCTTGTATGAAGATGATGTCGGCTTGGGATTTCTTTATTTCTTTGGAGAGCATCGATCTCTTAAAGGGGGAGTTAAGGCCTCGTACATTGAGGGAAGTGATGTTAATCATTTAATAGTCCATTCCTGAGGCGTGTAGTTAAATGATTTGTTATTTGATAGAGGTGTAGTCCCATGAGTGTCCCTTTGCGAGAGTTAAAATTTATAACACTGCGTTGTAGGTTGATTGCGATTGGTAAGCTGTATGTAGTTTTCCATGTAAAGTCATAGTAAATAGCTGTTAGATTGAGGGTAGATAAGTGATGGTGCCATCTTTGAGGGGGAGAGGGGAAACTTAAAACACTAAAAAAGAACTTGCAAAAAATGCAAGAAAATCGAATAGCTTCCATAGCTACTTCAAAACTGGGGGGTGCGAACAATTCTTGACCACCGAAGGGGTCAGGCCAAGTGTAAACTTGAAAATCGAGTTTCAACAATTCTAGGCCAATCGCCAGTGGATCAGTATTGAATGAAAGTCTCTCTGGGGACAAGTTCCCGTATAATTTTGCCTCGTGAGTCTTGTTTATCCTTTTTAGTTAGTTATGACGCCTCCATGTGTTGAACAGGAGGAAGAGCAGTTCCCTGTGTGTCTACGGGTATGATATTCCATGTTTTGAGTAGGTCTAGGCCTGCTTCAAGGGATCTGATTGTGAAAAGTCTACCTTGGTGCCGTACTGTTAGCTTTGTAGGGAAACCCCATTGGTAGGCTATATTATGATTTCTTAGGGCCTTGGTAATGGAAATCATTTTTTTCCTGTTGAGAAGTGTGGCCTTGGAGAGATCCGCATATAATCTAAGATTGGCATGCGTTGGTGGAAGTGGCGGCGGGTTTCTAGCCACCTTCATGATTCTCTCTTTAATATGATAAAAATGTATACGTGCCAATACGTCTCTTGGAATGGCCGCTGGTAGAAATGCAGGTTTGGGTAATCTGTGGGCCCGATCGATCGCAAGCTCTAAGTCAGGAATCGATGGGATGAGGATTTTGATGTATTGTTGTAAATAAGGGAGCAGCGCCTCATTGGTTACTGATTCGGGTATCCCTCTAAATTTAATGTTGTTACGGCGTGATCTGTCCTCTAAGTCGGCTAATTTTAGATTGATTTGTTCGATGTCAGTGGTGTGATCCGTATGAGCGTCAATCAGATCATTATGTGCCTTTATTATTTCTCCCATACTTGTTTCAACGTGTTGTATTCTGCGTTCTTGCTGGTTTATAGCGCAAGTAATTTGGTTGAGTGATGTGGAAAAATCTGTGTGCAGGGTCTGCCGTAGTGATGAAAGCATGTTTTTCATGCATATTTCTGTCAGTGGTTGATCTGATACAGGGAACGCATCTATATCAGGAAAGGCCACATGAGGTGGTGGAGGCGGAGTATTTAAGGCCTGATATGAGGGGTCAAGGTCATGATTCAGTCGTGGCCGAGATTTTGCTGGGCTGCTGGATGTAGGGGACAATGGGGGTGACAACTCACCAGGGTCCCCTGGATACAGTGACTGTCTCAGCCTGGGATCCGTGTGCTGGTCCCTGTAGTCCTCCTCGTGACTGCCTCTGTCCCCCTGCATGCTGCTGTTGTGTCTATTGCGGGCGCCATCTTGGATTTCCGACCCGACGGCCGGGAAGAAATCAGTAAGTTTCCCCGGCTGCCCCGGGGTTTTCCTCCTGCGGGGCATAGCTATCGAGGTGCGGGTGCCTGTCAGCAAGAGCTGGGAGCCGCTTGTTGTCCCCAGAGCCGGTGTGAGCCGCTTAATGCTGGCGGGTGGACGGAGCTGTCAGCAATGCACGTCCATCCGGGTGCCGGCCGCGCATGCGCCCCCCCCACGTACTGTTTTAAACAGGGACATTGAAGTAAATACACAACGTACCTGCTATTGCAAGAAATAAAGTGTCTTATAGTATATGTTTTACCGGTGACATGTGAATTAAATATATTTACCCTGCGTTTTCTGGTGTTATCACATTTACATATAACACACCTGTTGCATGGGTGAAAACCTAATAAATCAGCAAATAGTTTAATATTTTTAGGAGGGTCAACTACATTCGGTGCCAGACTGTGTCTCATAGAGGTCGCTCTCCTAAAGACAATCTCTGGTTTATCTGGCAGAATATTACCCAGAATAGGATCAGTTTTCAAAATATCCCAGTTCTTTTTTATTAATCTACTAATAGATCTATGTTGTACTGAAAATGTTGTAATAAATGGGCAAACTTTAGCTTGTATAGGTCTAGTACTGTTCTGTAGCATTACACTTCTATCAGTGTTGGCTACATTATTGAGGGTATCTACCAGAGTATTATTGTCGTATCCCTTTTCAAGGAATCGATTTTTCAGGATCTGAGCTTGAGAATGATATACCTCTAGATCTGTACAATTTCTCCTAATCCTCATGAATTGACTCTTGGGTATATTCGCCAACCAGTTAGGATGGTGACAACTGTTGGTAGGGATATAGCTTTTACGATCCGTATTCTTAAAGAAAGACTTGATTATAATTCTTCCGTCCATATTCATGAGTGTTAAATCTAGAAAATTTATCTCTTGCTTACTGTAAGAGTATGTAAGGTGAATATTTAATTTGTTATTGTTCAAGGTGCCAAAAAAGTTGGTTAAAGATTCCTCATTACTAGAGATGAGCGAATTATTCAAAAATTCGATTCGGCTGATTCGCCGAATTTGCGGGAGAAATTTGTTTTGATGCGAATTTATTCGCCGCAAATTTAACTTATTTAAAGGGTTTCTAGGCTTCAGAGAGCCTTTATATTAGTGCAGAACACTGTACCTTTAATTTAAATGCCCTTGGAGTCTGCTGGGGAAGAGAAATAATACTGTCAGTCAGTATGACATGCAGATGAGTGCCGTCGATCTTAGAATCACCGCACACTTCACTCATTTGGGCAGTCACGGGGCACGACGAAGAAGAAGAAGAAGAAGAATGAAAAGAAGAATGAAAAGAAGAAGAAGAAGAATGAAAAGAAGAAGAAGCAGAATGAAAAGAAGAATGAAAAGAAGAAGAAGAAGAATGAAAAGAAGAAGAAGAAGAATGAAAAGAAGAATGAAAAGAAGAAGAAGAAGAAGAATGAAAAGAAGAAGAAGAAGAAGAATGAAAAGAAGAATGAAAAGAAGAAGAAGAAGAATGAAAAGAAGAAGAAGAATGAAAAGAAGAAGAAGAATGAAAAGAAGAATGAAAAGAAGAAGAATGAAAAGAAGAAGAAGAATGAAAAGAAGAATGAAAAGAAGAAGAAGAAGAATGAAAAGAAGAAGAAGAATGAAAAGAAGAAGAAGAAGAATGAAAAGAAGAATGAGAAGAAGAATGAAAAGAAGAATTAAAAGAAGAATGAGAAGAATTAAAAGAAGAATGAAAAGAAGAAGAAGAAGAAGAATGAAAAGAAGAAGAAGAAGAATGAAAAGAAGAATGAAAAGAAGAAGAAGAAGAATGAAAAGAAGAAGAAGAATGAAAATAAGAAGAAAAAGAATGAAAAGAAGAAGAAGAATGAAAAGAAGAATGAGAAGAATAATGAAAAGAAGAATGAGAAGAATGAAAAGAAGAATGAAAAGAAGAAGAAGAAGAATGAAAAGAAGAATGAAAAGAAGAAGAAGAAGAATGAAAAGAAGAAGAAGAATGAAAAGAAGAATTAAAAGAAGAAGAAGAAGAATGAAAAGAAGAAGAAGAAGAATGAAAAGAAGAATGAAAAGAAGAAGAAGAAGAATGAAAAGAAGAAGAAGAAGAATGAAAAGAAGAAGAAGAATGAAAAGAAGAAGAAGAAGAATGAAAAGCAGAATGAAAAGAAGAAGAAGAAGAATGAAAAGAAGAAGAAGAAGAATGAAAAGAAGAAGAAGAAGAATGAAAAGAAGAAGAAGAAGAATGAAAAGAAGAAGAAGAAGAATGAAAAGCAGAATGAAAAGAAGAAGAAGAAGAATGAAAAGAAGAAGAAGAAGAATGAAAAGAAGAAGAAGAATGAAAACAAGAAGAAGAATGAAAAGAAGAAGAATTCCAGTACAGCAAAAAGTGTATCTGCAGAGAGCTCCGCTATTTCTGACAGTTCTCTGACAGTTCTGACAGTTCATTTACAGCGGTTGAAACATTGTATCTATTTATTTCCGAATAAAAACATCTGTATCCTAAATGGAAACAAATAGATACAATGTTTCAACCGCTGTAAATGAACTGTCAGAACTGTCAGAGAACTGTCAGAAATAGCGGAGCTCTCTGCAGTGACACTTTTGCCGGCTGATCGGGGAAAATTCGATTTGTGCATCCGAAGTTTGCTAAAATTCGGATTCGATGCGAATCAAATTTTTCCTAATATTCGAAACGAATTCCACTTCGCCAAGTTCGATTCGCTCATCTCTACTCATTACCATTCCACACCAACACGATGTCATCTATATATCTTTTATAAATAGTTAGTTCCGGCCAATCTCTAGCATATATCAAATCTTCCTCCCACCTTGACATAAACAAGTTTGCGAGACTGGGGGCAAACTTTGCCCCCATGGCAACTCCCTTAATCTGCAGGTAGTACGTCTTATTAAACCAGAAGTAATTTTTCATCATGGCAAAATCCAGCAAACGTAAAATAAAATCCTTCTGTATAGTGGGTAGGGAACTATAGTGTGTCAAATAAAAATCAGCGGACTCCATTCCATCACAATGATTAATATTAGTATACAATGAAGTTACATCCGCTGTCACTAGAAATGTGTCTGGGGAGATAGTGACATTATTCACAAGATTCAGTACTTGCTTAGTATCCTTTAAATAGGACGGTGTCTGTATGACCAAAGGTTGCAAGAAGAAATCGATATATTCTCCAATTTTTGAGCACAAAGACCCAATTCCACTAATTATAGGACGACCTGGCGGTTTGATAGGGTCTTTGTGGATCTTAGGCAATATGTATAAAATAGGTAGTTTAGGGGCAGCTGGGATCAAAAAAGCCTTCTCTTTCTTATTTAGTATGTGGTTATCATACCCATAATTAATAATGTCCTTAAGAGACCGTTTATAGTTGGTAAGGGGGTCTTTTGCTAATGGGACATATGTAGTCCGGTCTTTCAAAATATTTTCGACTTCTGCTATATAGTCAATTTTATTGAGTATCACTACCCCTCCCCCTTTGTCTGCCGGTCTTATTACCAAGTCCTTCTTTTCCAGAAGTGATCTGATGGTTTTATAATCTCCTGATCCATCAAATGGCCGTTTGACGGATAAATTACCCAATTCTTTAAGGACCTTATCTTTAAATATATTAACATGAGAGTTAGTTTGTGGAGGGGGGTTGAAAGTGGAAGCATTACGTAAGTTGGAATGTATAAAGTTATCGTAAGTTGTAATGTTATTATGAGGACGGTTAGCAAAAAACCTTTTTAAAGATAGTTGCCTGGCAAACTTATGTATATCCATGTATACTTGGAATTTATTCAGTTTACAGGGGGGGGCATATTTAAGCCCTTTATCAAGCAACTTAAGTTCATCATTTGTAAGTTCTTTATTACTGAGGTTAAATAACCCTTTACCCGCTACATCTTTCTTTTCTTGTTTGTGTCTATTAGTCCTCCTCCCTCCCCTTTTTCCTCTGTAGTGTTTCTTCACTTTCGTGTATTGCCATTCCCTAAAAAAATTGTTAAAATTGGAATTCTGAGGATTCATGTTTCTATTGGGAGTCATAGGGGGTGCCTAGTAGCCATAAGATTGATTAGGGGGTGCCTGATAACCATAAGATTGATTATTCCTTCTTGGACCTTGCCAGTATTGTCCATTATAAGATGGTTGTGTCTTTCTATTATTATGTTGACGTGGAGGATAGTAAGAGTTGTCATGTTGGCGTGAAGGGGGATAATGAGAAGAATTATCATATTGGCGTGGAGATGGATAATAAGAATTGTCCCCATTACGCCTCTGAAAATTATCGTGTCGCTGAAACCCATTTTTCTTAGGGGTATAAGTGTGCATATATGTCGGTGTCTCCATAGTAGGGTGCCAGCGAGAACCAATGTTATCATCATATGGTTCATAAAGAGGTTCAAACCTATTATAAGTCTTAATATTGTAATGTTGAGTCTTTTGATTACCAGTATGATATGTAGGTCGAGATACAGAACCTGAAGTGTTCGGTATGGGGTTAATAATAGGTGGTACCGGTTGAGTTTCCTTATTTTGCCAATTAAATACAACATGTTCAGAGTAGTCTTTATGATCCCTCTGGTATTTTTTCCTTTTCTTAACCTTCTGTTCTTTTTCTACTCCTTCCAGATGTGTTTTTAATCTGTCTGATTCTATTTTATATTTCTCATTATCTTTATATGGCATGAGTTTTTCTCGGACTAAATTAATTTCCTTATCAAGATTTATTAATTTTTTCTTTTTCCTTAAAATGAGAAATTTAAGTAAGTCTATACCAGCAGCATTAAAAAATTGGTACCATTCCAAATGGCCTTTATTATCATCTGAATCGGGAGGTACATCCCATCGTAACGATCTTGGCACCATTTGTTCTTTTACATATTTATCTAAAAAAGAGATATCCCACAGCGTTTTTATTTCTGCTGTGGTGAGATTTTTAAGATGTAGAAAAAGACCTTTAAGGTCATCACTATCACTGTCAATAGTAAAAAAATCTTCAGATAACTCTGTCCTAGATAATCTGAGATCAAATATATCTCCCATCTTAAATGGTGATAAATTAAAAATGATATAACTGAATAAATATAAAAGAGCCGCTTCAACTTAGCACTGGATAAAATTAGAACTAATGTAAATGGTATAAAGTGAGCGCTCCTAAGTAAGCAGCTATGGCACTAAAGGTAATCACAGTATACCCACAAATAACAGATAAAAAATAAATGCAAACGAAAATAGTCCGTAATAATTGAATGGATGTATATATTAACGAATCCCAAGGAATAGCTGATAAAGGCCAGGAGACAATGGAAAGAGTGCACACTCACCGGACGCGCATGGAAAATGCGCATATAATGAATATCCCCTGGTAGGGATATAGCTGTAACGATCCGTATTCTTAAAGAAAGACTTGGTTATAATTTTTCCGTCCATATTCATGAGTGTTAAATCTAGAAAATGTATCTCTTGCTTACTGTAAGAGTATGTAAGGTGAATATTTAATTTGTTATTGTTCAAGGTGCCAAAAAAGTTGGTTAAAGATTCCTCATTACCATTCCACACCAACACGATGTCATCTATATATCTTTTATAAATAGTTAGTTCTGGCCAATCTCTAGCATATAACAAATCTTCCTCCCACCTTGACATAAACAAGTTTGCGAGACTGGGGGCAAGTTTGCGAGACTGAACGTTGGTAGCAACCGTTTTTGTTTATCAGGAACTGCATATGATTTCATCCACGGCAAAATGGCCTCTATGGAGCCGCGCATGCGCACTCCATGAACTTCGGCAAAATGGCGGCGCCCTACTGCGCATGCGCGAGCGCCGCTATTCAGTACAAATTAGATGGACGTCTGTCATGCTCCGGTTGGTATCCCCTCTGATGATGTGCTTGGGCACGAAAGGCCTTAGGAGGAACTGACAGAGCATGACGTCATCTCCCGCCCGGAGCCACGAGATAGCCCGGCGGCCATTTTAACTTAGGGTCAGTACCTTTTGCTGTGTACTCTGCTGTAAGATATTCATTGTACACAGCCTACTACCCTGTATTTTACCTTGCATTTTTATTTATTAAAACTGGTTGGAAATACTACACTATGGGCACCTGTTTTTTGGTTCCTGTTTGGGAGCTAAATCAATTTGCAGGATTCCTGTAGTGTGCGCTTACTACCACCGGAGGGACGGAGCTTTGGATCCTGGCTGATTACCATACCATCCTTAAAGGGGATCTCCGGACTTCTCTCATACATCTCCAGGCTGAATGATTTACAGAGTTGGAGCTTACTCTCTTCATTTTCCATAAGGATTCCAGGGGATATTCATTATATGCGCATTTTCCATGCGCGTCCGGTGAGTGCGCACTCTTTCCATTGTCTCCTGGCCTTTATCAACTATTCCTTGGGATTCGTTAATAGATGAAAAACTTTAGCCTGCTTCTGAGGCAAATTGAAGCCTTGAATATTTTGTGAATGTACTTTCAAAAGGGGTGAAGCCATGGTGGCATCAGCACAGCACGGTCAGCAGGAAAAGTATAAGTCAGCCTACAATTTCCACTCCCAATGGCGGTCGGACCATGGCGTCCCGAAACCCTGCATAAAACAAAAACAGAAAAACCAGAGAAGAAAAGAAAACAAAAAAAGAAAATGACACAAGGAGTATGTACAATAGTAGAATCGTATCACGCCAAAGGTAAAGTGCATCCTACATTTGCAGGATACCAGTTGGGGTTGGCTCTACCACCGGACACATGGCTGCAAATGAAAACATCAAAAACATAGGCCCTCAGGGGGCAAAAAGGCAATAAACACAACATAACAGGTTACCAAAGTAATATAAATATGAGCCCCAGAAGTGAGAACATCCATGGAGACCTCCCCATTGGAGACCTAGCTAAACTTGGGGGCCAACCTCCTTCAGGAGGACAACTACAGGCCGCCATGGTACCCCACAACACAGCCCAAGTGGTCCCCCACCAACCTCCCAGTAGGACCGACACCCAACCCGGGCCTACCCGGGCCTACCAGGGCAAACCTCCCACCCCGGAGCCCGAGGGAACCATCAGCCCATTCCACCAACAGGAACCCAAACAACGTCACCCGAACCCGTGGTAGGCTGCAACAGCAAAAAGTCATAATCCTCAAGAACAGGAGGTGACCCCCCCCAACTCAAGGATGGAGCCCAAGGGAACAGGCCAGATCAGACCCAAGCTGGAACACTAACAAACTGGGAATGCCCTAAGGGCCAAACTCCCGGTCCCGTCAGGCGAGTCCAACGATGAAAAACAATGTGGCAGGTCCAAGATACTTCAGCCCAGAGAAGAGCACGACGGACTTGATCGTAGAGGGGTCTGAGGGAGGGCCCTCTTTCTGTTGGACGACCTTTCCCAGAGGTGGCCCAGAGTAAGCAGCCTTACAAGGGATCCAGATGAATGAGCTGGGCTCTGAGTAGTGCCTCCTGGTGAAAAAAGGTGTAAAGATTCCAGAAAAGAGTTGGCCTCCTCTGGCATGGCAACAGAGTGGCTGTGGCCCTGGTAGTTGAAGGTGAGGCGGAACGGAAAGCCCCAGGCATATTTAATTCTGCAGTTCACCAGAACCAAAGTGAAGGGCTTCAACTAGCGGCGCTTATGAAGAGTGGTCTGGGAGAGGTCCGCGAAGAGCTGGTAGCTATGCCTCTGGAATCTGAGGTCTCGGTTGTTTCTGGCCACCAAGAAGAAAATTTCCTTAGTGCAATAGTAAGTGAACTTGATGATAATGTCCCTCGGAGGCCCATCCGGTCATCTGGGGCCCAATGCATGGTGTTTTCGGTCAAATTTGAGCCAGTCAATGGGAACGGTGGGCGTCGACTCCAGAAACGGAGCAGTAGCAGTTGAGGTGAGATCTGTGACAGTTTCTGGGATACCCCTTAATCGCAAATTGCCGGGACAGGAATGGTTTTCGAAATCCTCAAGCCGGAGCAGCGCGCATCATTTCTTTCTTGAGGTCATACAGATCCTGTTCGAGACTTTCAATGACCGTGGCCGCAGCGGCCATTTTATCTTTGAGATCGGTTATCCGATTGCCCAACTCCCGAATTTCTCGCGAAAGACGGTAAGCCAGCTTGGAAGTAGCGGAAGATAATTCCGACTGCACCATGGACTTGAAGCGGAGCAGAAGCTCAGCTTCATTCAGAGCTGGAGTGGGAGACTGCAGGGATGCCTCTGATGCTAGGTCGTCATCACCGCTGGGATCCGGCTCACCCATGGGTAGCGGAGGCGGGGGACCAGAAAATGAGGCCAGGGATTCAGATGCGGCCTCCAGTGAGGGACCAGAACTCAAGGCCGGGGCTTTGGAAAACTTCAGCCGCCAGCGAGCCGTGTCGCAATTTGCGGCCTACCCACCGGAGGCTGCATCTGAAGTCCTGGCCTCAATTTCAGGTCCCCTGCTGTTGCTATCTGGGGGACTGGGCTGCAGTTTTCTTGCCGCGCTCTATTAATTGTTTACAATTATAATACACCAAACATATATTGATTTATCATTAATCTAAATTTTCACCATAAATGTGCATAAATACACCTTGTGCAAGTGATTGTTTGAAAATAAAATAAGTAAATAAAAAAATGTCAAATAAATAAATTTGCAAATAGAAGATGAATCAACACATCCTTAGAGGTGGAATAATCCAATAATGTCCTTTAGTTTTATAAATAGGGTCCCATATGCACTAATGCAAAATTAACCTCCATATATCCATATATGGTATCCCCTCTGATGATGTGCTTGGGCACGAAAGGCCTTAGGAGGAACCGACAGAGCATGACGTCATCTTCTGCCCGGAGCCACGAGACAGCCCCGCGGCCATTTTAATTTAGGGTCAGTACCATTGCTGCGTACTCTGCTTTCATATATGTACTGTACACAGCCTTACTACCCTGCTTGTCATTTCAGTTTTACCCAATAAATCTATTTTAAAATACTACACTATGGGCACCTGTTTTTTGGTTCCCATTGGGAGCTAAATTCATTTGCAGGATCCATGTAGTGCTTACCTATCACCACCAGAGGGACGGAGCTTTTGGAGTCTGGCTGATAATCATACCAACCTTAAGGGGACCTCCGGATCTCTGATACATCTTCCCAGGCTGATTGATCCACAGATTGGAGTTCACCCTCTCCATCTACTCTAGGATTCCAGGAGATATTCATTTATGCGCATTTTCCATGCACGTCCGGTGAGTGCGCACTCTTTCCATTGCTTCCTGGTCTTCATCAGCTATTTCTTGGGACTATATATTTATATTCAGTTAACAACCATGGACTATTTGCTTTTTGCACTTATTTCTTAGCGCTGCACTCTGTTATTATTAACCTCCATATAAGTTCAGCAAATGACTGGTTTCAGTATACTCTCCTCTGTAGAAGCCTGTGCTGTGTAGCTGAGACGGTATACAATAGGAACTGCACTGTGAGTCTCTGTGTTTAGCGAGATCTCTCCTTCCTTAACATGCTCCTTAGTCCAGTTCTCCTCGTGTGGATCATAAGGGGAAGAAAGAGAGATACATAGGAGTTTATTTACTAAAGCTGGAGAGTCCAAAATCAGACTCCCTTCTGCAAGAAAACCAATCAGCTTCCAGGTTTCATTGCCAAAGCTTCATTGAACAAGCTGAGGTTAGAAGCTGATTGGTTTCTATGCAGAAGGGAGTCTGATTTTGGACTCTCCAGCTTTAGTAAATAAACCCCGTAGTGTCTTATCCGGGGTAAAAGACTTTATTGTGCGCTAATAATGCACTCACGTGTAGTTAGAATAAAGTGCGCTTGTCATATATATATATAACCGCGGATAGCGGTGGGATCAGCCTTGTAGGTGTGCCTGCGCACACTGTCAATACTCGCCGTGTCTAGGTACGGATGCGTGGTGACGTCACTGCCCCTCTCCAATGCGTTGCGCTACAGGGACTCGTAGCTTCATCTGGGGGATGTAGTTTACAAATCGCCCTGACTCAATTCTTTATATACTGTTACGGCGCCATTGTGTTGTAGTCCTAATGGGTGCTGCCATCTTTTTGGGGTTTCAATCAAATGTAGAACACCGTCGTTGATATTTAATTGTTACCGCTAGAGTATATGGTTACAATGTGTGTCCCAGCATCCTACGGCTTGATTAACAGTGTGTGCATTATGCACCCTTAGGCTGGTCCAGCAGTTTTTGCACTTAATTAACAACATAATGTGAACTATAACTATATATTAATTTGTTAACAATAGTACTGATACATATCTTATGGTTATATAATTCCTCCTAAATACAAACAAAAGTTAAAAAACATTTTTTTTTAAAAAGACAAACCGTTTTAATAATGCATTATTAAAAACATTTCAATCATGTATATACTTAAAAATATGTATCAAACACAAATAAATTAATGAAATACTTAATATTGCTTAGCATACATCCCCCATAGACGCATGTCAGACAAGTGAGAGTATATTCCAACCCCATTTGGTGTTTTGTTAGTATTGGGCCCACTATTTACCTCTTATATCATGATAGCAAAAATATTATATTAATCCTACAGAACTATGTATATATATGGTCTTTTACTATTCATAAATGTATAATTAACGTAATTAAAATAATTGCAGTAATCTCCCTGGGGGCATCATATATCTATGTATTGTACCTATAGGTGAATTCATGATTTTCTAGTTTGATATTGCTTATTATCTGTATATTAATTATGTTTGCTTCACAAATCTCATCTTTAGATCTATATTTATATTATCTTCATAAAGTTCAGTAGTCACTCAGAAAACATGAGAGATCAAATTCTTTATTTAAGCCCCTAGGGGCCAAGCAATTAATCTCATAAATCCAGTGAGATTCTTTTTTACTAATTTCTCTGATTAAATTATCTCCTCTCCAGTGTGCATTATGTTTCTCGATACCCCAAAATTCCATGCCTTCAGTCCTTTGTTCATGAAAAAGGCGAAAGTGTAATGGTACGTTATGGTATTTGTAACCTTTTGTGATGTTACGGACATGCTCTTTAATGCGCTCTTTTAATGGTCTTTTAGTTCTCCCAATATAGATTTTGCCACAAGGGCATTTGAGTGCATATACTACTCCCTTCGTGTCACAGGATATAAATTGTTTAATTCTATATGTTTTACCATTTATGGGATTAGCAAATTCCGATCTATGTTTTGGATTATTCTTTATTCTTACACAATTATAACATCTACCGCACTTATAAAATCCTGTTCCCTGAAAAAAGGTATATTTTTTGTTTGTATTTGGTAGATTCAATATATTTTTAACAATTTTATCACGAATATTGGGGGCTTTTTTGTAGATGTATCTAGGTTTTTCCGAGATTATGTTCTTCAGATCCTTATCTAATTTAAATACATCCCAGTGTTTATTAATTATCTGTTGTACATCTTTATATTGCTTATTGTATGGCATTATAATAGCTATGTCATTATTCACAGTGTTATTCTTTGTAAGTGTGTTTGTCAGTAGATTATTTCTATCTAGTGCCTCAACATGGTTTCTTTCTTCTTCTATTATTTCTCTCTTGTACCCTTTGTTGATGAATCTCTTCAATAAGATGTTACTTTGTTCTTGATAGTCTGTGGTGTTTGTGCAATTACGTCTCAATCGCATGAACTGTCCTCTAGGTATGTTTCTAATCCATGATTTATGATGGCAACTATGGGTGGGTATATATGCATTCCTATCTGTATTTTTGAAATAATTTTTGGTATATATGTGTGATCCTTTATTGATTAACCATATGTCCAGGAAATGTATCGCTATATTACTTATAATCCAGCTTAATGTTATGTTTTGGTTGTTGTTATTTAAATTTTCATAAAAGTCGATTAGTGTGCTTTCATTTCCTTTCCATATTAGTATTATGTCTTCTATGAATCTATGGTATAACATTATTTCTTGTTTTTGGTTGTGAAATATTCTTTCTTCCTCCCATTGTGCCATATAGAGATTAGCTATACTGGGGGCAAAACGGGCTCCCATGGCTACTCCCTTTATTTGTAAATAGTATGTATTCTGATACCAGAAGTAGTTATGGTTAAGACAAAATGTAAGGCATTTGATAAGAAATTTTTGCTGTTTCTTATGTAAATTCAAATATTTCTTTAAGGCCCATTTTGCTGCTTTAATCGCTCCTTCATGAAATGTAGGTAATTTGCATGTCGAGGGTACTAGATACTTTGTTTCTTTTTCATTTAATATATGTTTCATATTTCCATAATTGACTAATTTCATTAGTTCTTTTTTATATATTTTAGTTGGATTAGTTTTCAACATCTGATATGTATTTTTATCACTTAACATCTCCTCCATGGATTTTTCATAGAATACTTTAGACAATACTACAATCCCCCCCCCCTCCCCCTGTCAGCAGGTCTAATCACTATATTTTTCCTGTCATTGAGACTTTTAATACCTTTCTTCAGAGTGTAATCTTCTTTATAATTGTGTGTTTTGAGCATGTCTAAATCTTTCATAACTAATTTTTTGAAGGTATTGATATATGTACTATCAATGATTTTAGGGTTGAACGTAGATTTGTTTCTGAGTTTACTATGTTGAAAATTGGATGATTTATTAACATTATTTTGTTCTATGGGGTTCTGAGCATAGTACTTTTTAATATTCAACTTTCTTATGAGTTTTTGCAAACTAATATAGGTTTCAAATTTATTTAGTCCTTTGTTGGGAGCAAATTTTAGACCCTGGTCCAATACATAGATTTCTTCCTGTTTTAAAGGTGTTCCACTAAGATTGAAGATCCCTTCTCCTTTTAACTTCTTCTCCTTTTTTTGTTTGTGTTTTCTTCCTCCTCTGTTTCCTCTCTTTCTCCATTTTCTAAATTTTAGACCCTGGTCCAATACATAGATTTCTTCCTGTTTTAAAGGTGTTCCACTAAGATTGAAGATCCCTTCTCCTTTTAACTTCTTCTCCTTTTTTTGTTTGTGTTTTCTTCCTCCTCTGTTTCCTCTCTTTCTCCATTTTCTCTGTTCTGATTCTCTATTGTTGGATTTTGATTCCATTCTAAAAAAGGATTGGGTAGTGGTGTATATGATTCTTCTGATTCTAAAGGTGAATACCTATTTTGTAGAGGGATATTAGGTGGTTGAGAGTATATTTTGGTGGATTATAATAATCATTCTCATACTCTGATGGACAGTCATTACTGTAGTCATTCCTGTACTCATTCCTGTAATTTGGCCCATAATTTCTGACCTGATTATAGTAATTCTGGTGGCCTCTATAGTTGTGCCCTCTATTTCTACTCTTGAAATACGGTCTACCTCTTGATTGTGGGAATGGTGGTGGGGCTCTATTTGAATGATGCATTGGTGGTGGAGCCCTATTATAATTTGTTGGATTATGTGGATAATTTTTTTTGTATTCCTCTCTTTGTTGGTATGGTATTACTTGTCTATTGGGTTGTTGAGGTGGTGGGAGTACATGGTCTTTCTTGTGTGGGGATGGCCTATTGGTCAACATCCTAGGTGTGTGATGGTGTAATTCTTTGGATGGATTATTAGCAAAACCCATCGATTTTTTAATTGGTAATTTGGTGATTTCTGTGTTTCTGACTGGAGTGTTATCTGAAGATTTTGATTCATTAATGACATTTGATTGTTGCCATTTATATATTTGTTTTAAATTGTATTCCTGTGTTACTTTCTGGTATTTTTTCCTTTTTCTATTTTTGATCTCTGCATCTTTATTTTTACATTTTTGTTCAATTCAGTCATATATTTGTTGAAATCTGGGTGTTCTTTATGTTTCCACTTTATCTTTATATTCTTTCAAAATATGTTCTAATTTGCGCATTTTTCTCTGTCTCCTTTTTATTAAAAAGACTATCAGTTCCATACTCTTTTCACTAAAAAAGTTAAACCATTCTGTAATGTCTTCCTCTTCTAGTAGACCATCTGCTATAGGTAAATCCCATCTTAATTTTCTCAGGATAATTTTTTCTTTTAAATATTTTTCCAATGTTGTCAAATCCCACCATACATTTAGCTTTTTTTCCATGATGTGCATAGTTTTTCTGAATAGATTTTGTATATGAATGTCTAGTTTTTCCTCCTTTTTGAATATATTATCTATATCAATGTTTCTGTTCTCTAGAAATGTAAAAACCTCCATCGTGTCTACTAACAAGTTTGTGAGAATGAAAATCCAATAATAGTGTAAAATTTACTTGTGAGCCACTGAAGGGTACATATATATGTATATATAAACAATATAAATAATATAATAGGCTTCCTTGCTCACCCTCACGTGATGTGCGTTAACAACAAAAACAATAACTAAATTAGGTGCCGCGCTCTATTCATTGTTTACAATTATAATACACCAAACATATATTGATTTATCATTAATCTAAATTTTCACCATAAATGTGCATGAATACACCTTGTGCAAGTGATTGTTTGAAAATTAAATAAGTAAATAAAAAAATGTTAAATAAATAAATTTGCAAATAGAAGATGAATCAACACATCCTTAGAGGTGGAATAATCCAATAATGACCTGTAGTTTTATAAATAGGGTCCCATATGCACTAATGCAAAATTAACCTCCATATAATTTCAGAAAATGACTGGTTTCAGTATACTCTCCTCTGTAGCAGCCTGTGCTGTGTAGCTGAGACGGTATACAATAGGAACTGCACTGTGAGTTTCTGTGTTTAGCGAGATCTCTCCTTCCTTAACACACTCTTTAGCCCAGTTCTCCTCGTGTGGATCTTAAGGGGAAGTAAGAGAGATACATAGGCCCGAATTTACTATTGAGCCTAGGCGCATTTCTGTGGGCTAGCGTCTACTTTTTAACCACGAGCGTCTACTTTTAGACTGCAAAGACATTTACTAAAGAAAGCGTCTAAGAAGTAGACGCCAAATCGAATTTACTAACGAGACACAGTCCAGGAAGCAGACCCAAAAAGCAGACAAGCTAAGAAGCACGTCTAACACCATGAAAAATCACTGCAGAGACATGTTTCCATTGAAATTTGCTTTGCCAAATATCAGGACATCACTTTTAACAATATCTGACATTTCAAAAAAATTTTACAATGTGTAAATAGTACTTTTTTTAAGGCTGCTCGTCACATTAAAAAACTAGACGCTTTTCCAGCGGCTCTGGCTAATAGAAATGCGCATGTGCAGAACACATGTTAGACGTCTTCCGTGGGCGCTTTCTTTTTAGACCCTGCTAAGTAGTAAATCTCTGTGTGGAGTCTACTGACAGACAGCAAAGATCGCGTCTACTGTGTTTAACAAACAGCACTAGGCATATCTTTCTGTATTCTAATTTGATTTCCTTAGTTCTTTTGATTCTATTTTTGTTTCTTATCCTTTTTAATTATTTCTGTAATGATTTTACTTTTTTTCAAATGTTTATTTAATATTTATTTTGACAGTTGAATATAAAAAAAAAAGGTCTGCAATAAAAAAAAAACAAAATAAAAACAGCGTGGGTCCCCCCTCTCATCCATACCAAGCCCTTCGGGTTTTTTTAAAAACATTTCAGCGTGGGTCCCCCTCAATATCCATACCAGACACTTATCCGAGCATGCAGCTCGGCAGGTCAGGAAAGGGGGGGGACGAGCGAGCGGCCCCCCTCCTCCTGAACCATACCAGGCCACATGCCCTCAACATGGGGGGGTGCTTTGGGGCAGGGGGGGCTCCCCCCCAAAGCACCTTGTCCCCATTTCGATGGGGACAAGGGCCTCTTCCCCACAACCCTGGCCGGTGGTTGTGGGGGTCTGCGGGCGGGGGACTTATTAGAATCTGGAAGCCCCCTTTAACAAGTGGATCCCCGGATCCTGCCCCCCCCCCCTACGTGAATGAGTATGCGGTACATGGTCCCACGACTCATTCACAAAAAAACAAAGTGTGGTGTAAAAAAAACACAGTACAGGGTCTTTGACAAGTCCTTTATTAAAACAATGTCCCCTGAAGTAGATCCAACATCAATCACGGCGGCGGCGGAGACCCAAAAAAAAAAAAAAAGTTCCGCTCCCGTCGGAGGCTTCCAGCCTTGTGAAAAAAAGGCTAGCTGACATTTCCTAAATAGGTTAGGGGCAGGGCCAGCCGGGGACATCATCCCCGCCCATTACCTATTTAAGAACTGTCACCCTGTCTCTCCACTGAGGCTAACTAGCTGAATGCAGGAGACAGTCTGACAGTTCTTATATAGGTATGGGGCGGGGCCAGCCGGGGACATCATCCGAGTGACCCGCCCCATGTCACATGCTTGCTGTTGTCAAATGTGCTAATACATATTTTTTAAGTATATACATGATTGAAATGTTTTTAATATTGCATTATTAAAACTGTTTGTCTTTTTTAAAAAAAATGTTTTTTAACTTTTGTTTGTATTTAAGAGGAATTATATAACCATAAGATATGTATCAGTACTATTGTTAACAAATTAATATATAGTTATAGTTCACATTATGTTGTTAATTAAGTGCAAAAACTGCTGGACCAGCCTAAGGGTGCATAATGCACACACTGTTAATCAAGCCGTAGGATGCTGGGACACACATTGTAACCATATACTCTAGCGGTAACAATTAAATATCAACAACGGTGTTCTACATTTGATTTAAACCCCAAAAAGATGGCAGCACCCATTAGGACTACTACACAATGGCGCTGTAACAGTATATAAAGAATTGAGGCAGGGTGATTTGTAAACTACGAGACCCTGTAGTGCAATGCGTTGGGGAGGGGCAGTGACGTCACCATGCACAGGCATACCTACAAGGCTGATCCCACCGCTATCCGCGGTTATATATATGACAAGCGCACTTTATTCTAACTACATGTGAGTGCATTATTAGCACACAATAAAGTCTTTTACCCTGGATAAGACACTATGGCCTTGATTCACTAAGATGTGAGTGTACTAGCAGAGACTGACCATTCAGGCAGACTCCGGTCAATCAATCAGTCGTCTGACCAGCGTCTAGCAAGCTCATTGACGAGCGTCTACTGACTACTTTGCTATCACTAAATGTGATATCCCGTCTGGCACATTTTTAGGTGCAATACCGGATATGTTCGCTAGATGGCGCACAAGCGCGGGCTTTATTAACATTGGCGTTCTTATGATGGCAAAAGAGAATTCTTAGAATGTAATAAATAGTACACCTGTATTAGAATTTTCTATTTTCTTCTATTTCTTTTCTTGCTGTGTCTCCAAAATGATCAGGAAACTAATGCATTTACTAATGAATGTCATACATTCTGTACTCAAATGTTAAACATTTTCACACTTATATCTCAAATAATTTATATACTTCTAATTTCCCAATATAATTATATATCTTCATTCTCTTTAATCACGTAACTATTCTATGGTAAAGACAAGTGCAGCGCTATAAATGCATGTGATCAATAATGAATGCATGTAAAAACCAAAAAGTGCAAAGAATTGCAACAATGATGTAATATTGTAAATGGTGCTAAAATAAGTTCATAGAATCATTCCTGAATAATGGAATGTCCTTCGTGTGAGAGTACCAACTCAGAGAGTGCCTATGAATGGCACGTGTGGTCTCTCCGTGACGGACAGTAGTGCATGAACTTGTGAAAGGTAAACCACCCTTGGGACTGGTCTACACTCACCAGAACAAAAGTATTAATGTGTATGGGTTATACACATCACACATCTGGGGGTGCAGCGGTATGCTGGCAGTTATGGGTTAGTCATCCAGCTCCATCCATCCATCCATCAGGGTGGGTGCCCAAATGGTCCTGGGGAGGAATTAGCTCAGCCACAGGAGCCAGAAAGGTGCTCAATAGTGTAGTACACTGTCACAGGGGTGGATGACCTTTCACGAGTTCATGCACTACTGTTTGTGGTTATATTTATCTTGTGTAATACCATTTTACTATTCTATATCATTTGACCAGCGCTCGCTTTATCATTTTTAAACAATGTAAATATTCTACATTATAGCTCAAACTGTGTCTCCCACAGTGGTTTAGTGGTTAGAGCTCAGAACTTACAGCACTTGGGTCATGGGTTCTAATCCCAGTCTTGGCAACATCCCAAAAAAATGGAGATCAATTTTCTGGGTTGTGGCAGGAATATTGATCAATCAATTATGATTTTGCCTAATGACTAGAAAGTGGATGAATGTTACTTGCGTACTGTTCTTCTGCCAATTAGGAAATGTGCAAGTTTCATGCCGTGTATATTTCATTGTAACTTTTTTCTCTTTTAAATCTGTCTCCTTATACAACTTGACCCCCTCCCCCACCCCATCATCACCTGTCCCATATGCAAATCTATGGATCACCGCCCCACTCTTTAACTATCTATTTACTGATCAAGTGAATGTGTCTCATTTTCTATCAGCTACAGCTCAGATCTCACATTATTATACAATTTCTGATTGTATCTCACCACTAGTCTGATTGAATTCACAATTCTTGGTCAGTCCTGTTCCCTGACCTCTAATAACCTTTAGGGCCAGTTCACACTACATGTGTTTCAGTTGCTTTTTCAGCATCACAAACGCACAGAAAGAAGGTTATATGGTTGTCAATGTCATAGTTCACATCAGCGCTTGCATTTTCAATGCATTGCAGGTGCTGTAAACAAAGTTGACCACGCTGCATTGTTTCTGCACAGAACTGTACTGGAACACATTGAAACGTCCTTGAATGTACTAAAACGCACATGTCCCTAACTACATTGAATACAAAGAAAATAGAAAAAAATAAGTGGAAGGGATACAAAAATGCAATGTAAACATGTCCAAAACGCATCCAAAATGTACTGGAACACACTAAACATGCATGCCAAAAGGGCATGAAAAAAACCCATCAGGAACACATCTAGACTGTTTCTATAGTGTGAACCAGCCCTTAGGACTTGTTCACACCATTGGTGGTGCAGAAACGCATGCAAGAACACACATTTTCCAGCACAGCAAAGAAATGCAATGCCCTATGTAGATGTGCGCAGGTACCATGATGAAAACGTTGTTGCACCTACACACGTCTATTAAAAACAGCCCCATTCACAGCCACAAATACGCATGGCACCACACTACTGTGCGGTTAGGTGCGACACACTTGGAAAATAACATAAAAATAAGCCAACATGGCTAAAACATATCTTGAAAATATGGGGACTCTGATATCCGGCGACAGTCCGTTCACGAACGAGAAGCAATTCTGCACCCTAAAACCAACATAGAGGAAAGGGATGGTCAAATTGCTGTGCTGCTTCCAAACCACCTCTGGCATGCCAGGGTCATTATGCAGGTCCTCGATGCCAGTTCTTGCCTGCGGCCACAAAATATCCACTGGCCACAAGTGAAGGTGAGTGGAGGACGTGAAGGTGGATTTCTACCAGCTTCAACCGCAAGCAGTACCACTCCTGAAAAATGAGAGCAAATAATCATTGACACGTCATCATGACAGTCAATTCTCAGTGCAGGCTATCTAGAGTGTCTTTCCTTTTTAACCATTTCAAGAGTTCAAGGAAATATTCTTGGAGCATCTACTGTGTTTGGAAATGCCAAAGGTCCCCCCCTCCCCCAGGCACACTAATGCTTATGCAGGCCATAGACGGGGAGAAAAACAGCCGATTTTTCTTTTAAAAAAATGAAAAATCGGTTGTTCAAGCGGCCGACGTTACCAGCAATGGTAAAAAAAAAATCAGCCGATTTTCATCCCGTCTACAGCCGGCAAAAAGTGTCCCTGCAGAGAGCTCCGCTATTTCTTTGACAGTTCTTTGACATTTATAGCGGTTGCAACAATGTATTTGTATCCATTTCGGATACAGATGTTTTTATTTGGAAACAAATAGATACAATGTTGCAACCGCTGTAAATGTCAAGGAACTGTCAAAGAAATAGCGGAGCTCTCTGCAGGGACACTTTTTGCCATACTGGAATTCCTCTCATTTTTCATCCTTCTTCTTCCTCTTCTTCTTCTTCTTCTTCATCATCATCCTCTTCTTCTTCTTCATCATCATCCTCTTCTTTTTCTTCATCATCATCCTCTTCTTCATCATCCTCTTCTTCTTCATCATCTTCATCATCATCCTTTTCTTCTTCTTCTTCTTCATCATCATCCTCTTCTTCCTCTTCATCATCTTCTTCTTCATCATCATCATCCTCTTCTTCCTCTTCATAATCTTCTTCTTCTTCATCATTATCCTCATCATCTTTTTCATCATCCTCTTCTTCATCATCATCCTCTTCTTCTTATTATTCTTCATCATCATCATCCTCTTCTTCTTCTTCTTCTTCTTCTTCATCATCCTCTTCTTCTTCTTCTTCATCCTCTTCTTCACCATCCTCATCTTCTTCTTCTTCTTCTTCACCATCATCCTCTTCTTCTTCTTCTTCTTCATCATCATCATCATCCTCTTCTTCTTCATCATCATCCTCTTCATCATCATCCTCTTCTTCATCATCATCCTCTTCTTCTTCATCATCATCATCCTCTTCTTCTTCATCATCATCCTCTTCTTCATCATCCTCTTCATCATCATCATCATCCTCTTCTTCTTCTTCTTCATCATCATCCTCTTCTTCCTCTTCATCATCTTCTTCATCATCATCATCATTCGCTTCATCATCATCCTCTTCTTCATCATCCTCTTCTTCTTTTTCTTCTTTTTGTCTTCCTCTTGCAGGTCACTGCTCATGTGCAGATTTTTTATCAGTAAAAAATTGGCCGATTTGCCCATCATTGCCGCGAAAATCGGCCGATCGGCAAATTCGGTCGTTTTTTTTCCAACTTTACCGAAAAAAAAATCTGCCAAAATACCGAAAAACGGCCGAACAAATAGTCCACTAACGATCCGAAAATCGGCCGATGTTATTTTCGGCCGAAAAATTGGCCGATTTTCGACCCATCTATGGCCTGCATAAGATATGGTGTGGCCCTAGGGTCAATGTGTGTTTAGAATACTTCCAAAATGCACATACAAAAACACTCCATCCAAATGCATGTTGCATTTCTATAGCATGTTAAACAGAAGAAAAATGCACTTACATAATGTTAACATGCGCAAGTAAAAATAGACAAAATCCACATCCTTTTATTCTGGCTTCACATACATGCATTGTGGTCTAACACCGCACTCCTGGGCAAATCACATGCAATTTGTGTGCGTTGCAATTAGAGACAAACATTTTGCACACCTCAAATTGCACCGCATCCGGGCCAAAAATATGCAGGACCCTTTTTCAGGGTATGCACATGGGTGTGAATAGGCATGCCATCCAATTTGGCAAATCGCAATACGCTTTGTGTACCAATATTGGTGTGTTGGTAACTTCACCTAGAAAGCCGCAGCAGGTGGCATGAAGGGGTTGCGGTTGTGATGCGGTGCAGCGCTTGCACAGAAAACACTGCAAATTTCACATCGCATCTGTGTGACACCAGAATGTGCCAATATGTGGCTTGACAAAGCACAGTGGTCAGTGCAGATTATTTTCAATCCATGTTTTTTTACACTTTTCATTCACTGGTTTAACTCAGGTGATCGTTAATCACAATTATCTCCGGAGATCACATGCAGCCCCTCAACCATCTACACATATCTCTGGAAATCTATACAGATCTCCTTGAAAAAATTTCTCCTCTCTTCTTCGGAAAACAATTGTCCTCCACCTCATAAACAGGGGGACAGAGAAGACTTCTCCTTGATAACTAAAATCAGATTAATTATCTGTGCTTAATAAACATACACCAATACTGCAAATGCATTGTACTGTCCAAGGCATTGCACACTAACGCATTGCACACTAGAAATGTCAAATGCGTTAGTGTGTACAGTGCATGAGTGTAAAATGCTTTAGTCAACGCATTGCACACTGTAATACACTGTACAATGTAATACCGTGTACACCCACACATTGTAGACTGTAAAGCACTGTACACTGTCATGCAGGATGGAGCAACGCATTGCACACTGTGATACCGTGTACACCCACACATTGTAGACTAATGCACTGTACACTGTCATGCAGGATGGAGCAACGCATTGCACACTGTGATACCGTGTACACCCACACATTGTAGACTGTAATGCACTGTACACTGTCATGCAGGCTGGAGCTACGCATTGCACACTGTGATACGCTGTCCAGTGTCATGCAGAATCCAGCAACGCATTGCACACTGTTTATACCATGTACACCAACACATTGTAGAATGTAATGCATTATACGCAGTATACATGTCCAGATATTCAAAGATTAGCCATGAAGGCCTAGCTGGTTACCTATTTGGCGACCGCAGATAGCCGAATAACGCTACACTGCATCCAGGCAGCTCTGGGAGGGTGTCATATGAACGCGCTCTCCGTGATTGCTGTGTCCTAAGGACACAGCTGATCACGTGATGTGGTAAAGGCCAATCACAGCGGCTTTTTACCATGTGATCAGCCATGTCCAATGACACGCTGATCACCGGGAAATGCATTTGCCGGGTCTTGGCTGCACTTTCATCACGCTGTCAGAATGTGTGGAAAGTACTGCCGAGAACCAGCAGTTATCAAAGCAGGGGTCGGCCCCGATGATCAGTGCCCACCAGTGCCACCCAACAGTTCTGCCCACCTGTGGCCAGCAGTGCCACCCACCAGTGCTGCCTCATCAACGCACATCAGTGTTGCTAAATTACCAGTTTACCAAATGTTATAATATAAACAGACTTATTCATTATGAGCTATTTTGTGGTTTATCGAGCAAAAAGTAAAACTCACAGCAGAAAGTCAATACCACCCAAAGAAAGCTCTATTTGTCTGAAAAAACTGATACAAATTTAAGATGGGTACAATGTGGCATGACCGCACAATTGTCATTCAAAGGGTAACAGTGCAGAAAGATGAAAATTGGCCAGGACAGGAAGGGGGTATGAGTACCCAGTAGGCAAGTGGTTAATATCATTGACCCATCAATACCCAGGAGCTAATGTACAGATAAGTAGCATGTGCACCAAGTGAGATTCTGCTAGGCCCCACCAACAAAATTGCAATTACCCGTCCCTCACATGTTATAAACATATTTGCAATGGCCACACTTACTTTACATATAAGGATCATCTCCTCAGTTGAGAACTGTGCTCTCGCCATGTCCAAATGCCAATAAAGTTATCAAAATTTTCAACCAACACAAAACCTCCAACCACTTCTCATCCACTTACACTCCCCACAACCACTTCCGGGTGCGCGCGCACGTGATGACGGACTTCCAGGATAGCCGTTCATGCGCCATGCGGACACCTGTTTGGTGCTTATTTGTTTGCAATCGCGCATTTCTATGCGCGGCTATGATAGCTTTCGCAAATGTGTGTTTCTTATTGATTTGTTTTTTTTAACCTTGGCTAATATTTGTTGCCAAAGGCCAAAAATCAACAAAGTGTGGACTATTTTATTACTGTAAATCGAATTGTAGAAAGCCTGTAGCTGGCTGCACAGTGAATGTGACATTCATTAGTACATAACAATATTGTGGTGCAAGTGGGTTTTTTTTTTTTTTGGTTTTGAAAAAGCCAGTTTGCACACACTTGCATATTCACGCTCTTACAAGCTACATTTGAGCAGATTATATAAGTATACAAAGTAACTATTAAGATTGTTCATATATTGAACATAAAATAAACACAAAAACATCGGTCAAACATTTATTGATCAAATATATCTTCATTTATTTGGTCAGCAGGAACAAGTAGGTACAGTCAATATCTTGGTGAGTCACAAAAATAGGATTGATGTGGCAAAAAGAGCTTACAATCTAAAGATACTTCTAATGAACTGTGTGTGCTCAGGTTATAGCAGGAAACAAAGGGGAAGATGAACATTTTCGTGCACATAAGATTTACTTACACAATCACTTAGTATGAAGATCCATTCACAAAAAAAAGTCTACAGATCAAAATATCAAGAAAACAAAGCGTGTGAAAAAAAAAACCCTCCCACCTCTACAAATCCCCTACACATACATTTGTCAGCAGGTTTGTCAGAAAAATGCATTGGAGTCTAAATAAGCAAGCAAAATTAAAACAAGAGCAGGTTTTAAACAAAACGATTGACATGTGTGAGGCTTTCAATGCAAAGAGAAAAAACACAATCATTGTGCAATAACACACAAACACTTTACAAGGCCAAAAATATGCAAACATTTCCAGCCCACTTCCAAACACAGCCTGAGTGGTGTCTGGGGCAATTCAGCACAAAATCTCTTCTTCCCCCCAAACCACACCATGCAAGGACTTAGTCACAAACCACCCGGCCTAGTAACAGGCCAAATTACTCACTACTGCACATCTTTATATAAGCTAGGTTGTATTTGAAGCACGCCAAACAAGGCCCCACCCCCAATTAAGCCACACCCACCACTGACCTTAATTTGGTCAGTGAAAGTGTTTTCACCTGATGAATCCCCTTCCTACCTGCATTAACCCTTGGTATACAGGCCCCACAAATCAGAAAGAAATATACAGTGAAATGTACGTGTGCAGCATACAACAGAACATTGAGCAGGGATGTGAAAGGGAACCCCAATTGGAACCTTTATTGCTACTATGGTCACAATTCCCTCCAGATTCTCGCATGAGTTAAGACAGTCACATGACCACATCTTGTATGCAATACTGAAAATGACAAATCGATTTGACTAGTATGGTGAATTTCCCATCAATTGGCAAAACACTCCAGAAATCAAACTTCACCAAACATTACACTCTGGGCAAAGCTGATTTACAAATCCTGCGACTTACAGTAAAATTGACCATTTCAATGCAATTTTCAAGACATCTGACACAGATCTCTATGCAAATTGCCACTAAAGTAGTACATGTACTACATACTATATACATATACTATATGTACTATAGAAATCAATGTTTGAAACACACCCATGTGGTCGCTCTAATAGCATACAATAGGGTGCGACTTTGCCTCTCTCTGTCAGCTCTTTGCTTGCCAAATCCTTCACAAAAGTGGATGGAGTGTAAACCATCATTATCAAATCTATTAGTGCTCCAGGCTCTTATCCCATTGTATGACATTCACATAAGGTGCAGCTTTGAAGGTGTTTCAACAGACAAGGCCTCATTCTAATTCACATTTTAGGGATCATTTAGACAGAAAGCAAAGATGTTGCCAGAACATCTATTTGAAGACAGCCACACACGGAGATCATGTTACTTCCTCACCAGGGTTGGGATTCAAACCAACAACCCTAGAGTTGTGAGGCAGTAGTGCTAACCACTAATCCACGGAGCTACATTGCTAATCCAGCCTGTATTTCTGTGCTGTGAATCAATCTTAGGTCCCTGGGAAAGGTCAGTGTAACTACCAGATATCTTCAATGTGACACAAATGTTGTGCTATGTTGCCAATTCAGATGTATGTTGGTTCTATGTATCCCAATACAAAGGATTGCAATACTAATACAGGCGTACCTCGGTTTACCAATGCCTCAGGGAACGTCATATTTGGGGTACAAATGCCAAACCATTTCAGTTAATTGGTCTGTTTACAAATGTTTGAATAATTTGGTATGGGCATGTGGCCTGGTATGGTTTAGGAGGGGGGGAGGCGCTCGCTTGTCCCCCCCCCTTTCCTGACCTGCTGGGCTGCATGCTCAGATAAGTATCTGTTATGGATTTTGGGGGGTATCCCATGCTGTTTTTTATTTAATTTCAGCGTGGAGTTACCCCTTAACATCCATACGAGACCCGAAGGGCTTATTATGGATGAGAGGGGGGACCCCACGCCGGGTTTTTTACAAATTGTTTATAATTCCCTGCAATACTTTTACATCAACTGTCAGTGGGGAACTCCACCGACAGCTGAAACATGAGCGCTGCATTGGTTTTCACTACTAAAATGCTGCATGAGTTGATAACATAACTCATGCGGGATTGTAGGAGCGACAGCCATGTGTTAATGTTTCAACTGTCAGCGGGGTTCCCCACTGACAGCTGAATGTACAAAAAAAAAAAAGCGTGGGGTCCCCCCTCACATCCGTACCAAGCCCTTCGGATCTGGTATGGATATTAAGGGGGAACTCCACGCTGAAATAAAAAAAAACAGCTTGGGGATCCCCCCAAAATCCATACCAGACCCTTATCCGAGCATGCAGCCCGGCAGGTCAGGAAAGGGGGGGGGACGAGCGAGCGCCCCCTCTCCTGAACTATACCAGGCCACATGCCCTCAACATGGGGGGGTACTTTGGGGAAGGGGTGCTCCCCCCCAAAGCACCTTGTCCCCATGTTAATGGGGACAAGGGCCTCTTCAGTTATTGGGATAATTGGTCGGCCATTTTTTGGGATTTTAGCATATTTTGTTTACCAGTAAAGTTGAAAATTTTTTGTTCCAAATTTACTGATAAAAAAAATGTGCCAAAATCCCGAAAAACAGCTGACCAATTAACCCACTAACGGCCCGAAAATCGTTCGATTTTTTTTTCAGCAGAAAAATCGGCCGATTTTAGACCCATCTATGGCCTGCTTTACATGGGTCTAAAATCGTCCGCAAAAAAAATCAGCTGATTTTCGGCCCGTTAGTGGGTTAATTGGTCAGCCATTTTTGGGGATTTTGCAACTTTTTTTAATTGGTAAATTTGGATAAAAATTGGCCGATTTTGCAGATCGGCCGATTTTAGCTGCAATGATCGGCAAATTGGCTGATCTTTTAACAGATAAAAAATCTGCACATGAGCCATGACCTGCAAGAAAAAGAAGAATAAAAAAAAAGAATAAGAAAAAGAAAAATGCAGGCCATAGATGGGGCGAAAACTGACCGTTTTAAAAAAAATAAAAAATCGGTTGTTCAATGGGCCGACGTTACCACCAATGGTAAAAAAATTGTTCGATTTTCGCCCCATCTACGGCCTGCAAATATAATAGCAAAGTAATTACTTCTGTCCCTGCAGAGAGCTGCACTATTATATTTGACATTAAAAAGTATAAAGGTTGCAACATTGTATCTATTTGTATCCGAATAAAAACATCTATATCCGGAATGGATACAAATAGATACAATGTTGCAGTCTCTATACTTTTTAATGTCAAATATAATAGCGGAGCTCTCTGCAGGGACAAAAGGAATGTTTCAGCTGTCATCGGGGTTTCCCACTGACAGCTGAATTTCAAATTATTTCCGTGAATTAAATAAATAATAAAAAAAACAGCGTGGGTCCCCCCTCTCATCCTTACCAAGCCCTTCAGGTCTGGTATGGATATTAAGGGGGAACTCCACACTGAAATTTAAAAAAAAAACAGCGTGGGTCCCCCTCAATATCTTTACCAGACCCTTATCCGAGCATGCAGCCCGGCAGGTCAGGAAAGGGGGGGACAAACGAGCGAGCGCCCCCCCTCCTGAACCATACCAGGCCACATGCCCTCAACATGGGGGGGTGCTTTGGGGCAGGGGGGCTCCCCCCCAAAGCACCTTGTCCCCATGTTGATGAGGACAAGGGCCTCTTCCCCACAACCCTGGCCGGTGGTTGTGGGGGTCTGCGGGCGGGGGGCTTATCAGAATCTGGAAGCCTCCTTTAACAAGGGGGCCCCCAGATCCCGCCCCCCCCACATGAACGAGTCTGCGGTACATGGTCCAGCAGACTTATTCACCAAAAAACTAAGTGTGGTGTAAAAAAAACACAGTACAGGGTCTTTGACAAGTCCTTTAATAAAACAATGTCCCCCGAAGTAGATCCAACGTCAATCGCGGCGGCAGGGACCCGAAAAAAGAAAAAAAAAAAAGGTTCCGCTCCAGTCCCAGGCTTCCAGCCTTGTGAAGAAGAGGCTAGCTGACAGTTCTTATATAGGTATGGGGCGGGGCCAGCCGGAGACATCATCCGAGTGACCCGCCCCATGTCACATGCTTGCTGTTCCCGGCTGGCCCCGCCCCATAGCTATATAAGAAATGTCAGACTGTCTCCTGCATTCAGCTAGTTAGCCTCAGTGGAGAGACAGGGTGACCTTTCTCAAATAGGTAAGGGGTGGGGATGATGTCCCCGGCTGGCCCCGCCCCATACCTATATAAGAAATGTCAGCTATCCTCTTCTTCACAAGGCTGGAAGCCTCGGACGGTAGCGGAACCTTTTTTTTTTTTTCTTTTTTCGGGTCCCTGCCGCCGCCGCCGTTATTGACGTTGGATCTACTTCGGGGGACATTGTTTTAATAAAGGACTTGTCAAAGACCGTGTACTGTGTTTTTTTTACACCACACTTTGTTTTTTTGTGAATGAGTCGCGGGACCATGTACCGCATACTCATTCACGTAGGGGGGGGGGGGGCAGGATCCGGGGGTCCCCTTGTTAAAGGGGGCTTCCAGATTCTGATAAGCCCCCCGCCCGCAGACCCCCACAACCACCGGCCAGGGTTGTGGGGAAGAGGCCCTTGTCCTCATCAACATGGGGACAAGGTGCTTTGGGGGGGAGCCCCCCCTGCCCCAAAGCACCCCCCCATGTTGAGGGCATGTGGCCTGGTATGGTTCAGGAGGGGAGGGGGGGCGCTCGCTCGTCTCCCCCCTTTCCTGACCTGCCAGGCTGCATGCTCGGATAAGGGTCTGGTATGGATATTGAGGGGGACCCACGCTGTTTTTATTTTTAATTTCAGCGTGGAGTTCCCCCTTAATATCCATACCAGACCTGAAGGGCTTAGTATGGATGAGAGTGGGGACCCCACGCCGGTTATTTAAAAAACTGTTTATAAATCCCTGCAATACTTTGACATTCAACTGTCAGTGAGGAACTCCGCCGACAGCTGAAACATGAGCGCTGCATTGGTTTTCACTACTAAAACGCCGCATGAGTTGATAACATATCATGCGGGATTTTAGGAGCGACAGCCATGTGTTAATGTTTCAGCTGTCAGCGGGGTTCCCCACTGACAGCTGAATGTAAAATAATTTCCTTTATTGCATAAATAATAAAAAAAAGCGTGGGGTCTCCCCTCTCATCCATACCAAGCCCTTCGGATCTGGTATGGATATTAAGGGGGAACTCCACGTCGAAATTTTAAAAAAACAGCGTGGGTCCCCCTCAATATCCATACCAGACCCTTATCCGAGCATGCAGCCCGGCAGGTCAGGAAAGGGGGGGACAAACGAGCGAGCGCCCCCCCCCTCCTGAACCATACCAGGCCACATGCCCTCAACATGGGGGGGGTGCTTTGGGGCAGGGGGGCTCCCCCCCAAAGCACCTTGTCCCCATGTTGATGAGGACAAGGGCCTCTTCCCCACAACCCTGGCCGGTGGTTGTGGGGGTCTGCGGGTGGGGGGCTTATCAGAATCTGGAAGCCCCCTTTAACAAGGGGGCCCCCAGATCCCGCCCCCCCCCCTACGTGAACGAGTCTGCGGAACATGGTCCCGCAGACTTATTCACAAAAAAACTAAGTGTGGTGTAAAAAAAACACAGTACAGGGTCTTTGACAAGTCCTTTATTAAAACAATGTCCCCCGAAGTAGATCCAACGTCAATCACGGCGGCGGCGGCAGGGACCCGAAAAAAGAAAAAAAAAAAAAAAGGTTCTGCTTCCGTCGGAGGCTTCCAGCCTTGTGAAGAAGAGGCTAGCTGACATTTCTTAAATAGGTTAGGGGCGGCGCCAGCCGGGCACATCATCCCCGCCCCTTACCTATTTGAGAAATGTCACCCTGTCTCTCCACTGAGGCTAACTAGCTGAATGCAGGAGACAGTCTGACATTTCTTATATAGCTATGGGGCGGGGCCAGCCGGGAACAGCAAGCATGTGACATGGGGCGGGTCACTCGGATGATGTCCCCGGCTGGCCCCGCCCCATACCTATATAAGAACTGTCAGCTAGCCTCTTCTTCACAAGGCTGGAAGCCTGGGACTGGAGCGGAACCTTTTTTTTTTTCTTTTTTCGGGTCCCTGCCGCCGCCGCCGTGATTGACGTTGGATCTACTTCGGGGGACATTGTTTTAATAAAGGACTTGTCAAAGACCCTGTACTGTGTTTTTTTTACACCACACTTAGTTTTTTTGTGAATAAGTCTGCTGGACCATGTACCGCAGACTCGTTCACGTAGGGGGGGGGGGGGCCCGGGATCTGGGGGCCCCCTTGTTAAAGGGGGCTTCCAGATTCTGATAAGCCCCCCGCCCGCAGACCCCCACAACCACCGGCCAGGGTTGTGGGGAAGAGGCCCTTGTCCTCATCAACATGGGGACAAGGTGCTTTGGGGGGGAGCCCCCCTGCCCCAAAGCACCCCCCCCATGTTGAGGGCATGTGGCCTGGTATGGTTCAGGAGGGGGGGGGCGGTTGCTCGTCCCCCCCCCTTTCCTGACCTGCCGGGCTGCATGCTCGGATAAGGGTCTGGTATGGATATTGAGGGGGACCCACGCTGTTTTTTTTTTTAATTTCAGTGTGGAGTTCCCCCTTAATATCCATACCAGACCTGAAGGGCTTGGTAAGGATGAGAGGGGGGACCCACGCTGTTTTTTTTTTTTTTTTTTTATTGCGGACCTTTATTATTACATTCAGCTGTCAAAATAAATATTATCTAGACCTTTGAAATAAGTAAAATCATTACAGAAATAATTATAAAGGATAAGAAACAAAAATAGAATCACTAGAACTAAGGAAATCTAATTAGATTACATGAAGATATGCCGAGTGCTGTTTATTAAACACAGTAGTCACGACCGAGTGCCGGCTGTCAGAGGAATCCACAGTAAGATTCACTATTAGTCAGTGGCTAAAAAACAAACGCCCATGGCAGAAGTCTAAAATGTGTTCTGCACATGCTCAGTTGTATCTGCCAAAGACACTGCACGGGCGTCTAGATTTTTACTGTGTCGATTTCCTTGAAAAAAACGATTTTTAACACATTCTTAATTTTTTTGGAAATAGCAAATATTGTTTAAAGTGAAGTCCTGATATTTGGCAAAGCAAATTTCTAAGTGAACATGTCTCTGCAGTGATTTTTCATGGTTTTAGACGTGCTTCTTAGCAAGTCTGTTTTGTGAGTCTGATTTTGGGCGTGTATCTTTTTGTGAATTAGATTGGGCATCTGCTTATGGGCTCTGCTCAATAGTGAATTAGGTTGCAGGGTAAAAAATGACAGACGCCCATGAAAATTGGGCTTAAGCCCATAAATATGCGCCCACGCCCAATAGTGAATCAGGGCCTATGTATCTCTCTTTCTTCCCCTTATGATCCACACGAGGAGAACTGGACTAAGGAGTGTGTTAAGGAAGGAGAGATCTCGCTAAACATAGAGACTCACAGTGCAGTTCCTATTGTACACGTCTCAGCTACACAGCACAGGCTGCTACAGAGGAGAGTATACTGAAACCAGTCATTTGCTGAACTTATATGGAGGTTAATTTTGCATTAGTGCATATGGGACCCTATTTATAAAACTACAGGTCATTATTGGATTATTCCACCTCTAAGGATGTGTTGATTCATCTTCTATTTGCAAATTTATTTATTTAACATTTTTTTATTTACTTATTTTATTTTCAAACAATCACTTGCACAAGTGTGGCCTTACATTTTGTCTTAACCATAACTACTTCTGGTATCAGAATACATACTATTTACAAATAAAGGGAGTAGCCATGGGAGCCCGTTTTGCCCCCAGTATAGCTAATCTCTATATGGCACAATGGGAGGAAGAAAGAATATTTCACAACCAAAAACAAGAATTAATGTTATACCATAGATTCATAGATGACATAATACTAATATGGAAAGGAAATGAAAGCACACTAATCGACTTTTATGAAAATTTAAATAACAACAACCAAAACATAACATTAAGCTGGAATATAAGTAATATAGCGATACATTTCCTGGACATATGGTTAATCAAAAAAGGATCACACATATATACCAAACATTATTTCAAAAATACAGATAGGAATGCATATATACCCACCCATAGTTGCCATCATAAATCCCAATAACTGAAGGGCCTCTTCAGTTATTGGGATAATTGGTCGGCCATTTTTTGGGATTTTAGCATATTTTGTTTACCAGTAAAGTTGAAAATTTTTTGTTCCAAATTTACTGATAAAAAAAATGTGCCAAAATCCCGAAAAACAGCTGACCAATTAACCCACTAACGGCCCGAAAATCGTTCGATTTTTTTTTCAGCAGAAAAATCGGCCGATTTTAGACCCATCTATGGCCTGCTTTACATGGGTCTAAAATCGTCCGCAAAAAAAATCAGCTGATTTTCGGCCCGTTAGTGGGTTAATTGGTCAGCCATTTTTGGGGATTTTGCAACTTTTTTTAATTGGTAAATTTGGATAAAAATTGGCCGATTTTGCAGATCGGCCGATTTTAGCTGCAATGATCGGCAAATTGGCTGATCTTTTAACAGATAAAAAATCTGCACATGAGCCATGACCTGCAAGAAAAAGAAGAATAAAAAAAAAGAATAAGAAAAAGAAAAATGCAGGCCATAGATGGGGCGAAAACTGACCGTTTTAAAAAAAATAAAAAATCGGTTCCAGCCTTCTTCACAAGGCTGGAAGCCTCGGACGGTAGCGGAACCTTTTTTTTTTTTTCTTTTTTCGGGTCCCTGCCGCCGCCGCCGTTATTGACGTTGGATCTACTTCGGGGGACATTGTTTTAATAAAGGACTTGTCAAAGACCCTGTACTGTGTTTTTTTTACACCACACTTTGTTTTTTTGTGAATGAGTCGCGGGACCATGTACCGCATACTCATTCACGTAGGGGGGGGGGCAGGATCCGGGGGTCCCCTTGTTAAAGGGGGCTTCCAGATTCTGATAAGCCCCCCGCCCGCAGACCCCCACAACCACCGGCCAGGGTTGTGGGGAAGAGGCCCTTGTCCTCATCAACATGGGGACAAGGTGCTTTGGGGGGGAGCCCCCCCTGCCCCAAAGCACCCCCCCATGTTGAGGGCATGTGGCCTGGTATGGTTCAGGAGGGGAGGGGGGGCGCTCGCTCGTCTCCCCCCTTTCCTGACCTGCCAGGCTGCATGCTCGGATAAGGGTCTGGTATGGATATTGAGGGGGACCCACGCTGTTTTTATTTTTAATTTCAGCGTGGAGTTCCCCCTTAATATCCATACCAGACCTGAAGGGCTTAGTATGGATGAGAGTGGGGACCCCACGCCGGTTATTTAAAAAACTGTTTATAAATCCCTGCAATACTTTGACATTCAACTGTCAGTGAGGAACTCCGCCGACAGCTGAAACATGAGCGCTGCATTGGTTTTCACTACTAAAACGCCGCATGAGTTGATAACATATCATGCGGGATTTTAGGAGCGACAGCCATGTGTTAATGTTTCAGCTGTCAGCGGGGTTCCCCACTGACAGCTGAATGTAAAATAATTTCCTTTATTGCATAAATAATAAAAAAAAGCGTGGGGTCTCCCCTCTCATCCATACCAAGCCCTTCGGATCTGGTATGGATATTAAGGGGGAACTCCACGTCCCTGCCGCCGCCGCCGTGATTGACGTTGGATCTACTTCGGGGGACATTGTTTTAATAAAGGACTTGTCAAAGACCCTGTACTGTGTTTTTTTTACAGCACACTTAGTTTTTTTGTGAATAAGTCTGCTGGACCATGTACCGCAGACTCGTTCACATAGGGGGGGGGGGCCCGGGATCTGGGGGCCCCCTTGTTAAAGGGGGCTTCCAGATTCTGATAAGCCCCCCGCCCGCAGACCCCCACAACCACCGGCCAGGGTTGTGGGGAAGAGGCCCTTGTCCTCATCAACATGGGGACAAGGTGCTTTGGGGGGGAGCCCCCCTGCCCCAAAGCACCCCCCCCATGTTGAGGGCATGTGGCCTGGTATGGTTCAGGAGGGGGGGGGCGGTTGCTCGTCCCCCCCCCTTTCCTGACCTGCCGGGCTGCATGCTCGGATAAGGGTCTGGTATGGATATTGAGGGGGACCCACGCTGTTTTTTTTTTTAATTTCAGTGTGGAGTTCCCCCTTAATATCCATACCAGACCTGAAGGGCTTGGTAAGGATGAGAGGGGGGACCCACGCTGTTTTTTTTTTTTTTTTTTTATTGCGGACCTTTATTATTACATTCAGCTGTCAAAATAAATATTATCTAGACCTTTGAAATAAGTAAAATCATTACAGAAATAATTATAAAGGATAAGAAACAAAAATAGAATCACTAGAACTAAGGAAATCTAATTAGATTACATGAAGATATGCCGAGTGCTGTTTATTAAACACAGTAGTCACGACCGAGTGCCGGCTGTCAGAGGAATCCACAGTAAGATTCACTATTAGTCAGTGGCTAAAAAACAAACGCCCATGGCAGAAGTCTAAAATGTGTTCTGCACATGCTCAGTTGTATCTGCCAAAGACACTGCACGGGCGTCTAGATTTTTACTGTGTCGATTTCCTTGAAAAAAACGATTTTTAACACATTCTTAATTTTTTTGGAAATAGCAAATATTGTTTAAAGTGAAGTCCTGATATTTGGCAAAGCAAATTTCTAAGTGAACATGTCTCTGCAGTGATTTTTCATGGTTTTAGACGTGCTTCTTAGCAAGTCTGTTTTGTGAGTCTGATTTTGGGCGTGTATCTTTTTGTGAATTAGATTGGGCATCTGCTTATGGGCTCTGCTCAATAGTGAATTAGGTTGCAGGGTAAAAAATGACAGACGCCCATGAAAATTGGGCTTAAGCCCATAAATATGCGCCCACGCCCAATAGTGAATCAGGGCCTATGTATCTCTCTTTCTTCCCCTTATGATCCACACGAGGAGAACTGGACTAAGGAGTGTGTTAAGGAAGGAGAGATCTCGCTAAACATAGAGACTCACAGTGCAGTTCCTATTGTACACGTCTCAGCTACACAGCACAGGCTGCTACAGAGGAGAGTATACTGAAACCAGTCATTTGCTGAACTTATATGGAGGTTAATTTTGCATTAGTGCATATGGGACCCTATTTATAAAACTACAGGTCATTATTGGATTATTCCACCTCTAAGGATGTGTTGATTCATCTTCTATTTGCAAATTTATTTATTTAACATTTTTTTATTTACTTATTTTATTTTCAAACAATCACTTGCACAAGTGTGGCCTTACATTTTGTCTTAACCATAACTACTTCTGGTATCAGAATACATACTATTTACAAATAAAGGGAGTAGCCATGGGAGCCCGTTTTGCCCCCAGTATAGCTAATCTCTATATGGCACAATGGGAGGAAGAAAGAATATTTCACAACCAAAAACAAGAATTAATGTTATACCATAGATTCATAGATGACATAATACTAATATGGAAAGGAAATGAAAGCACACTAATCGACTTTTATGAAAATTTAAATAACAACAACCAAAACATAACATTAAGCTGGAATATAAGTAATATAGCGATACATTTCCTGGACATATGGTTAATCAAAAAAGGATCACACATACAGTCATGGCCGAAATTGTTGGCACCCTTGATATTTTTCCTGAAAATCAAGTATTTCACACAAAAAAGGTATTGCATTAACACATGTTTTGCTATACACATGTTTATTCCCTTTGTATGTATTGGAACAAATATAAAACAGAGGCAGAAAAGCAAATATGACATAATGTCACACAAAACCCCAAAAATGGGCTGGACAAAAGTATTGGCACCCTTAACTTAATATTTGGTTGCACACCCTTTGGAAAACATAACTGAAATCAGTCGCTTCCTATAACCATCAATAAGCTTCTGACACCTCTCACCCGGAATTTTGGACCACTCTTCCTTTGCAAACAGCTCCAGGTCTCTCTTATTGGAAGGACACCTTTTCCCAACAGCAATTTTAAGATCTCTCCACAGGTGTTCAATGGGATTTAGATCTGGGCTCATTGCTGGCCACTTCAGAACTCTCCAGCGCTTCTTTGCCATCCATTTCTGAGTGCTTTTTGACGTATGTTTGGGGTCATTGTCCTGCTGGAAGACCCAGGATCTTGGACGCAAACCCAGCTTTCTGACACTGGGCCCTACAGTGCGACCCAAAATCCTTTGGTAATCCTCAGATTTCATGATGCCTTGCACACAGTCAAGGCACCCAGTGCCAGAGGCAGCAAAACAACCCCAAAACATCATTGAACCTCCACCATATTTTACCGTAGGTACTGTGTTTTGTTCTTTGTAGGCCTCATTCCGTTTTCGGTAAACAGTAGAATGATGTGCTTTACCGAAAAGCTCTATCTTGGTCTCATCTGTCCACAAGACGTTTTCCCAGAAGGCTTTTGGCTTACTCAAGTACATTTTGGCAAACTGTAGTCTTGCTTTTTTATGTCTCTGTGTCAGCAGTGGGGTCCTCCTGGGTCTCCTGCCATAGCGTTTCATTTCATTTAAATGTCGACGGATAGTTCGCGCTGACACTGATGCTCCCTGAGCCTGCAGGACAGCTTGAATGTCTTTGGAACATGTTTGGGGCTGCTTATCCACCATCCGGACTATTCTGCGTTGCAATCTTTCATCAATTTTCCTCATCCGTCCACGACCAGGGAGATTAGCTACAGTGCCATGGGTTGCAAACTTCTTGATAATGTTGCGCACTGTGGACAAAGGCAAATCTAGTTCTCTGGAGATGGACTTGTAACCTTGAGATTGTTGATATTTTGCCACAATTTTGGTTCTCAGGTCCTCAGACAGTTCTCGTCTCCTCTTTCTGTTGTCCATGCTTAGTGTGGCACAGACAGACACACAATGCAAAGGTTAAGTGAACGTCTCTCCTTTTTATCTGCTTTCAGGTGTGATTTCTATATTGCCCACACCTGTTACTTGCCCCAGGTGAGTTTACAGGAGCATCACATGCTTGTAACATTCTTATTTATCCGCAGTTGTGAAAGGGTGCCAATACTTTTGTCCAGCCCATTTTTGGAGGTTTGTGTGACATTATGTCGAATTTGCTTTCTTTCCTCCCTTTTTTTGTTTTGTCCCAATACACACAAAGGGAATAAACATGTGTATAGCAAAACATGTGTTAATGCAATACGTTTCGTGAGAAATACATGATTTCCTGGAGAAATATCAAGGGTGCCAACAATTTCGGCCATGACTGTATATACCAAACATTATTTCAAAAATACAGATAGGAATGCATATATACCCACCCATAGTTGCCATCATAAATCATGGATTAGAAACATACCTAGAGGACAGTTCATGCTATTGAGACGTAATTGCACAAACACCACAGACTATCAAGAACAAAGTAACATCTTATTGAAGAGATTCATCAACAAAGGGTACAAGAGAGAAATAATAGAAGAAGAAAGAAACCATGTTGAGGCACTAGATAGAAATAATCTACTGACAAACACACTTGCAAAGAATAACACTGTGAATAATGACATAGCTATTATAATGCCATACAATAAGCAATATAAAGATGTACAACAGATAATTAATAAACACTGGGATGTATTGAAATTAGATAAGGATCTGAAGAACATAATCTCGGAAAAACCTAGATACATCTACAAAAAAGCCCCCAATATTCGTGATAAAATTGTTAAATATATATTGAATCTACCAAATACAAACAAAAACTATCCCTTTTTTCAGGGAACAGGATTTTATAAGTACGGTAGATGTTATAGTTGTGTAAGAATAAAGAATAATCCAAAACATAGGTCGGAATTTGCTAATCCCATAAATGGTAAAAAATATAGAATTAAACAATTTATATCCTGTGACACGAAGGGAGTAGTACAGTATATGCACTCAAATGCCCTTGTGGCAAAATCTATATTGGGAGAACTGAAAGACCATTAAAAGAGCGCATTAAAGAGCATGTCCGTAACATCACAAAAGGTTACAAATACCATAACGTACCATTACACTTTCGCCTTTTTCATGAACAAAGGACTGAAGGCATGGAATTTTGGGGTATCGAGAAACATAATGCACACTGGAGAGGAGATAATTTAATCAGAGGAATTAGTAAAAAAGAATCTCACTGGATTTATGAGATTAATTGCTTGGCCCCTAGGGGCTTAAATAAAGAATTTGATCTCTCATGTTTTCTGAGTGACTACTGAACTTTATGAAGATAATATAAATATAGATCTAAAGATGAGATTTGTGAAGCAAACATAATTAATATACAGATAATAAGCAATATCAAACTAGAAAATCATGAATTCACCTATAGGTACAATACATAGATATATGATGCCCCCAGGGAGATTACTGCAATTATTTTAATTACGTTAATTATACATTTATGAATAGTAAAGACCATATATATACATAGTTCTGTAGGATTAATATAATATTTTTGCTATCATGATATAAGAGGTAAATAGTGGGCCCAATATTAACAAAACACCAAATGGGGTTGGAATATACTCTCACTTGTCTGACATGCGTCTATGGGGGATGTATGCTAAGCAATATTAAGTATTTCATTAATTTATTTGTGTTTGATACATATTTTTTAAGTATATACATGATTGAAATGTTTTTAATATTGCATTATTAAAACGGTTTGTCTTTTTAAAAAAAAATGTTTTTTAACTTTTGTTTGTATTTAGGAGGAATTATATAACCATAAGATATGTATCAGTACTATTGTTAACAAATTAATATATAGTTATAGTTCACATTATGTTGTTAATTAAGTGCAAAAACTGCTGGACCAGCCTAAGGGTGCATAATGCACACACTGTTAATCAAGCCGTAGGATGCTGGGACACACATTGTAACCATATACTCTAGCGGTAACAATTAAATATCAACAACGGTGTTCTACATTTGATTAAAACCCCAAAAAGATGGCAGCACCCATTAGGACTACAACACAATGGCGCCGTAACAGTATATAAAGAATTGAGTCAGGGCGATTTGTAAACTACATCCCCCCGATGAAGCTACGAGTCCCTGTAGCGCAACGCGTTAGAGAGGGGCAGTGACGTCACCACGCATCCGTACCTAGACACGGCGAGTATTGACATTGTGCGCAGGCACACCTACAAGGCTGATCCCACCGCTATCCGCGGTTATATATATATGACAAGCGCACTTTATTCTAATTACATGTGAGTGCATTATTAGCGCACAATAAAGTCTTTTACCCCGGATAAGACACTATGTATCTCTCTTTCTTCCCCTTATGATCCACACGAGGAGAACTGGACTAAGGAGCGTGTTAAGGAAGGAGAGATCTCGCTAAACACAGAGACTCACAGTGCAGTTCCTATTGTATACCGTCTCAGCTACACAGCACAGGCTTCTACAGAGGAGAGTATACTGAAACCAGTCATTTGCTGAACTTATATGGAGGTTAATTTTGCATTAGTGCATATGGGACCCTATTTATAAAACTACAGGTCATTATTGGATTATTCCACCTCTAAGGATGTGTTGATTCATCTTCTATTTGCAAATTTATTTATTTAACATTTTTTTATTTACTTATTTTATTTTCAAAAAAATCACTTGCACAAGGTGTATTTATGCACATTTATGGTGAAAATTTAGATTAATGATAAATCAATATATGTTTGGTGTATTATAATTGTAAACAATGAATAGAGTGTGGCACCTAATTTATTTAATATTTTTTGTTGTTAACGCACATCACGTGAGGGTGAGCAAGGAAGCCTGCGACATATTATATTGTTTATATATACATATATATGTACCCTTCAGTGGCTCACAAGTAAATTTTACATTATTATTGCAGTTTTCTTGCCCATCAAGGCAGCAGGGGACAGGGGGCTAGGAGGGGCTGGAGGGAATGCAGGCAACCCCCCCCCCCCGAGGGCTGGAAGATCGGCCGATGTGTCCGGTAGCTGAGGAGCAGGCCTACAATGCGGCCATCATAATTGCTGCTCACGAGCGCCCAGGTCCATATACAGTTGCAAGAAAAAGTATGTGAACCCCTTGGGATTATGTGGAGTTTTGCATGAATTAGGCAGAAAATGTGCTCTAAATGTCATCTAAGTCACAACAATAGAAGAACACAGTCTGTTGAACATAATACTACACAAACATTAGCTGTTGCCATGGTTTAATTGCACATAACATGTAAACATTCACAGTGCAGGGAGGAAAAAGTATGTGAGGCCCTAGCTTAATGACTTCTCCCAGAGCTAATTGGAGCCAGGAGTGAGCCAACCTTGACTCCAATCAGTGTGATGGTATTGGATGTGTTGCTGACAGCTGTCCTGCCCTTAAAAAACACACACCTGTTTTGGGTTTACTGGTTTCAAGAAGCACTTGAACAGACTGTCTACAAATGGAGAAAGTTTAGCACTGTTGCTACTCTCCCTAGGCATGGTCGTCCTGTAAAAATGACTGCAAGAGCACCGCGCAGAATGCTGCATGAGGTAAAGAAGAATCCCAGAGTGTCAGCTAAAGACCTACAGAAATCTCTGGCACATGCTAACATTTTTGTTGACACATCTACAATAAGGAAAACATTAAACACGAATGGAGTACATGGGAGGACACCACGGAGGAAGCCATTGCTGTCCAAAAAGAATATTGCAGCACGTTTGAAGTTTGCAAAAGAGCACCTGGATGTTCCACAGCACTACTGGCAAAATATACTGTGGACAGATGAAACCAAGATTGAGTTGTTTGGGAAGAACACACAACACTATGTGTGGAGAAAAAAAGGCACAGCACACCAACATCAAAACCTCATCCCAACTGTAAAACATGGCGGAGGGAGCATCATGGTTTGCGGCTGCTTTGCTGCCTCAGGGCCTGGACAGATTGTTGTCATCAATGAGAAAATGAATTCCAGAGTTTATCAAGACATTTTGCAGGAAACATACGACCATCTGTCCGCCAACTGAAGCTCCGCAGAGGATGGGTGATGCAACAGGACAATGACCCAAAGCATACAAGTAATTCAACAAAACAATGGCTGCAACAGCACAGAATACGCCTTCTGGAGTGGCCCAGTCAGAGTCCTGACCTCAACCCCATTGAAATGCTGTGGCATGACCTTAAGAGAGCGATTCACACCAGACATCCCAAGAATATTGCTACACTGAAACAGTTTTGTGAAGAGGAGTGGTCCAAAATTACTCCAGATCATTGTGCAGGTCTGATCTGCAACTACAGGAAATGTTTAGTTGAGGTTACTGCTGCCAAAGGAGGGTCAACCAGTTATTAAGTCCAAAGGTTCACATACTTTTTCCTCCCTGCACTGTGAATGTTTACATGTTATGTGCAATTAAACCATGGCAACATCTAATGTTTGTGTAGTATTATGTTCAGCAGACTGTGTTCTTCTATTGTTGTGACTTAGATGACGTTCAGAGCACATTTTATGCCCAATTCATGCAAAACTCCACGTAATCCCAAGGGGTTCACATACTTTTTCTTGCAACTGTATATTTGGACACAATATTGGCACAATCTTATTTTTTCAGGTATTTACCAAAACATATTCAAGCTATAGTTATATAATGGATATGGGCTGAAAGTGCACACTCTCAGGTTTAATTTGAGGGTATGTACATCCAAATTGAAGGAAGGGTTTAGGAATTACAGCTCTTAAGAGTAGCCATCACCTCTTTTTCAAGGGACCAAAAGTACTTGGACAATTGAATCAAAAGTTGTTTCATGGCCAGGTGTGGGCTACTGCTTCATTGTTTCTTCATCTATTAAGCAGGTAAAAGGTTTGGAGTCGATTCTAAGTGTGGTATTCTCATTTGGAATCTATTGCTGCAAAGCTACATCATGCATTCAAAGCAGCTGTCCATGCAAGTGAAACAGGCCATTGTAAGGCTTCAAAAACAAAACAAATCCATCAGAGAGATGGCAGCAACATTAGGAGTAGACAAATCAACAGTTTGGTACATTCTGAGAAACTACGAATGCACGGGTGAGCTCAGCAACATAAAAAGGCATGGACACCCACGGAAGACAACAGTGGTGGATGATCGCAGGATCCTCTTTATGGTAAAGAAAAACCCATTCACAACATCCATACAAGTGAAGGACACTCTCCAGGAGGTGGGTGTATCATTGTCAAAGTTTGCAATCAAGAGAAGACTTTCCGAGAGCAAATACAGAGGGTTCATCACAAGGTGCAAACTATTCATAAGCCTGAAGAATAGAACAGCCAGATTAGACTTTGCCAAAAAACATCTAAAAAAGCCAGACCAGTTCTGGAAAAAGTATTCTTTGGACGGATGAAACTAAAATTAATCTGTACCAGAATGAAGGCAAGAAAAAAGTGTGGAGAAGGCTTTGAACAGCTCATGATCCAAAGCACATGTCATCTGTAAAACAAGGTGGAGACAATGTGATGGCATGGGCAGGCATGGCTTCCAGTGGCACTGGGTCATTGGTGTTTATTGATGATGTGACAGAAGACAGAAGCAGCCGGATGAATTCTGCAGTGTTTAGAGATATACTGTCTGCCCAGATTCAGAGAAATGTAGCAAAGTTGATTGGACAGCGCTTCACAGTACAGATAGACAATGATCCAAAACACACTGCAAAAGCAACCCAGGAGCTTCTAATGGAAAAGGAGTGGAATATTCTGCAATGTCCAAGGCAATCACCTGATCTCAACCCAACTGAGCATCATTTCACTTGCTGAAGGCAAAACTAACGGCAGACCAAGAAACAAAGAACAACTGAAGACAGCTGCAGTTAGAGCCTGGCAAAGCATCAGAAAGAAGGAAACCCAATCTTTGGTAATTGCCATGGGTTCCGGACTTCAGGAAGTCGTTGCCAGTAAAGGATTCTCAACAAAATATTAAAAATGAACATTTTATTTATGATTATATTAATTTGTCCAATTACATTTGAACCCCTGAAAATGGAGGGACTGTGTATAAAAATGGTTACAATTCCTAAAATTTGTACTTGATATTTATGTTCAACCCCTTGAATTAAAACTGAAAGTCTGCACTTCAAATTCATTTGGATTGTTTCATTTTAATGTATTCTGGTGGCATAAAGAGCCAAAAGAATAAAAATTGTGTCTGTGTCCAAATATATATAGACCTAACTGTATATACACGCATTGTCCTACTTTCAAACAGCGATTTACTCCACTGTAAATCTCTCTCATTAATACTTATCACCAAAATATTAGCAAAAGTCTTGTCCCTATGCATTAACAAAAATAATTTGAACTTAACAACTCAAACTGGGTTAATTCCAGGAACAACCACAAATATTAATATTTATTATTATACAGGATTTATTATACAGAATTTATATATTAATATTTGAATGTTTATTTACTGTACTCACAAATTACTCAGGGACTAGGATTTTAGTCTCCCTAGATACTTACAAAGTGTTTGTGTCAGTGGAATGGCCCTGTCTAATTGTCAAAGACTATTTTTCAGACCATAAATCTAGAATATGGAATAGTAGCCAAGTCATGAACAACTTCAGTATTCACCAGAATACCCTTGCAACTGAGCCTCATGCCAAGCCTCTTTTGCAGCTCCACATATATTTGAAGATGAAGATTAGGGGCTTTTGAGGAGACAGTGAAATTGATTTCCTAAAACTGGAGAGTGCAAAATCTGGTGCATCTGTGCATGGTAGCCAATCAGCTTCTAAATTCAGCTTGTTCAATGAAGCTTTGACAAAAAGCCCTGGAAGCTGATTTGTTTCCATGCAGAGCTGCACCAGATTTTGCACTCTCCAGTTTTAGGAAATCAACCCGTGTCTCTTTATGCAGATGACATGCCTAATTCCTGGCTGACCCCCGTATTTTGCTTTAGCAACTTTTAAGTGTCATTGAGACCTTCAGGTCTGTTGTGTGCAGATGCTGCACTCTGTCCGAGCAGCCTGTGTGATGGCATTCGAAAGATCATGGTTGAGGTGATTGTAGCCGTATTAGTGCATTTGTGACAGAAACAATTGAGTACTGTCCGTGATACTTTTTTTATTTGCACTAACATACAATTTTGAGGACCAGCTTTCAGGGTATGTCCCCTTCTTCAAGGTCTAAGCAGTACTATTACAAATCACAAAGTTTAAGCAGAATGTTAGAAGGGATTGAGAAAAAAAAAAAAGGCTACAGATAAGATACATCAAAAGCGAGGGGGGGAGATACTACACTCACACAGAGGGGGTCAAGCTTTAGCTAATAGATAGTCATAAAGCTGTCGGATAATGGTTGAGGAATCCCATGTCCAAGTTAAGGCCGTTATCTTTTGTGTCAAATAGATTTATCATTCTTAGTTCAAATGTTTTTCTTTCCTGGATGGATTTGAATTTTCCTTTCAGAACTAAAATATTGAGGTCTTCCATATTGTGGCCTGGTTGTGTGAAATGGTGTCCTACAGGTGTGCAGAGGTCATCTTCTTTATGTTCCTTGATGGTATGTCTGTGCAAATTCATCCTTGTTTGCAACTTCTGCATGTCACAGATCTTTATCATCCTCACCAAACAACAAATACACTGCTGAGGATGTTACACAGCTCATTGAATTCATACTTACACACAACTACTTTGCTTTCAATAAAGACATCTATCTTCAATATATGGGCACTGCGATGGGAAGTAAAATGGCACCCCAATATGCAAATTTATTTATGGCTGACCTGGAGGAACAATTCCTGAACAGCATGGAACAAAAACCATACAGATATTTTCGCTATATTGATGATATTTTCATCATATGGACAGAAGGTGAAGAAAATCTAAAACAATTTTACTCATTGATGAACACTTTTCATCCATCAATCAAACTAAAAATGGAATACTCAAACACACACGTCAACTTCCTAGACACCACAGTATACATCAGGGATGATACGCTTCACACCTCAATATACAGGAAACCCACTGACAGATGCAACTACCTCCACAGTTCCAGCTTCCACCCCCAACACACAAAACGTGCCATCATACACAGTCAGGCCATTATTTTTTTTTTTTTTTAATTTAAATATTTATTAATTTTTCATATTATTACAAAAATCCATAAGAAGAGACACAATACATATAAATATCCATACATTTCTACTCTGTCCCTTCTATTTACCTCTTTTCTATTCCCTTCCCTCCCAACCCACCATTTCCCCCCTCCCCCCCCCCCTCCCCTCTGCAAGATCTCCAATCTCTCTAGGCCCAGTAACTTCGAATAACTTCCTAGATTAGAGTTTTCTATATTTCTCTTTCAATCCCGATTTTTCCCATTTTTCCCATCGTGAGTAGTATATTTTCATCCTATCTTCCTGAATATGATAAGATTTTTCCATTCTGCTAATCTGGTTTACCCTATTGATCCAATCCTCCTCCGTTGGTATCTCTACCTTCCGCCAATACTTGGGGATCAACCCTTTTGCAGCACTTAAGTAGTACCATACACCTGATTCCTTATATTTATTTACTGTTGTCTCAACACTATGTAGGAGACAAATGGTTGGGTCTAATCCTATGTCATTTCCAGTTATTTTTTCTATTAATTTGACTATTGTCTTCCAGTAAACCTGAATTTTTGGACATTGCCACCATATGTGAAACACCGTACCCTCTTCCCCGCATCCTCTCCAACACATATTTGAATTCTCCCCCCTCATCCTGTGCTCAGTGCTCGGTGTAATATGCCATCGTGTCAAACATTTATAGTTAATCTCAACGTCTCTCATACTAACATTCTCGTGAACTAGTCTAAATATCTTATTCTGTTGATCTTCATCTATCACCACCTCCATATCTCTTTCCCAATTTGTTATAAAAATTAACTTTGTGTCTGTGTCTAGTTCTGTGAGTATTCTATACATTTTTGTAACTCCGTGTTTCCCATCTCTACGTGTTTCTAATAGCCTTTCAAACATGTTCCATTCCTTTTTTAATCTCAAGGGTTTTGGGAGAGTTCCTATAAAACATTTTAATTGATGATATTTCCACTCATCTATTTTAGTAAACATATCTCCTCCCATCTCTTTTAATTCTTTAAATGTTCTCAATTCCCCCTCTACCAATACGTCCCTCAATTGGATATCTTCCTTTTTAATCCATCTCCCTGATATCTCATCTTTTCCCGGAGGGAAGAATTCCGTGTTTGCAAGAGGCATTAATATAGAGTTGAATTCCCATTTCATGTGTTTATGTAAGTTGTCCCATATCCTTAAGACAATTAAAGTGTAGGTGCTTGTGCCCTCTTTGGTTCTTCTATAATGTGCTGGAACCCATATCATCTTGCTCAAATTAATTCCACTCAGATCATTCTCTATTTTTACCCAACTTTTCCCCTTATGATTAAAAGTCCAATCATAAATTCTTGCTAACATTACTGCTTTGTAGTATCTCTTGACATCAGGTAGTCCCATCCCCCCTTTCTCTTTAGTCCTACTTAGTGTTGCATATGATACTCTTGGTTTTTTATTCCTCCATATATATCTTGTTAACATTTTTCTCATTATCTTAAAAAACACCTCTGGGAGTTTGATCGGGATCATTTGAAATCTATAGAGTATTTTAGGTATAATTACCATTTTAATTAGGTTCATACGTCCTAACCATGATGGATTTCCTCCTTCTAATCTTTTTAGTTCGTCCTTAATCTCATTTATCAGAGAGATATAGTTTAATCTATACAGTTGTTTATATGAGGTAGCGAGTTTTATGCCTAGGTATTTTATATCTTTTTCTCTCCAAATAAAGGGGAATTCTTTTTGTAGCCTTTCTTTTTCGCTCTTTGGTATATTAATATTCAAAATCTCAGTTTTTGTTGGATTAATTTTTAGGTTAGATAGTTCCCCATATTCCTTCAGAATCTTCATTATATTTGGTAATGTTATTCGGGGGTTGCCTACATAAAACAGTAGGTCGTCCGCAAAGGCCGCTACTTTATGTTCTATATTTTCTATCTGGATTCCCTTTACCGCTCCACTATTTCTTATTATTGATAGCAGGGGTTCCAGTGTCAATACATACAGCAAGGGGGACAGTGGACATCCTTGCCTTGTTCCTTTGGACATCCCAATGGATTCCGACCTCTCCCCATTTACCGTGATGATTGCGGTGGGCTCCTTATATAGTTTACCTATCCATTCTCGCATTCTCTCTCCAATCCCCAACCCTTCCAAGTTGTCTATCATAAAGCCCCAGTCCACTCTATCAAACGCCTTTTCGGCATCAATTGACAAGAGCACCACCGGGGCTTTCCCTTTTCTACTTTTCTGGATAAGCATCAGAGTTCTCAAGCCATTATCTCTACCCTCTCTCCCCTGGACAAAGCCCACCTGGTCTCCATGGATCCATTCGGGCATTAGATCTTTCAGCCTGTTTGCTAGGACCTTTGCGTACAACTTAGTATCTGTGTTTAATAGTGAAATTGGTCTGTAGCTAGAGCACTGAGAGGGATCTTTTCCCTCCTTGTGGATGAGAACTACATGGGCCTGAAGGGATTCCCTCCTCACCTCCATCCCGTCTCCCAAGTCATTCATATATTTCTTTAACTTTGGTAACAGTACTTCACTAAATTTTTTATAGTACTTAACAGTATAACCATCCGGGCCTGGGCTTTTCCCTCCCCCTGTACTTCTTAATGCTACTTCTATTTCTTCCTGAGAGATTTCTGCCTCCAGGGAGTTCAGTTGTGTTTAACTAAGCTTTGGCAATCCCGCATTTTTTAAATATATCCACCTTTTTTCATTAATACCTTCTCTAGTTTCTTTTGATGTTCCTTGGAGGCTGATGTTATACAACTTTCTATAATACTCCGTGAATACTTTAATGATTTCTTTAGTTGAATGGACCATCTCCCCCTTAGGGCTTTTTATCTTTTCTATATAATTCCTGTTTTTCTTCTTATTCAGGGCTCTCATTAAGTATTTTCCTGGTCTATCACCCCATCTATATCTTTCACTTAATACTTTATTATATACTCTTCTCCTCTCCTCATCCATCAATCTCTCTAATTCGTCTTTTTTTTCCCTTAACTTCTGTCTTGTTTCTATTGTTATTTTTTTCTTATGTATCCACTCCAATTCCAGGATTTCCTTTAAGAGTCCGCTAACCCTCTCTCTTCTTTCTTTTTTCTTCCTTGCTCCCATCGCAATCAGGATTCCTCTTATATATACCTTATGACTTTCCCATACTGTAGCTGTCGATACTTCCTCTGTTTCATTCTCCTGGAAATATACCTTAATCTCTTCACTGATCCTCTGCACAATATCCTCATCAAAAAGAAGAGCCTCATTTAACCTCCATCCTAAACCTCCCGTCCACCTTTTTCCCCATCCCATTTTCATTACAACTGGGGCGTGGTCCGAAAAAGTTCTTGTCTCTATTTCTATTTTAACCAGCATTTCAATGAGTTGATGATCCATTAAAATGTAATCCAGTCTCGAGTATATCTCGTGTGCATTAGAGAAGAAGGTATAGTCTCTGTCCTTCATATGCATTATTCTCCAGGTGTCCACCAGTTGGTACTCGTGGATCACCTTCCTCAAAGCTCTCAGGGACCTACCCCCTTCTCTCTGCACAAGGGAGGTTGCATCTATCTGTGGGTCCATACAGAGGTTTAAATCTCCTGCTATTATCAAACGCCCTTTTTTAAAATCTATCAATTTTTTTAGCAGACCCTTCAGAAAGATCTCAGGTTTCTTGTTGGGGCAATATATATTGGCTAGTGTGCATTCAATTCCCTGTAGTTTACCTTTCAAAAACAGGAATCTCCCTTCCGGGTCAGTCCTTCTATCTTCCAACTCAAACCTCATATTTTTTGCCAATCCTATTGCCACCCCCTTTGCTCTTTTAATTGGAGAGTCAGCGTAATACCATGTAGGATAATATTTGGATTTTAGTTTCACATTAGATTCTATCTCAAAATGTGTCTCCTGCAAAAATACCACTGACGTTGCCCTATGATGTAGCTCTTTAAACAACTTGAATCTTTTCCCAGGGCAATTTAACCCATTCACATTATATGTTATAAACTGTATTTCTTCCATCCTTCTTGATTTTGTTTATCTCTCTTCTAATTCGTCTCCTCCTATTAGGCCCAGATGACTTGCAGAATATTAGCCCCACCCCCCCCTCCTTCCCCCCTCCTACCACCCCTCCCGCCCTCTCTTTTTTCCCCTACCCATTTTTAGGCACATAAACTGCCTACAAATCATTTGTGGATCCATTTCCACCATTGATTAAAATTTAGGGCGTAAGCTCCACCTATGTACGGCTCACCTCATCTCCGACCCGCCCGATTCCCTCTCTCTATAGTCTATACTCAGCGAGAGTCATTACTCTTTACCTCCCACCCTTAACCGTATCCTCTAAGCGGATCTCGACCTCCGGAGGAGGAAGACCAGTGGCGAGAGAGTGAAGTAAGAGAGAAGAGAGCAAAAAAAAAAAAAAAAAAACCTCATTCTCTACTTAATTCTCCCTCCCCCCGACGTGCTGCCAGTCCTCTTTTCTTGCATTAGTTATATTTCCTTTGTCTTCTTTTTCTTCTTCCCACCCAGCTATCCAGATACAGCAGATGGGCGAGAGGGGGGGTGGAGCCTAAACATGGCGGCGTCGGAGAGCACGATGTGAGTGCTCTCCGATAATCTCAAACCTGACCATCCCGAGACCCTCACAGAGTGAAGCCCCACCGGATTGTTGAGGGCCCTGGGAGAGAGAGTCGGGTGTGGAGACGGGAGAGCGGAGCTTGCACGGACCTCCGGGAGGTGAACTTGCTGGGGAGATCCCAGGACAGCTGCCGGGTTGCCGGGGAAACGAGGTTGGGCGGTGTGAGCACGCTGCTCGCCGCAAAGGATGACTGGGTAGTAGAGACGCCGGCCGGTTTCCCTCGCAGAGAGACAGTGACAGGTCGGCTCCCCTGGCACCAAATGAATGGGAACCTGTGCGGATAGAGGAGGAGAGATGCTGCAGGAGTAAGGGGCCAGCTACGGAGGACCCTTGAGGGAAAGTGGATGCTGATGTGACAGGGTGCTGCTGGCGTATAGCTGCCTGTACCCCCTGGCCGGCTGTTGATCCTGGGTCAGAGGGACCCATAAATATCAGAAGAGCTACTCTCCTTCCCTGAGTCGACTTCTAAGGACCAAGAAAGGAAAGTGAAAGGAGGAGGAAAGAAAGAAATATAGTATCGGAAACCCTGAGGAATCCCCCCCCAGGACTGAGCAGCAGTGAAGACCCCCCACACAAGTATGGAGTCACCGTCCTGAGAAAGGAGGGGTGAGTGAAAAATGTTGGGAGCTTATTGTGTGGTAAACCCCTGAGTGTCATAGGCTACTAGGGGGTGAAGGAGGGGGAGGATTCCCAGGGGCTAGAAGATAAGAAGAGAGGAGGCCCAGGTGTCCTAGGAGAGTAAAGGATATAGGAAAAAAAGTCTACCAAGATATTTAGAGGATATGAAGAATAAAGGTCCCAAGGGAGCAGGGCCCAAAGGGTCCCAAACAGGAACAATAAAGAAATATACATCATATGGAAATACTACGCCAGAAAGGGCCCAAGGTGCAAAGGGGGAAATGGACACTAGTTCAGGAAGTAGTCCTAGATTATCAATGGGCTTGAATAGCAGCAGTAGCCAACAAATAGTGGATGGCCTGGGAAGGAAAGGATCTGAAGGTGAACTACAGGTACCAAATAAGAAGGAGATGACTGAAATGTTTCAAAATCTGGAAAAAACGATAAAACATGAAATGACAGCTATTCGAAACGATTTAGGACATCTGCTAGCAAAAATGGAAGAAACGGAGGAGAAAGTTAAAACCCAGGCCCAGAACATAGATAATCTAAGGAAAAAAATAAGCCAATTAGAAAACAACCAGAAAAAAATGATCTATAGGATGGAAGTTCAAGAAAATAAAGAAAGAAGGTGTAATCTTAGAATACGAGGAATACCAGAGACTGCTAAAGGGGAAATATTATACGAACTAGTCAAAAAAATCCTAAACTCCATAAGAGATAGACCTGAAACAGACGGGATCAAGTTAGACGGAGTATTTAGAATAGGAAAGTTCAATCAGGCTACTGAGAAGGAAAGACCGAGGGACATAATTGTCAAGTTCCAAAAATTTGGGGCTAAAGAGGAGATTTGGAAGAAGACCAAGGGAAGATCATTAATTAAGTTTGGAGACTTGATTATCCAAATTTATGCGGACTTAACAGTAGAGACCCTAAGGAGAAGGAGATCCCTGAAACCCCTGTTGGAGCAAATGAGAAAACAGAATGTGCAGTATAGATGGGGTTCCTCAGCATTTCTAATTGGCTGGAAAAATGGGGTTACAGCGTATTTGCGATTTCCGGAAGATTTAAGAGACTTTTGTGATAGACTGGACTTGCACAGTCAGGCCATTAGATACCACCGAGTATGTTCTGACCCAAGAGACAGAGATAAACATCTCGGGACACTAGCAGACCCCTTCCATAAGAAGGGTTACAAGGACAAAACTATCAACACCAGCATAAACACAGCCTTGAGAACCCGAAGGGAAAATCTACTTCAGTACAAAGAGAAAAATACAAACAACCGTGTACCTCTAGTAACCACATACAACCCAGCACTAGAAGGAATAAGAAAAATAATCAAAGATTTACAACCCATCATAACAGAGGATGGAACTCTGAAAGAAATATTCCAGCAACCCCCAATACTGGCTTTCAGACAACCCCCCAACCTCAGAAATAAACTAATCAGTAGGAAACTTCCTTCTGATTATGATGTCACAAATAATGGAAGCATGGAAGCAAACCCTGCAATAAGAAACGCTGCAAGCTGTGCAACCAAATCAATCCATCAAAAAGTGTCAGACACTCAAAAGGAATCTTCAATATTTCCGGATCATACAGCTGCACCTCCAATAATGTTGTGTACCTTATCCAGTGCAGAAAATGCAGCAAAGAATCTTATGTTGGCGAAACAGGACAGAAGTTGCAAACAAGGATGAATTTGCACAGACATACCATCAAGGAACATAAAGAAGATGACCTCTGCACACCTGTAGGACACCATTTCACACAACCAGGCCACAATATGGAAGACCTCAATATTTTAGTTCTGAAAGGAAAATTCAAATCCATCCAGGAAAGAAAAACATTTGAACTAAGAATGATAATTCTATTTGACACAAAAGATAATGGCCTTAACTTGGACATGGGATTCCTCAACCATTATCCGACAGCTTTATGACTATCTATTAGCTAAAGCTTGACCCCCTCTGTGTGAGTGTAGTATCTCCCCCCCTCGCTTTTGATGTATCTTATCTGTAGCCTTTTTTTTTTTTCCAATCCCTTCTAACATTCTGCTTAAACTTTGTGATTTGTAATAGTACTGCTTAGACCTTGAAGAAGGGGACATACCCCGAAAGCTTGTTCTCAAAATTGTATGTTAGTGCAAATAAAAAAAGTATCACGGACAGTACTCAATTGTTTCTGAAAGATCATGGGAAATGCAGTTCCCTCAGAAGCACTGCCTAATGCAAGTAATTGAGTTTAAATTACAGCCCCCACCAAGCCCAGTAAAAAAGGAAAAGAACTCAGGACCTTTCCCGGGCAGTTCACTGGAGGTCTGGGGACAGCAGTATGAGGGGAGAGAGCTAAAGAACCTGCTGCAGCACTCTGTGCCTACATCCCAGGGAGCACTGAGCTTGACCTGTGTCCTAAGGGACTCAGGATACAGTCTATACTGTACTGAAGACTTGAGTCACCTCAGGCAACCCAGACGTGAGTGGGTATCTGACCACAGGGACCACTGCTGCTGTGTTGCTGGGTCTGGTGAGAGGGCCTTGTGGCCACAACCTGTTTGCTACTAGAGAGACTGACCTGTCACATCTATGGTAGTGAGCTCTATAAAACCACAGCTTGGGGTTCCCCAGGGCGCGGAATCTAAGCCCCAGCCTGCTTGTTCACCAGGGCCCCTGATGGTGGGGTTGGACTTGGAGCAAGCTGTAACCAGGTCCCAGCCCCCAGGTACACCCAGCTGAGGTAGAGGAGACAGCTAGAGGGAACAGGGTACACCAGGAGTAGATACAGGAGATCCAGTTGGAAAGCAGAGGTCAGGACAGGCGGAAAACTAGCAATGTCAGGAATGAAGCCAGGGTCGGTACATGGGCAGACAATACAGGAGGGATGTCAGGGACAAAGCCGGAGTCGGTACACAGATATACTAATGGATTCTCAGTAGAACACAGGGGAGCTCCAACAACAAACATTGCTCAGGCAATGTGGCCCAATCTGAGCACATCTTAAATAGACAGGCAGACAAGAAGGTGGGACAGGAAGTAATGGAAGGAAAGGACATAAAACCCAGGGAATAGCAGACGACGCCCATAGGTGAGCACAGAACAACACACATGTGAAGGAATCAAGAGCAGCATGAAGGTAAGTGTAAACACACCAGAGGCTGCAAGATAACTTGTGACAGTACCCCCTCCCCCCCCTCTTATGAGGTCTCCCCACTTTTTTACGGAAACTCTTGGTAGAGAGCCAAACCTTGTCACCCGGGAAATATTTGGGACTCACCCGGTAATGACAATCTGCAGCTACTTTGTACTTAGAAGCTGACAGATGTAAGCTCTTGGAAACATTTGCCTCAGAAGAAGTAAGAATAGGAGAACATACGACAGGAAGCTGGATTGGAGCAGACACCAATAACCGGGATGAAGGGTCTGGTGAGGAGGCTGTCAGGGAGAGCACGGGGGTGGGCGTGAAGGCTTTGATTTGTATAGTGGGCAAGACAGGCTTTGCAGAACAGGAACCTGGAGTAATACAAGGAACAGAGGGCACTGTAGGATGTATGGGGACAGGACAGGGGACAGAAGGCACGGTAGGGTGTAGGGGGGCAGGGCAGGAAACAGAGGGTTCAGTAGCTACTAATGTGGAACCCACAGCTGGCTCCAAAGCAGCTGAAGGGAGTTTTGGGGTCTCAGCATGCAGGGCACATGAATCTGGGAACTTAGATGGTACAGGGGTCACAGATGTTGGAACCTCCACCCTTCTGAAAGGTCGCGTTATAGGAGCTCTGAGCTGCAACATATGTAAAGGGACTGAAGATTTGGGCAGCAAAGAGGGTAAGGAAATAGAGGCAGACTGCACCGGAAGGGGGCCCGTAATAGGAGTAGGCAGGGAAGCAGCCTTACTACAAGAAACATCTTGTAAGGTCTGGCAATGTTGAGGGAGCATCGGAGAGGTGGTGGCCACAGCCACGGGTATAGTGCAAGGTGGGCCGACAGAACAAGACCTAATTAGATGACCTTCAGCCCCACAGTAAAGGCATAGACCTTGGGCCGGACCCTATAGACCAGGCACGGGCACACTCCTTTCTTCACAGCGTACATCTACCACAAATAGATCCAATAGCACTGCAATCTCTAAATGCCCCGATATCACAAGCGGATATTTGTCTAGCTATTAGTTCCTTAGCCAATGGTAAAGCTCCAGGCCCGGACGGGTACACTTCTGAATTTTATAAACTTATGGATAAAACCCTCTCTCCTACTCTACAGCTGGTATATCAGTCTATTCAGGAGAGCGGGGTATATCTGCCATCAGCTTCGCAGGCCCACATTAAATTAATAGCCAAAAAAGGCAAGGACCCCTCGGACCCTGGTTCTTATCGTCCGATTTCTCTCCTCAATTTAGATGCAAAGATTCTTTCTAAAATTGTAGCTAACTGTTTGGCCATCATTTTGCCCACCCTTATTCATCCTTCTCAAGCGGGCTTTATAAAGGGGCGCTCGGCCACCTCGAATATCCGCAAAGTGCTCACAGTTTTACATCAGGCTAAAAATAACCCATTACAGGATCTAGCGATTGTTTCCCTCGACGCTGAAAAAGCTTTTGACAATGTAAGTTTTCAATGGCTTTATTCGGTCCTCACTAAATTTGGCTTTTCCGGTCCATTCACGCGTTTAATTCAGGCTATGTATTCCGCCCCGACAGCTCAGGTAGTGGCGGCGGGGAAAATATCCAATCCCATTCCATTACATAAGGGAACAAGACAAGGCTGTCCATTGTCCCCCCTGCTTTTCAACTTAGCTTTAGAACCCTTAGCCCGCTTTTTGTTGTTTCAATCACAACTTCATGGCATTCAAATTGCCCAACAGGATCTTTGTTTAGCTTTATTTGCGGACGACATACTAATATTCACCTCCAACCCGACTCTAGACTTACCGTACATTCAGTCCGTTTTCGCAGATTTTCGGTGCTGCTCGGGTCTCCGTATTAATTTTGCGAAAAGTGAGGTTCTGCCCTTATATCACGCTCGACTCCCTGAGTGGGCTGGCAACTCACTTTTTAAAATTAATACGAACCATATCACTTATCTAGGTATTAAAATTGGGAAATTAGCCTCGTCACTTTATTCTCTTAACTATTCACCAGTAATTCAAAAAATTTTAGGGGAATTGGAAATGTGGAAAGAACTGCCATTATCACTTATGGGTAGAGCCCACCTCTTCAAGATGACGAGTTTTCCGAAGCTTTTGTATCCTCTTCAAACTATCCCTCTCCTGCTCAAACATACGGATATAGTCAGGCTGAATAAAGCGATTTCTAGTTTCTTATGGAGGGGGCGCCGTCCGCGCATAGCTATATATAAGTTGTTTCTCCCTAAATGTGAGGGCGGTCTGGGCCTTCCCAACATTAGGCTCTACAATCTATCTTGTATTTTACGGGTATGTATAGATTGGATCTCCCGTTCGTCTGTGTTTTCTAATTACCGACTCGAATCTGCCATGGTGAGCCCATATGATCTGTCGACCCTTTTACATTCTAATTCTGCCTCACTTCCTCCACATCTTAAACACAATCCACTCATACGGGATACCCTCTTCACATGGAGGGAGGTCAGACGTAGACTAGGAGTTTCTCCCTGGCTGTCTCGCTATCTCCCTATCCATCACAATCCTTCCTTTTCTGTCTCTCAACATCATGCAGCTTATGATAAGTGGTATGACCAGGGTCTTAGACTTGTAAGTCAGTTGTATGACTCAGCATCAGGATCCCCCCTTCCGTTCCAACAAATTCTTAGCTCGTTTGACTTACCTTCTCATCATTTTTTGTATATCTTGCAAGTTAGGAATTATGTGACATCCTTAGTGCAAAACAAGTCCACTCGCTTTTGCTCTACTATGATAGAAGTCCTTGTAAGGAATCAAAAATACAACATATCCAATATATATGGTCAACTGTCTATGCACTATGCAAAACCGCTGGAATCTTATACTTCCGTCAAAACGTGGATACGAGACTTTGACAATGCCTTCACCGCGGAGCAAATGCTCACAGGTTTTAATACTACCTGTGCGTTCAATACAAACGAATTTTGGAGGGAGCAGCAATTCAAAATTATGCATCATGGCTATATGCCTTGCCTGTACTCCCGAGCAGACTCATTGATCTCTACATGTCCGCTCTGTGGTTCATATAAACCGTCACTTCACCACAGATTCTGGAATTGTCCACTGGTCTGTGTCTTCTGGAACCAACTTTTGAACTTTGTGCTTTTCATCACTACTCTCCAGTTACCTAGGGACCCGCTGCTGCTTCTCTTTGGCAATTTGGAAATATCAGTGTCTGCTGCCCCACACCGCCATCTTGCTTTGTTCAGAGCAACCAAACCATGGCTATCCATTTGCTTGATGGCGGCGAGAAGGTCTATTTTGAAAAAATGGGTCTCCAACTGTCCGCCTACCATCTCGGACGCCAAATTGGAACTCAACTTTCTACTTCGATTGGATCGGCTTGGTCTACATATAGCTCCTTCTACAACAGGAGTGGAAAAGTTCAACCGCAAGTGGGGTCAATATGTTTCAAAAATACTCCCTAGTTTGGAGCCCCAGCACCCCTCTCATGGTTTTCTAAACTAGATTAAGCTAGTTTCCAGAGTATTCCTGATGCATGGTGTTACTATCGCTCAAGGGGTCAACTGATTGCTACATTATTAATGCTGTGTCCCTCTCAGAAATCTCCTTTGCTCTCGCTTTGCTCTCCTCCCACTTCGCCACTCTGGCTTATTACTCTCTCTCTTATTTTCATTGCTGACCTATATGAAGTGGTCCCCTACTAGCACATCTTTATACATACTGATGCGCTGCTTCTCATTATACTTTACTATCTCACTATACTTTACTATATTTTTACTTTATCAGTCTATTAATTTTTTATCTTAATCTCTATATCCTGGCATGTTTTCATGGTCCTCTGGCCTCAGACTTTTGGTACTTCTGGTACATAACTTCTTGTACTCCAGTTCTCCCTTTTTCCTTCCCTTTTGGCATATTCTTTATATGCTGGCTTTTCCAGCTTCTTGGTCTTATGTTCCTACTGTTATATCTCTATCCTATATTTTCACTTTCCCTTCACTTTTTACTCTCATGCACGATGACCTCCCTATTGGTCGATATGACAAATGGTCAACATTGCTCACGTCGCTTATTCTTTTTGCTTTACGTATGATTATATATATATATGTGATTTTTCGAAATCCTGCATACTTTAACTTCAAGCCCTTGAACCCTGATATATTACATGTTCTATATTTTCCCATAGATACTCTTTCTTTCCAAACTTCTCTACTCCCTCTTGGATTCTTTCGGGGCTTCTGTAATATGTTTATGAGTAAAATTGTTCTCCTGGAATTTATTCATCTGATATGGCATGTTGCCACGCTATGAATAATAACAAACCTCATCGTTGGTTATTTTGTGTGTACAATAAAACCCAATAAAGTTTCTTTAAAAAAAAAAAAAAAAAAGGCATAGACCGAATCTTAGGCGACGCAATCGCTCTTGTGGAGTAAGGTGTGTTCGGCCTAACTGCATGGGTTCTTCAGACGTCGGTACTGTTACAGAGGTAAGTGGATCAGGGACTTTCTGGAAAACAGGAACAAAAGAACCCACTGGAGGGCGACGTGGATGAGCCCTTTCCAGATCTTGCTCCTGGAAGCGGATATGGATCTGGATGCTAAGAGCAATCAAGTCATCCAGGGAGGAGGGTATGGTTCTCCCAGCTAGTTCGTCCTTAATACGGTCTGCTAGATCCTGCCAAAAGGTTGCTGAGAGGGCTTCATTATTCCATGCCAGTTCCGAGGCTAAGGTGTGAAACAGAACTGCATATTGTCCAACAGTCCTACCTTGACGAAGCCGAAGAAGAGCTCCCGCAGCAGATGAAGTCCTGCCGGGCACATCAAACGTTTTTCGGAAAGCTTGCAGGAAGGCTGGGAGACTGGAGATAGTGTGGTCTTGATGCTCCCACAGTGGTGAGGCCCAAGCCAGTGCTTCACCTGAAAGGAGGGAGATCAAGTATGCAACCTTGGAACGATCGGTAGGGAAATGATCGGCTGCTATTTCAAAATGAATCTAGCACTGATTGATGAAGCCTCTACAGGTCTTAGGATCACAAGAGAAGTGAGGGGGTGGAGGCAGCTGGAGTCTGGAAGGACCGTGTTCCACTGGGGGAACAGCAGAAGGCTGAGGAGCGGGAACTGGAGCAGAGGGTGAGGAAGTGGACGCAAACTGTAGCTGATCCAACCGGGAGGAGAGTTCCTGCAGACAGCGCATGATTTGTTCTTGGAAGGCCTGTTGGACCTCGACTCTCAGCGCCAAAGCCTGAAGTTGTTCCAGGACAGGCTGAAGGGTCTCCGAAGAGCTCATGGCCTGAGAAAACTGTCATGTCTATGGTAGTGAGCTCTATAAAACCACAGCTTGGGGTTGCCCAGGGCGCGGAATCTAAGCCCCAGCCTGCTTGTTCACCAGGGCCCCTGATGGTGGGGATGGACTTGGAGCAAGCTGGAACTAGATCACGGCCCCCAGGTACACCCAGCTGAGGTAGAGGAGACAGCTAGAGGGAACAGGGTACACCAGGAGTAGATACAGGAGATCCAGTTGGAAAGCCGAGGTCAGGACAGGCGGAAAACTAGCGATGTCAGGAATGAAGCCGGGGTAGGTACACGGACAGACAATACAGGAGGGATGCCAGGGATGAAGCCATAGTCGGTACACAGATATACTAACGGATACTCAGTAGAACACAAGGGAGCTCCAACAACAAACGTTGCTCAGGCAATGTGGCCCAGTCTGAGCACATATTAAATAGACAGGCAGACAAGGAGGTGGGACAGGAACTGATGGAAGGAAAGGTCATAAAACCCAGGGAATAGCAGACGACGCCCATAGGTGAGCACAGAACAACACATGTGAAGGAATCAAGAGCAGCATGGAGGTAAGTGTTAACACACCAGAGGCTGCAAGCTAACTTGTGACATGACCCTCTTAGGAAATGACTAAATAGCTACCTAGTAGCCTGCCTGCAGGTTTTACTGGAACAATACTCATGTGCACCATGGGGAGAACTGGGTCCCAATGCTAGGCAGCTGAAGAAATAGGACTAAAGACTGTCTATCCCCATAGCTACTCCTTTGCCCTTTGCTTACTTTAAGAGGTACCGCTCAGGGACCATTTACCATACTCAAGCCATTCTCTCAGAGTGCACTCTAAACTGGTTATAGTATTCTTATCCATAGTGCAGTTAATACTTATATGCACTGCTTATTGCAGACTTTGTGGATTTAATTCACTTTGTGGATTTAATTCTCTATTCTAAATTTATTTTGGCATAGTGATTACATGGTCTAGCAGACTGTATCTGAATCCATCCTCCGTACGCTCATTTATGCTTATACCAACATTTACTCTAACCCGTACCAATGCAGTGTGAGTTAATTTACCACTAAACGGTCTTGTGTCTATTTTCTGGTGCTAATTCACAGTCAAGTTAAAAGGTATCTATTTACCTCTTCTTATGAGTGCTTGCAGGCACAGAACAAGCGTCTCCTTTGGGGGTAGCACCACATGTAGATAACCTCGCATTAAACACAACACCACAGTCATGGGTATTAAAGGTGTCTGAACAATTCAGATATCTAGGGGTTTATAGCCCAACTCCACATTTTTAGATACTTAGAGAACAATTAACAGCTGACTATTCAGTCATTTAGGGAGAACATCTCTCACTGGCAAAAATTGGGACTTAATTTGATGGAGAGTTAATCGGTTTAAAAGTGTGTATTTATATAAATGTTTACAAGGGTATTCTAGTCCATCTTGGCACTCGGTGGTCTGGAGGGAGTTTCTGTTCTTTTAATGGTTCCGGTCATGTTCATTCATTATGTGGGTTGTAAGTACATACAGGAATCATTTTGAGGGGGTTATTGTGTCAACGGCTTTGTTATGATGTATAATCTTGTTCCTTTAATGGTTTGTCATGTTGTTTGGATGATGTCTGACCTTGCCCCCTGGAGAAAATCTAGACTCTTTTGATTGAAACATGTTGGGGCTTCCATGTGGATATTGTATGAGAATTAGTTTTGAACCTATGAGCAACAATATTTTATAAGAATTGATGTTTATTGTATGGCGAACATATCATACTGGAACCACATATTTTAGGATATCCCATGTTATTTGCTTTTGATCATGTATAAGTAAAAGTATATTCTTTTAAAGATGTTTAATGTTTGGTTGCTGACTTTGGTTGCTGCCTCAAAGGGGTATTGGTAGTGTGCTTTATAATCAGTTTAGGGATGTGGCAGCTCCATGTTCTTCCAGGGGGGTCTTTTTCTAGTTTTTTTTTGTCGGAAAGCATGTAGGCAGATTAATGTAGGCCTGGCATAGCAATCTAAGAGGGAGAGAATATTTCATTTTCATTCCTGAAATAAAAACTAGATTGTCATATTACAAAGACACTAGCCACAAATATTGTTTAGACTTGCTACACAATATGCAATCATTTGTACTTGGACACTGTTAGATGATGAGATGAGGCATATGTAATTATGAAAAAACAATTGTTTACTATGTCGCAGTCAAAAGCCAGAAATATTTCATGAATATACTGCACACCATGTAGGCATTTTCACTAGGCTGCAATTGAAGACAGAGAGACTTGGCAAGCATTACACTCTAAATTAGAGTGTAATGTTTTAAAGTCACAAGCAAGAACAACAGAACTGATTTGTTGAGCAATGTATACTCCTTTGTTTTGTAAGATGTAATGTCAGAGGAACAATGCAGATAGATTTCTATTGGAATAAACAAATAAAAGTGGTTTTTTTTTCTAAAACAAAAGACTGAAAAATTGTGCATATTTTCGGCTGAGTTTTTGAAGCCTTTATAATGGTGCACTATTTCAGAGGAAAACAGTGGGCAAATTTCAAGTTAACAAAATGCTTATTTTCGAAGATAAAAAATGTAAAAATTGTACAAATTTAAAAGCACACCTATTATTTTTTATTTATTTATTTCAGGTACTTATATAGCGCTGTCATTTTATGCAGCGCTTTACATATATATATACAGTTGTGTTCAAAATAATAGCAGTCAGACATCACTAACCTGATCAATCAATGTTTTTGGTAGAAATTATATTTCTACATGGTAAATAATTTACTGGCAGGTGTAGTAGAGTAATAGAAATCCAACTGACCCAAGAGTTATGACATGCATGCTGCTGATTCTGTGTAATTGAATCACTAATTGAAAGGGGTATGTTCAAAATAATAGCAGTGTGGAGTTCTATTAGTGAGGTCATTCATTCTTTGAAAAACAGGTGGCAATTATTGCCCTTATTTAAGGAAGGAAGGCAGCAAATGTTGTACATGCTGGTTACAGTGCATTTCTCTCTGAAATTCTGAGGAAAATTGGTCGTTCCAGACATTGTTAAGAAGAACAGCGTACCTTGATTAAAAAGTTGATTGGAGAGGAGAAAACATTTAAAGAAGTGCAGAAAATGATAGGCTGCTCAGCTGAAATGATCGCAAATGCTTTAAAATGGCAACCAAAACCTGAAAGACGTGGAAGAAAGCGAAAAACTACCATTTGAATGGATATAAGAATAGCCAAAATGGCAAGGACTCAGCCAACAATAAGCTCCAGGAAGATCAAAGCAGGTCTAAAGTTAACTGTGAGTACTGTTACAATAAGAAGACGCCTATGTGAAGCCAAGCTATCTGCAAGAAGCCCCCGCAAAGTCCCACTGTTGAAAAAAAGACGTGCTGAAGAAGCTATAATTTGCCAAAGAGCACATTGACTGGCCTAAAGAGAAATGGCGCAACATTTTGTGGACTGATGGAAGTAAGATTGTTCTTTTTGGGTCTAGTGGCTGGAGACAGTTTGTCAGACGACCCCCAAACACTGAATTCAAACCACAGTACACTGTGAAGACAGTGAAGACAATAGTCCAATCATTCTGGGCTGGAATACCTGTTCACAGGTGCCAGAAGTTGGTTGACTCCATGCAACACAGATGTACAGCAGTCCTCAGAAACAGTGGTTATACAACTAAATATTAATTAAGCGATTCAAAGGAAAGCAAAATCTTCAAACATTTTTCAGTTTATATAGTGAATGTTTGAGTTTGTAAAGAAGAATACACACACTGCTATTTTTTTGAACAGTCTAATATTCACTTTTCTTCAATTTTTTTAGGGGAACAACACAAATTTGATATATTTTTCTTCATGTTTTGATTTGGAATAGAATGTGTAGTGTTCCCAATGCATTTGTGTGTATGGAAATAAAAGCTATAAGAAGGATTTTGAGCTTTATTCACTTTTTTCAACACACTGCTATTCTTTTGAACACAACTGTATATATATATCCATTGGATCCATTGAACCTACCAGCATGTCTTTGGAGTGCAGGAGGAAACCGGAGTACCCAGAGGAAACCCACGCAGGCACAGGGAGAACATGCAAACTCCAGGCAGGTGGAGCCGTGGCTGGGATTTGAATCAGCGACCCTAGGTTAGCAGAAGTGCTAACCATTTAGCCACTGTGCCGCCCCAAATCTTTAAATCTATCAAATCTGTAAAGCCACAGTTTCTAAGGGAAACAGCAAGTACATTGAAAAAAAAACCAGTCTTAGAAGACTGATTAGGCAGACATACTATATCTGGTGATAAAAATAAAGTGTCTTACAGGGGCATCACTAGCGTTGCAAACCCAGGACACATGCTCTACATCTCCTGCAGTATGCCCCAGGTCCCCAATGCCACGCTATGACTAGCTATTGATGTTTGCCAGTGGCAGCTGCCTTTTTTCTGGGCAGAGGAAAGCTTCCCTTAGGCTCCTCCTTGGCTCTGAGCGGTCAAATGAGACACAGGAGGAGGAAGGAGATCTCCCATGTTGCACTATACTCTATCAGGAGGGAATACACTGGGGACAGACTGATTAGGGGGAATAACAAAGTGGTGCTGGGGGTGAAAAGATTTGTGCTAAGAGGGGGGGATTTAGGGGTTGAGGAGTTATTGCTAAGAGTATGGTTTCAGTGAAGATGATTTGAGCTTGAGGGAAGAATTTGTGCTGAGGAGGTGAAATTTGTGGAAGAGGAGAGGGATTGTACTAGGAGGGTGAGGTAGGTGTGTGTGGGGGGTCATATTTGTGCTAGCAGGGGGGATTTTTACTGGGAGGTGGAATTTTCAGGGGAAGAAAATAGTGTTGGGGGGTTGTTGTGCTGGGGGTGTGGGCTACTGCTGCAGTCAATCACAGTTAGAGGAGGGAGCACAGTTAGAGGTGGGACTGGCCACACTTTGTATCCCATAAACACACATAAGAGACTTGGGAGTGAGTGTGCACGAGAGCTCCCAGAGCAAGCAGCTTGCTATGGGGGCACTCAGAAAGGGGGAGGGGCCAGAAGCTCTGGCAGGGGGACCTGAGAAGAGGGTCAGGGCTGCTCTGTACAAAACCATTTTACAAAGCAGGTAAGACGTGTTTGTTATTTTAAAGAAAAAACAAGCATTTAGAACCACTGTAAGGAAAGCTTACTGACCAACATGGTACCAGCAGATTGGCAAAAAACTAATGTGGCACCAATATTAAAGAATGGGCTAAGATACATACCTGGAAACTACAGGCCAGTCAACCTAACATCAATAGTTTGTAAACTATTGGAGGGGATGATAAGAGACCAAAGCCAAGAATTCGCTGATACGAATAGTATCATTAGTAGTAACCAGCATGGATTTATGAAAGATTGTTCTTGCCAGACCAACCTAATAGCATTCTATGAGGAAGTCAGCTGTAATCTGGAAGGCCTGTGGATGTAGCATACCTAGACTTCACCTAAGTATTTGACACGGTACCCCATAAACACTTAATTTACAAATTGAGGTCTGTTGCCATTGACAATAGTATATGTACCTGAATAGAAAACTGGTTACAGGGGCAGAGGGTGGTGATAAATAGCATGTCTTCTGAATGGTCTGGAGTTATAAGTGGGTTACCCCCACTATGAATGCAAGCTATATGCTAGGGGGAACACCTCTGGGGAACTCTACGCTGGAAAACGTTCTGAGGGTCCTAGTTGATGACAGACTCAGCAACAGTATGCAATGCCAACAGACTATTAGCATGCATTAAAAGCAACTGATCGGTGTGCCGGGGTATTACTTACAGACACTAATCTCTGATATTTTTCTGACAATTGCCAATTCTATATCCCATTCATGGAAATCACCTATACTTCTTCTAGACATGCTCTAACACAAGCTCTCTTGAATTATATTTAATGTGAAATTTACTAGAGAACATAAGGACCTTGAATTGACTACATCCAATGTTGATGGCGGGGAGGGCTACAAAAAAATATTTAGGATTCCAGTCAGTTGAATATTTAATGAGCACCATCCTAACTATCTCCCAGTCAGTAAAACATATATTGGATAAAATAGGTCTATTATCAGACAAAAATGTTTAAAAATGACAGACTAAAAGTTAACAATGTTCTCTCTGTCTGCTTTGATCTTCAAAATGGGATAAGACCGGGTTGCCCCCTATCCCCTAATGTTTATTATTACATTGGGACCATTATTGTATCATACAAGAGCAAATCCCAACATAGCGGGCTTGTCCTTGGGGTCTAAGAAACACAAGGTGGCTGGTTATGCCGACGATTTGTTTTTTAATTATGCATCTAGAATCCGCTCTTCCAAATTGTCTTACTGAGCTTCCAAATCGTCTCACTGATACTACAATAAACTATCTAATTTGAAAGTGAAATTCCAAAAGTCAGAAGTGTTAAATATCAATGTGCCACATCAAACTTTTTAAAACATCAAGTCTCATGTCCCTTTTCAAGGGTTCCAACACTTATTTGGGAATATGGCTGTCTTCTTTTATTGAGGCATTTTGACTGAAAATTTTCTACTGCTTATCCCAAGTTAAAAACAATCTTTTGAGATAGTCCCCAGTCAGGCATGATTGTGTAGTCCACAAATCTCATTTGTTATCTGTAATCTGGAGAACAAATTTTCATGTTAACTATAAGAATTGCGGGACATAAAGTGGGACATGTCTAGGTGAAATAATATGGATTGTGCTTTTAAATGTACTCTGTTACCTTGTTTATTTGCTTCTGTATCAGATATGCTCTTATTTGTAGACTTTTCTCCTCTGTATTGTTATTTTTTAAAAATTGAAAAGTAGAGAATTTATAAAAAAAAAAGGCAGACTTGATAGACCACTTGGACTTCTTTGCTGTTGTGTCCTGATTCTACATATTACTGTCTAAAAATAAATGAGGGTATGAGTCATTGGACATTTGCTTACTTACCTGTTTGTTCCAGGCCTTAGATGTGTACTGAAAAGGTTTATTTGAACTGTTATATTAAGATACAGTACCTGCCTCTTTTACTTGCATTTTTATTCTTTATTTTTAAATTATTATGTGAAGCTGCTATGTAATATATACTGTAAATGATAATATCTCACAATATACATTATATACCAATGTCGCATTGTTGTATACCAGCATAGGGCCACATTATTATGTACTAGTAAAGCATGAAAGTAAAATACTAAGAGACACTATACAAACCGCAGATGGACTGTGGCCTTAGTAAACAGCATCTAGTTCTTTGTGAAAAAGAACCACTCAGCAAAACTGGTTTGATAATTTTTGGATGAGATACCTGAAAATGTAAGGCTTTATGCCAAGCAAAGTATCACACATCAAGCATTTATTGCAAATAGTGTCAAACATTTAATGGATGTTTAATAAAAAACGAGGATACAAATGTTAATTTATACTTTATCTTATTTGCTTACTTTTCAGCTGAAGTTCTTTTTCTGAAGCCACTGCCTACTAAATAGAGATTAAAAAACCATGACTGAATGCATGAGAACAAATGAAAACCATAAAATTCAAACCCTCAAAGTCAAACCTGTGTTTACAAAATTGCAATTATTTAATCTTTGTTATTTAAAATCATGATGTCAGCTTGACATTTTGAATTCTGATTTCAAATTTGTGGTCATCAAATTATAGCACTGACCCATATGCTTATGCACATCTTTTGACTAACGGTCAACAGCTGGATAACACATCCCTTCACTTTAGAAGGGAAGACTGAGTGCAGACATAGTCTAGTTATAAAAAAAATGCAGTGTGAATGTCTCAAGCATTTGCTGATCTGTCACAAACATTCTTATAGTTTGTCTAATATGTTTATTTCCTATGATAGTCAGCTACATCTACTGGCCATAATGTGAATTTTCCTGAATTGCCTCAATCTGGAAAATACTGCATTCTAGGAGAGTAGATGGAATTTACTATCATAGGAAATAAATGCATTAGGAAAAAAGTGGGATTATTCATGACAGCTGAGCAAATGCTTGAAATATTTGCTCAGCATGTGTTTATGTAAATATGAAATTACATATCGTAGAAATAGATCTATTAAAGAGGAATTGGTACATAGCCCCTTCACCAGATCGGGTAAATCAGATCCATGTCATTATAAAGGTACCTTTGTATGTGGCAACTGTGCATATTGCCAGTTCATCTCCCAGGGATGTAAACACTCCAGGGGCGGACTGACCATTTGGAAACTCGGGCACTGCCCGAGGGCCCGGGGTCAGTAGGGGGCCCCATGAGATGCCCCTGGTACCTTTTTCATAGGTTTTTTTTAGTTTGGGCAAGGACACAGGGGCCCCATGATCCCCTATAGCCTGGGGGCCCCATGAGTTGTCAGTCCACCCCTGAACCACACTCTACAGAACAGGGATATCCGCAGGGCACAACATTATACCAATTGCCAAACGTCAGGGGTGGTATATATGATGATGTGTGAATGTGGAAGCTTCTAAATAGGGAAAACCAAACGTCGGTTTTGGAAAAGGATCTATGACCATGTCTTCGCTATCCAGTCGTGAGAAATTTCATCCCCTATAGAGAGACAAAGTACTTGGTACCATGCTAAAAATGCACAATGTTTCAATTTTTTTTAGCTCTGGAAAGAGTCCACTTGGACCCTAGATTCTCTGATTGGGACCACCATATTCTTATATAAGGTTTGAAGCTTATCTGGCTTTGCCTTCGTACAGCCCCCCTGCTTATTTATTTATGTATTTTCTCCTTTTTCCTTTTTATTTTTTTCCTTTTTCATATACTTTTGGTATAATATGAACAATTCCGTATGTACATAGTTATATGCATAAACTTCTTGATTTGGGATTATTTGGATTTGCTGAGTTTTTTTTCCTCTTTATGTAGTTATTATATTGCAACAGCATTGTGTAATATCAGGTGATGATAATAACCCCCCTGATGCATTATAAACTTAATAGTATATACTTCTATTGTTGCCATTACACCATTGGTGCTCTTTTTGTATTTGACCAAGTCATTGGCTTCTAATGGGGTTCTATTTGGCCATATTTTAAATTCGCTGTTCCTCCCTGTTGATTCCTTGTTGACAGTTTATTTGTCCTGTATTATGGGCTTTGTTAAAATGACTGATGCCAGATGTCTTGATGTCATCACTATGCATCAGTAACGTCACCGCACATGCACAGTACAGCCCGAACACCGCAATTTTGGTGCCAATTGACCACTATTTAAGCCCAGTGGGTTTAATTCATTTCAGGACTACACAGGGGGAATAGGGGTGAGGTATATCTCTCCCCTTCCCAAAAATAGGAAATAATTCTAGACTCTTGTGGTACCCAAATCTTTGAGCACCTATTGGTTAGCCACTAATAGTATTGTGGTATGTATTTGGATGGATCCTGGGCATGTATACTTATATCTTTGTACTATGTTGCTTGTTTACTTAACTACTTCAGCCCCAGCCACTGCATTAGTACGTTTGCAGGGCGGCACGGCTGCGCAAAAACACGTTTTAAAACGTGGTTTTGCAAAACAGGTAGGGCCCTACCTGTCCCGTGGGTGTCAGCAGCGGGTCTCCGCCGCCGGGTCATAGCCGGTCATTACCGGCTGTTTCCCCACAATTAGCGGTGATCGCTGACAGAGAGCAGGGCTGCATTGTTTATACACAGCCCTGCTATCTGTCAGTTGCCTGTCAGCTCCTGACAAGCTGAAGAGGGAGAGAATAGTTTCTCTCTCCCGATCAGCCTGTCCCCATCCAGCACACACCCCTGCCCCCTAGTAAAACACTCCCCTCACACAGATAACCCTAAAAAATGTTAACCCCTTCCTCCCCAGTGACATTAGTACAGTGTCAGTGGGTTTTTTTTTCACTGATCACTGTATTGGTGTCACTGGGGATGTCAGTGACCCCAAGTCAGTTCCCCCCAGTGTCAAAATGTCCTCCACAGTCCCGCAGTCCTGCCATAAGTCGCTTATCACCGCCATAAGTCGCTGATCGCCGCCATATGTCGCTGATCGCCGCCATTATTAGTATAAAAAAAATAAAAATCCCAGTATCTTTCCCGCCATTTGCAAACGCTATAACTTTCATGTAAACCAATTAATTTACACATATTGGGATTTTTTTTAGCAGAGACATGTCGCAGAATGCATTTTGGATGAAATTTGTGACAAAATTTGATTTTTTAATTTTTTTTACTGGACATGTTTTATAGCAAAAAGTCCAAAATATTGTTTTTTTTCTCAAAATTGTCAGCCTTTTTTTTTATAGCGCAAAAAAATTAAAAACGCACAGGCGATCAAATACCACCGAAAGAAAGCTCAATTTGTGGGAAAAAAAGAATGTAAATTTAATTTGGATGCAGTGTTGCATGACCGCGCAATTGTCAGTTAAAGTAACGCAGTGCCGTAACACAAACCTCTTCTGTAACCGCTTCCTGACCACCCTACAGCAGAAATACTGCTACAGGGCGGCATGGGTACGCAAAATCACACATATATATATATATATATATATATATATATATATATATATACGTGATTCGTGCTCCCGTGGTTTTCACACCCCTCCCAGATAGCGTCAGATTGCCCATCAGTACACCAGTCATCACATTTAACCCCTTGATTGCCAGGAGCACGCTCATGTACAATAAACCTCCATTGCCAGTATAGCGTCTGAACAGGTCAATATCTTTGATCAAAAATGCAGCGTTAGTGGGATCAGCCCCGGCACCTGCCAACACCTGCGTTTAGCCCCTACGTTTACCCCACCATCTCCCCCAGCAAGTGCAGTGTCAGTAGGTCACTGTCACTTGATACATTGCACAATAAACCGCAGTGTTCGCAGAATCAGGCCTGATCTCTGTTAGCACTTGCCAGTAAATTTTGATGATTCTCATATGCAGCAGAGTGCCAGTACTAGTGCCGCTCTACCTTTTGGTGAACTGGCGAGTATCAGCGGTCTAGTACATCTTGGTCTTTCACATTCCTCCTTTATTTTTGGAGCTGTTTTTCAAGGAATATGGTTTGCGTTGATTGTGGATCAAAGCAGTTTATATGCACAACAATTTATTGCCACCAACCCAATTTCAAATCTTGCCAGACCATTCGCATGGAAACTCATTACGGTTTTCAAATTTAAATTTTTTGGGGGCCTAACCCTCAACATGGGCATTACTAAAAGAAATGAGTTGCGGTTGTATTGGTCCGCAGACCCGATTCATCATTTACCGTGTTCTCTGCTGCCATGGCCAGGCATAGATATGAGAGTATAATGTGTTTATGCATTTCAGCGACAATACACTCTGTCATCTCGGGGTAACCCTAAATTTGACCGGCTCCACAAAATTCAGCCCCTCGCAAATCACCTTAACCTAAAATTTGCAGATGTCTATACTCCCCAGCAAAACATCTGCGTTGAGGAGTCCCTCATTAATTTTTCTGGCCGCCTTGCATTCAAACAATTTCTCCCCTGCAAGCGTGCCAGATATGGGGTCAAGATGTAGAAGACCTGTGAGAGGACAACAGGCTATACTTATAAGTTTCAGATTTACGAGGGAAAAGATAGTCAGGTGGAGCCCGCCCAGATGCCCAGACTACATGGGGAGCAGTGGCAAGATAGTTTGTGACTTGGTGTCATCATTTCTCCATATGGGGTACCACTTATACATGGACAATTATTAGACACTATTCAATCTTTAGACATTTATTCAATCTTGGAACTGGCACTTGTGGCAAAGTGTGACCTAATGTGTGCCCACCATTAGAAGTGGGTGGATGCAGGGCGGTATATTCTAATGGTGGGCATACCACACACTTTTTCTGGCAGAGATTTCTTCTCATTTTTTCATTCAGTCCACAGGCTGCATACAAAAAAAAAAGAACATAGCATATATAACCAACAAGGACCAGCGATGTACTGGTACATCACTGGATTTGAATGGTTATAACAGGATGATGCCTACAGCTGCAGCTATCATCCTGGTATCGTTTTTTTCAGCCGGTGATCGGCTTTCATGTAAAAGCAATCCTAGTGGCTAATTAGCTGCAAGATTGCTTTTACAAGCAGTGGGAGATGATTTCCCCCCTCCCCAGCTGCCTTCCACAGCCTTCTAGGGCAGTCCCGTGCCATCAGGGGAACCTGAGAATGCAGCCGGTGTTTCTGCCAGCTGACCATAGAGCTGATTGGAGACCAGAATTGTGCTAACCATCTCTATAGTCTAAGAATTCGGAAGCTACAAGCATTTCATCACTTCAGTTTCGCAGGATATAAACAGCGTCATTTGTAAATTGGGAAAGCATCTGATCACACCGATTTTGGTTTGATTAGATAATGTAAGGGCAGAGGAGATATCTAGAGTCTGATATACCCCAGATTTCTCAAAAAAGAATATATGACAATGCCCATTGAAGTTATAGGGGTTATTTGCATTCCCTGTTATAGCATTAAAAGTGATAAAAAAAAAAAAAATGAAAGGTACAATGTAAAAATAATAAAAAAAATCAAAATAACTAAAAAAAAAAAAAAAATGTGCCCCTCCCATGCACGCACACCTGTGTTCACAAGCCTTGACCCTGTGCCGTTATGTAAACAGCGGTTGCACCATGCATGTGAGGTATTGCCGTGAACGTCAGATCAAGGGCAGTAATTCTTACACTAGACCTCCACTGTAAATCTAAAATGGTGGCTTTAAAAGCGCTTCCTATGGATATTAAAAAGTATTATTAATATTATACAGTATTTATATAGCGCCAAAGGGTATGCTCAGCGCTGTACAGTAGCAAGGGGGACAGAACATGAGACAAGACAGTAACAAAACAGTACACGAGGGGTTCAAGGGCCCTGCTCTTTCGAGCTTACAATCTAGGAGGGAGAGGAAGGTGATACAGGAGGAGATGGCTGTGGGGGATGGAGTGGTGGGAGGAGTGGAGGAGGTTGTTAGGTGAGGTCAGGTGTTAGGTGAGGTTGGGGTAGGCTTCCCTGAAGAGGAGGGTTTTCAGGGTGCACCTGAAGTTGAGGAGGGTGGGTGACAGTCTGATGGATTGGGGTAGGGAGTTCCAGAGGATGGGGGAAGTCCTAGAGAAGTCTTGCAATCAGGTGTGGGAGGAGGAGACCAGGGAGCTAGAGAGTAGGAGGTCCTGTGAGGAGCAGAGCGCATGGGTAGGGTAGTATTTAGGTATCAGGTCAGTTATGTAGTTTGGGGCGGCATTGTGAATGGCTTTGTAGGTCAGGGTTAGCAGTTTGAATTTGATGCGTTGGGCAATCGGGAGCCAGTGAAGGGATTGGCAGAAGGGGGAGGCAGATGTGGGGCGGTTGGTGAGGTGGATGAGTCTAGCCGCTGAGTTTAGGATCAACTGGAGTGGGGATAGTGTTCGTTTGGGTAGGCCAGTGAGAAGGGAATTGCAATAGTCCAGGTGTGAGATGATGAGGGAGTGTACGAGTTGTTTGGTGGTGTCTGGGGTGAGGAATGTGCGTATCTTGGAGATGTTGCGGAGGTGGAGCCTGCAAGATCTAGATAGCAGTTGGATGTGGGGTAGGAAGGAAAGGTGGGAGTCCAGGGTGACACCCAGGACTTTGGCGTGTGGGGTGGGAGAGATAGTGCCGTTGATAGTAGTGATGGAGAGGATGGGGGGGGGGGAGGGGGGAAGACCAGGAGCTCGGTTTTGGATAGGTTAAGTTTGAGGAAATGGAGCGACATCCAGTCTGATATGTCGTTTAGGAGGTGGGCGATGCGGGCAGAGAGTGAGGGGATGTAGATTTCTTCTTACAACCATTAGCCCAAAATCTGCAGTCATTTATCAGAGATGATATACACTTATTAGAACTATAAATCAAAAACTCTATAATTTCCACAGAAAAGTCAAACTTTCACCCTTGAAAGTGCAGAATAGCATAAACCTTTTCAATAATACATACACACACACCCTCCCCCGCAGTCTCATACTGCTCACATAATGTCCACAATAAAGTCCCAAATCCAAAAATATAAAAATACAAAAATAAAAATGTAAAATAAAAATAAAATTATGCAAATGATAATCCTCGCTCTCCAATCTTCCAACTGTGAAAATGTCCAAATCTTCCCTTCAATCCAAAAGTACCTAAAAAAAATATACTAGATATAGTGCATTATCTTTCATAAAAATTAAGGGTGATATCATGCAACCACACTAGTGATATAAATGAACTATAAAATAGACATCACACATGTGAAGTGAAAATCAACACACTACTTCACTAGTGGTCCTGTGAACCAACCACTGCAATACGTGAAACGCCACAAATAAGTGATCAGTGAAAAAATAAGTGCCAAAAATAGGTGCCACCACTCTGCATATAGGATAATATACAATTACCCTCTTTTTGCTTTCAAAGCATTCTTGGATTCCCTTATACCAGATATAGTTGCCTTCACTGGGAGTATGCTTTCCTTTGTATGAGTACACAAATGGATTCCCTTCTTCATGCAGCAAAAAACATCCGGAATCATTAGAATCATTGGGATGTTACAATGATTGTTTATATGTGGTAGTCGGGTATTTATAGGTATTGATGTAACGTATTGGGAATTTACCTGTCCATCTGCTCCCTGTGTTGAATGGGGAAATTGCATATGATATAAGCCGCTTAGTGAATGGTATATGGCATCGGTGTATGGTGCCCACAGTTAAAATGGCGGCGGGATGTCCTGCCAGTAGTTCAGCAGGATAAGAGGAACCGCCGTCTTGACGTCTGGATCCCTTGTGAAAAAGTCGGAAGTGAGGAAACGCGTCAGGGTCGTGACATCAGACGTTTAGCCGGAAGGAGCAGTGCGGCCATTTTGGAGGTGGCTCGGCATAGAACGGACAATAAGCGAGGATGGACGGTATTTGTTTTAATGTAAGCTGCTAAATAAAATTGTGTATACTTTATATATTACTCCACTGAGTCTGCTCCTATCTGTCCTGTGAGGAACGGGGATCCCGATGTTTTTTGCTGCATGAAGAAGGGAATCCATTTGTGTACTCATACAAAGGAAAGCATACTCCCAGTGAAGGCAACTATATTTGGTATAAGGGAATCCAAGAATGCTTTGAAAGCAAAAAGAGGGTAATTGTATATTATCCTATATGCAGAGTGGTGGCACCTATTTTTGGCACTTATTTTTTCACTGATCACTTATTTGTGGCATTTCACGTATTGCAGTGGTTGGTTCACAGGACCACTAGTGAAGTAGTGTGTTGATTTTCACTTCACATGTGTGATGTCTATTTTATAGTTCATTTATATCACTAGTGTGGTTGCATGATATCACCCTTAATTTTTATGAAAGATAATGCACTATATCTAGTATATTTTTTTTTAGGTACTTTTGGATTGAAGGGAAGATTTGGACATTTTCACAGTTGGAAGATTGGAGAGCGAGGATTATCATTTGCATAATTTTATTTTTATTTTACATTTTTATTTTTGTATTTTTATATTTTTGGATTTGGGACTTTATTGTGGACATTATGTGAGCAGTATGAGACTGTGGGGGAGGGTGTGTGTGTATGTATTATTGAAAAGGTTTATGCTACTTATTAGAACTACTGCATACCTATCAATGGGAATCTACATATCTTTGACTGTCCCTTGATGTCTCCTCTCTTTATACATCTATACCCTACCATGTTGGCATACGGGCCATACAACATTTTTTATCAGAGGATGCTACCATTAACCCTAGACAGGCCAGATTTGTTCTCAATGCTACACTATTTTGCCTTATTCATAACTATTTTCAATTTGATAGAGATTTCTACTTGCAGCTACAAGGCACAGCGATGGGAGCTAATTTTGCTCCCTCATATGCCAATTTCACTATGGGCCACTGGGAACATCTTTATATTATTATTATTATACAGTATTTATATAGCGCCAAAGGGTATGCTCAGTGCTGTACAGTAGAAAGGGGGACATAACATGAGACAAGACAGTAACAATACACTACACGAGGGGTTCGAGGGCCCTGCTCATTCGAGCTTAAAATCTAGGAGGGAGGGGAAGGTGGCACAGGAGGAGATGGCTGTGGGGGATGGAGTGGTGGGTGGAGTGGAGGAGGTTAGTTGTTAGGTGAGGTCAGGTGTTAGGTGAGGTTGGGGTAGGCTTCCCTGAAGAGGAGGGTTTTCAGGGTGCGCCTGAAGGTGAGGAGGGTAGGTGACAGTCTGATGGATAGGGGTAGGGAGTTCCAGAGGATGGGGGAAGTCCTAGAGATGTCCTGCAATCGGGCATGGGAGGAGGAGACCAGGGAGCTATAGAGCAGGAGGTCCTGTGAGGAGCGGAGGGCACGGGTAGGGTAGTATCTGGGTATCAGGTCAGTTATGTAGTTCGGGGCGGCATTGTGAATGGCCTTGTAGGTCAGGGTTAGCAGCTTGAACTTGATGCGTTGGGCAATCGGGAGCCAATGAAGGGATTGGCAGAGGGGGGAGGCAGATAAGAGCGCTTGGTGAGGTGGATGAGTCTGGCCACTGAGTTTAGGATCAACTGGAGTGGGGATAGCGTTCGTTTGGGTAGGCCAGTGAGAAGGGAGTTGCAATAGTCCAGGCGTGAGATGAAGAGGGAGTGTACGAGTTGTTTGGTGGTGTCTGGGGTGAGGAATGTGCGTATCTTGGAGATGTTGCGGAGGTGGAGCCTGCAAGATCTAGATAGCAGTTGGATGTGGGGTAGGAAGGAGAGGTGCGAGTCCAGGGTGACACCCAGGACTTTGGCGTGTGGGGTGGGAAAGATGGGGGCATTGTTAGTAGTGATGGAGAGGATGGGGGGGGCACGGGGTGAGGGGAAGACCAGGAGCTCAGTTTTGGATAGGTTAAGTTTGAGGAAATGAAGCGACATCCAGTCTGATATGTCGTTTAGGAGGTGGGCGATGCGGGCAGAGAGTGAGGGGGTGAGGTGGGGGGTGGAGAGGTAAATTAGGGTGTTATCGGCATAGAGGTGGTAATTGAAGCTATGGGAGTGAATAAGTTTGCCAAGGGAGGAGGTATAGATGGAGAAGAGGAGGAGCCCGAGGACAGAGCCTTGAGGGACCCCGACAGAGAGGGGGAGGGAGGGGGAGGTGGTAGTGTTGTAGGTGACGCTGAAGGAGCATTGGGAAAGGTAGGAGGAGAACCAGGAGAGAGCAGCATCCCTGGTGCCAAGGCAGTGCAGTTTGGCAAGGAGGAGAGGGTGGTCAACAGTGTCAAAGACCGCGGAGAGGTCGAGGAGCAGGAGGATAGAATAGTGGCTATTGGCTTTGGCGGTTAGCAGGTCGTTGGTGATTTTAAGTAGGGCGGTTTCAGTGGAGTGCAGGGGACAGAAGCCAGACTGTAGGGGGTCAAGGAGGTTGTTATCAGTGAGGTGGGCGCTTAGGCGATTGTAGGCCAGGTGCTCAAGGAGCTTGGAGGTGAAAGGCAGCAGGGAGATGGGTCTAAGGTTGTTAAGGTTAGTGGGGTCGAGGGAGGGTTTTTTGAGTATGGGGGTGATGTGTGCGTGCTTTAGAGGGAAGGGGAAGGTGCCGGTGGAGAGGGAGAGATTGAAGATGTGGGTGAGGGAGAGAAAGATGGAGGGGGGGTGACTGGAGGAGTTGTGAGGGGATAGGGTCCAGGGGGCAAGTGGTGAGGCGGGCTTCAGTGAAGACCTTAGAGATCTCCTCAAGGGTAGTTGGGCTGAAGGAGCGGAGTGCCTTAGGTATAGTGGGGGGTAGTGCGGCTATGAGGTCGGGGGAGGGGAGGGTTGAGGGGTTGGAGGAGGGCGGGAGGCTGGGTGGAGAGGTGGATTGTGAGTTGACAATGTCCTTACGGATTGCGTCAATCTTGTTTTGGAAGTGAGTGGCAATCTCGTGGGCGGTGAGTGAGGTGCTGGGTGGAGGTGGGGGGGGGAGAGCAGGGATTTGAAAGTGGAGAAGAGCCGGCGAGGACAGGTGGAGAGGGTGTTGATAAGGGTTATGAAATAGGCTTGTTTGGCGGCGTGGAGGGATGTGGTGTAGGCGAGGTAGGCTTTATAGAGGGAGAATGCGTGAGGGGATCTGGTTTTGCGCCATAAGCGTTCTAGGGCGCCACTGCGTCGTTTGAGGCATTTTGTGTGGTCGTTTTGCCAGGGTTGAAGCGGTTGGGGTCTAATGCTACATGTGGTTAGGGGTGCCAGGGAGTCAAGGGCAGCTGACAGTGAGTCGTTGTATGCAGTGGTGGCCAGGTCAGGGCATGACAGAGGGAGGATACTGTCAAACAGACGGTCAGCTCTCCGGGTGGAGATGGGTCGGGTTCAGATTGCGGAGGTTGATGGTTAGACGCTTCGGGGGGGGGAGTTGAGGGAGGGGGAGATGGAGAATGTGAGGAGGTGGTGGTCAGAGAGGGGGAAGGGGGTGTTAGAGAAGTCATGGGGGGTGCAGAGGTGGGAGAAAACGAGGTCCAGGGTGTTTCCATTGGAGTGGGTGGAGGACTGTGTGTGCTGTGTGAGCGCGAAGGAGGAGGTTAGAAGGAGGAGTTGGGAAGTCGCCGGGCTGTTGGTGTAGATCGGGATATTGAAGTTGCCTAGGATGATGGTCGGTAGCTCGGAGGAGAGGAAGAAGGGAAGCCATGTGGCAAAGTCGTCTAGGAAGGGGGATGCAGAACCAGGAGGCCGATAGATTACCACAATCCTTAGGGGGGTGGGAGAGAAGAGCCGGATGCAATGGGCCTCGAAGAAGGAGAAGGATAGGGAGGGGGGGTTAGGGAGGACCTGGAAGGTGCTCAGTGGTGGTAGGAGCATACCGACTCCTCCGCCTCTGCGCCCGCTGAGCGCCCGCTCAGTCTGGGTGAATGGGTCCAGACGAGGCCTCCATAGGAGAGGGCAGCAGGGGAGGTGGAGTCAGTGGCCTGTACCCAGGTTTCAATGACCCCTAGGAGGTTGAAGGAGTGGGAGACAAAGAGGTCGTGGATGGCGGTGAGCTTGTTGCAAACCGAACGGGCGTTCAGGAGTGCAACCAAGAGGGGAGGGGTGGATGTGGGGAGGAGGGGGACAGATATGAGATTGAGGGGGTTGCGGTGGTTGGCGTGAGTAGGGGTGTGCCAGGAGGGGGAGTGGGGAGATGGGGGGCCAGGGTTTGGGGAGATGTCACCGGCGGTTAGCAGAAGAAGGAGGGTGAGGAAGGTGGCATGGGAACGGGAGGTGCAGGAGCGCGTGGGTCTGTTGGTGGTGGCATGTGGGTCGGCGGGGGAGTGGAGTATCAGGAGGAGGTGGTGAGAGCCATAGAGGGGGGAAGGAAGAAGTGAGGGTGCAATGTAGAGCTGTTTTGGGGGAGTAGGGGGGTAGAGGGAGGCAAGTTTGGGGATGGAGGAGAGGAGAACGAGGAGGGGGAGTGCAGGTGGCATGCTAGGGTGGGCAGAATGCTGATCGGGTCGGAGAGGAAGGAGGTTTCAGTCAGGACGTGAGGATGGGGAGAGTCCTTTATGCCATGTCGGAGTTCAACAGTGTCCAATCGTAGCAGGGGAGTGGGAGTGGTGGGTGGCTGGGGCAGCAGCTGGCTGGTTGCAGTCTATGGGTGCTGTAGGCCGGCGTCCGCGGGTGTTGTGGCACGGCGTCGGTGGGCACAGTGGTGTGGCGGCTGGACGAGCCATGGGACGCGGTGATTGGAGGTGTTGTAGGCCCGGCGTTGGAGGTGCTGGAGGCCCGGCGTCGGGAGGCGTTGAGTGCACAGCTTCGGGAGGTGATGAGGGCCCGGCGTCAGGAGGTGGTGTAGGCCGGTGTCGGGAGGTGGTGTAGGCTGGCGTCTGGAGGTGGTGCAGGCGGATGCCCGGAATGGGCTAGGGGTTGGTGGATGCCTCTGTCAGATGGAGCGGGGCTCAGGGCTGTGCGGGGCAGGGGCACGGTTGAGTGGAGCACAGTGGGGAGGAGATGTGGCAGCGGTGGCTTCCCCAGTCAGGGCCGGTGGCGGCTTACCCTCTTTGCGCCAGCGGTCCCAGGTGGGATGGTGGGCTTGCGGTCCCCGGTGGGACAGTAGCCTGGGGTCCCTAGTGGCTTGCAGTCCCTGGTAGGTAGTGGGTGCCCCTGATTGTGGCCCTGGTGGCTTGCGGTGTGATGGCGGCTGGGCCCCCTGGTGGGTAGTGGGTGCCCCTGTTTGAGTCCTGGGTGGGATAGTGGCGGTCCCAGGTGGGATGGTGGGCTTGCGGTCCCCTGTGGGATAGTAGCCTAGGGTCCCTAGTGGGTAGTGGGTGCCCCTGTTTGTGACCCTGGCGGCTGGTGGTGTGATGGCGGCTCGGCCCCTGGTGGGTAGTGGGTGCCCCTGATGGAGTACCTGGTGTCCTGGGACGTTGAAGCGGACCCCTCCCGGGTGTCAGCAGGACCGGTGGGGATGGTGGCAGCTTCCCGGAGGAGCGGAGACGTCCCACCGCGGCCGCGATTCCTGCCGCGATTCCAGCCCCGGCCGGCAGGAAACACAACGCGGCTTCGGCCTGCCGGGGCTCCGCCGAAGGGACGGAGTGTCCCAGGCCCCTTCAGGGTGTTGGTGGGGACCTCGGCAGTAGGCTCAGGGGCCTGGATGGTGGCGGATGGGGTGCAGGGCACCGGAGCTGTCGGTCATGCTGCTGCTCCGGGCGCCATCTAGCATATACAGTATACCCTCATGTTTGCAGTTTGTCGCCATTGCACGGGGCATGAGCAGTTTTAAAGCATGTCATGTTTGTTATCTATTTACTCGGCATACCATTATCTTTTATATTTTACCAAACAATTGGCCAATATATTGTGTTTTTGTGCATTAAAAGTAAAAAAAGTGTATTTTTTTTTTAATTGCTTTTCAAAAATCGCTGTGCGAGTACTATGTGCCATAAAAAATTGTAGTACCCACCATTTTATTCACTAGGGTGTCTGCTTTAAAAAAATATATAATATTTGGGGGTTTAAATTAATTTCCTAGCAAAAAATACAGATTTTTTTCATGTGAACAAAAAGGCTTGGTCTTCAGGTAGTTAGAAGAGTGAATGATGTGTGGCATAAACTTCTAATGCTGGGCATAAAACGCCCCCACCCCCCAAAATGACCCCTTTTTGGAAAGTAGTCACTCAAACTATTTGCTGAGAGGAATGTTGAATCAATAGAAGAATTTATTTTTTTTACCACAAGTTTTTGGAAAATGACAAAAATAAATATATTTTTTTTGTTTACACAAAATTGTCACTTAAATGATTTACTGCTCACACATGCCATGGTTATATGTGGAATTACTCACCAAAATACATTTTGCTACTTCTCCCGAGTATGGGGGTACCACATGTGAGAGACTTTTTGGCAATCTAGCCAAGTACAGGACCCCAAAATCCAATAAGCACCTTCAGGCTTTTATAGGGCTTTATTTCCTCATTACACTTCCAGACTACCTATCACAGTTTCGGAGGCCCTGAAATGCCAGGATAGCACCTAACCCCCCCAAATTATCCTTTTTTGGAAAGTAGACACCCCAAGGAATTTGATAAAAAAGCACGGTAAGTATTTTGCAGATCTCATTTGTTGCCACAAGTTTTTGGAAAATGAAGAACAAAAACATATTTTTTCAATTTTTTTTATATTTCAAAACCTTGTGAGAAAAAATGAGATCTGCAAAATACTCACCATGCCTCTTTTTAAATTCCTTGGGGTGTCTACTTTCCAGAAAAAGGTCATTTGGGAGGGGTTTGGGGCTATCCTGGCATGTCAGGGCCTTCGAAACTGTGATAGGTAGTGAGGAAGTGTAATGAGGAAATTACGCACCTTCAGGCTTTCAAAGTGGTCATTGGATTTCAGGCTCCTGTATGTGGCTAGGCTCCCAAAAAGTCTCACACATGTGGTATCCCTATACTCAGTAGAAGTAGAAAAATGTATTTTGGGGTGTAATTCCACAAATACCCATGGCTTGTGCGAGAAATAAATCATTTAAATGACAACTTCGTGTAAAAAAAAAAAAGTTTTTGTCATTTTCCAGAAAATTGAGGAAAAAAAATAAATCTTCCATGGGCTCAATATGCCTCTCAGCAGATAGCTTAGGGTGTCTAATTTTTGAAAAGGGGTCATTTGAGGGTGTTTGTACTATCCTGTTATTTTAGCACCTCAAGAAATGTGATGGGCAGTCAGAAAGTAAAAGCTATGTACAGTGGGGATCGAAAGTTTGGGCACCCCAGCTAAAAATTTGTATTAATGTGCATAAAGAAGCCAAGGAAAGATGGAAAAATCTCCAAAAGGCATCAAATTACAGATTAGAAATTCTTATAATATGTCAACAAAAGTTAGATTTTATTTCCATCATTTACACTTTCAAAATAACAGAAAACAAAAAAATGGCATCTGCAAAAGTTTGGGCACCCTGCAGAATTTATAGCATGCACTGCCCCCGTTGCAAAGCTGAGACCTGCCAGTGTCATGGATTGTTCTCAATCATCGTCTGGGAAGACCAGGTTATGTCAATCTCAAAGGTTTTAAATGCCCAGACTCATCTGACCTTGCCCCAACAATCAGCACCATGGGTTCTTCTAAGCAGTTGTCTAGAAAACTGAAACTGAAAATAGTTGACGCTCGCAAAGCTGGAGAAGGCTATAAGAAGATAGCAAAGCGTTTTCAGATGTCAATATCCTCTGTTCGGAATGTAATTAAGAAATGGCAGTCATCGGGAACAGTGGAAGTTAAAGCAAGATCTGGAAGACCAAAAAAAATATCAGACAGAACAGCTCGCAGGATTGTGAGAAAAACTGTTCAAAACCCACGTTTGACTGCACGATCCCTCCAGAAAGATCTGGCAGACACTGGAGTTGTGGTACACTATTCCACTATAAAGAGATACTTGTACAAATATGGTCTTCATGGAAGAGTCATCAGAAGAAAACCTCTTCTACGTCCTCACCACAAAAATCATCGTTTGAACTTTGCAAATGAACATATAGACAAGCCTGATGCATTTTGGAAACAAGTTCTGTGGACCGATGAGGTTAAAATTGAACTTTTTGGCCGGAATGAGCAAAGGTACATTTGGAGGAGAAGGGGCACAGAATTTAATGAAAAGAACCTCTGTCCAACTGTTAAGCATGGGGTTGGATCAATCATGCTTTGGGGTTGTGTTGCAGCCAGTGGCACAGGGAACATCTCAAGAGTAGAAGGAAAAATGGATTCAATAAAATTTCAGCAAATTTTGGATGGTAACTTGATGCCATCTGTGAAAAAGCTGAAGTTAAAGAGAGGAAAGCTTCTACAAATGGATAATGATCCTAAACACACCTCGAAATCCACGGTGGATTACATCAAGAGGCGTAAACTGAAGGTTTTGCCATGGCCTTCACAATCTCCTGACCTCAACATAATTGAAAATCTATGGATAGACCTTAAAAGAGCAGTGCGTGACAGACAGCCCAGAAATCTCAAAGAACTGGAAGACTTTTGTAAGGAAGAATAGGCAAAGATACCTCAAACAAGAACTGAAAGACTCTTGGCTGGCTACCAAAAGCGTTTACAAGCTGTGATACTTGCCAAAGGGGGCAGTACAAGATATTAACTCTGCAGGGTGCCCAAACTTTTGCAGACGCCATTTTTTTGTTTTCTGTTATTTTGAAAGTGTAAATGATGGAAATAAAATCTAACTTTTGTTGACATATTATAAGAATGTCTAATCTGTAATTTGATGCCTTTTGGAGATTTTTCCATCTTTCCTTGGCTTCTTTATGCACATTAATACAAATTTTTAGCTGGGGTGCCCAAACTTTCGATCCCCACTGTAAGTGCCATTATCTATACCATAGTTTGTAGACGCTATAACTTTCACAAAAAGCAATCAATATACACTTACTGGGATTTTTTTAACAAAAAACATGTTGCAGAATACATTTTAGCCTAAATTTATGACGAAATTTTAGTTTTTTTAGATATTTTTTATGACCAAAATGAGAAAATATTGTTTTTTTTTTTTTAAAAAAAAATTTTCTTCAAAATGTTTTCTGGTTATAGCGCCAAAAATAAAAAGTGCACAGGTGATCAAATACCACCAAAAGAATGCACTATTTGAGTTAAAAAAAGGACATAAATTTAATTTATGTACCGTATTGCATGACCGTGCAATTGTCCGTTAAACTAGCGCAGCGCTGTATAGCAAAAAAATTTTGTAAATTGCAGTATCTATACCATAGTTTGTAGACGCTATAACTTTCACACAAAGCAATCAATATACACTTATTGGGATTTTTTTTACCAAAAACATGTAGCAGAATACATTTTGTCCTAAATTTATAACTAACTTTGAGTTTACTATATATTTTTTATAGCTGAAAGTAAAAAATATAGTTTTTCTTCAAAATATTTGGTCTTTATTTATTTATAGCGTGAAAAATAAAAAGCGCACAGGTGATCAAATACCACCGAAAGAAAGCTCTATTTGTGTGAAAAAAAGGACGTAAATTTCGTTTAGGTGCAGCATTGCATGACTGCACAATTATCAGTTGAATTAGTGCAGCGCCGAGTAGCAAAAAGAGGCCTGGTCATTAAGGGGGGTAAATCCTCAGGAGCTCAAGTGGTTAAGCTGATTTTGATATGGGAATTTAGTTAATATATTCATTGTTTGTATAAAATCTCCCCCCCTTCTTTGAAGGGCTTGGATTTATTACCAATATGGGGAGTAGAGGTGTAGTTGGGAGTCTTGGGGGTTCAATTGTGACTAATTTACTTTGTAATTTCCTAGAACGACATTTCTGCTGTTTACAAGTGGATCTATATCTCCTCTTTACCAACGATTACTCCTCATTAGTTGTTAGAGGCCCTCTTATCATCCAGATATGATTGACATGTCCTATATACCCTCTATGGGCCATCTGGGAGAGTATCTGTGCCGTCAACTGGTAATTGCTGTTAAGCCTTTTATTTTTGTTGTTTTGTTTAACTCTTTGTATGGTTATATATTGATTGTATGTTTTTGGTTCTATTTTTGCTTTATTGTAGGAATTTATGTTTTGTTTTCCCTGAAGATGCAGGCATTGTCTTGTAAACTGCGTTGGAAATATCAACAAAGTACTTATTCATGGTTCTAGGCTGAAGCTATTTACCAATATGTTTAATGATACGTACGATGTGACACCATCCTTCTAGTTGTCGCAATATCAGCTAAGTATCAATTCATGATTCTAGACTGAAGCTATGTACCATTATGTCTATTGCTACCTATGATGCGACACCATTGGTTTAGGTGTCAGCAACTACTCACAATTAAGCCTTCATTTTTTGAGGTTGTAGCTACTGGTGATTTATAGCTGATGCCCATGACACCCTCCCTGTGTCTTGGACATTAGTGGCAACTACTGTGGCTGGGCTATTGTTTGTAGTTCTATCCTTTTCATTAATTGAATTTTATGATCTTCTTTGTATGATGGTCATGTTCCACCTGTTGGTGGTTTTTTAACCTAATAAAAGGTGTTAAATGTTTGCTAATTGTCTTTATATTATTTTGTATAACCAATGTTGATTCATAGGGTTTGGTATCTTTAAAGCCCCATTAGTTGTTCTTCGTTAGGGTCTCATTTATTATATTTCCAATTAGGGGTGTGGTACCAGTAAAACCTTGTTCACAAGGACATGGAGAGTAATTTTGTCTCCATCTCCCACTCTTTGTATATCTATAGCTCTCTTAATAGCGAGAGACTAGTGTAGGCAATTTAGTCACCTGTGCGTAATTATCGCATTCACTTACAGTACTATAGACTTTCAGTATGCTGCCCCATCATTTCATTTTAAAAGTTACAAAGAAAAATGTGTAAAAACAATATTCCTCCTATCTCTCAAAGTAAGCATTAAAATGTAGAGATACACCTGAAAATATACCAAAAATGGAATTTCTTAAGGCAGAGGCAGTCATGTACTGGTGTGGAGGTAATTCAATTATCTTCTTTATGGAGAAATTCATCTCCAAAGCACTGCTGCTAAAGTGAGCAGTGACAAAATCAAATAACCACACATTATCAACCAAGATGGTAGACAGTGACTTTGCTGTGAAATGGAACACTAAGGATGGTGAATATCACTGCCCTGCACTTTGCTGGCCATTGACTACAAACAGCTGGCAACCGAGGTAACAACGCACCTCAAACTATGATGGCCGCATTGTAGGCCCACTCCTCGGCTGCTGGGCACATCGGCAGATTTCCTAACTCTCGGAGAGTCATCTACCTTCCCTCCAACTTCTCCTGGTCCCCTGTCCCCCGCTGCCCGGATGGGCAAGAAGACTGGAGCCGCCCACACCTCCAGCGCTCAGCGAGCCGTGCCAGAACTTGCGGCCCACCTGCCAGAGGCCGCATCTGAAGCCCCTGCCCCAATTTCGGGGCCCCCGCCGGAGGCCACATCCAAAGCCCCGGCCTCAATTTCGGGCTGGCGCTACCCATGGATGGGCCAGATCCCAGCGGTGTTGCTGACCTGGCATCAGAGACATCCCTGCAGTCACCCACTCCAGCTCTGAGGGATGCTGAGCGCCTGCGCCACTTCAAGTCTATGCTGCAGTCGGAATTATCCTCCGCTACTTCCAAGCTGGCTGACCGTCTTTCGCGAGAAATCCGGGAGTTGGGAAATCGGGCGAACAATCTCGAAGATAAAATGGACGCTGCGGTCATGGTCATTGAAAGTCATGAACAGGATCTGTGTGACCTCAAGAAAGAATTGGTGGACACGCTGCTCCAGCTTGAGGATTTCAAAAACTGTTTCCGCCGTAGAAATTTGCGTTTAAGGGGTATCCCAGAAACTGTCACAGATCTCACTTCAACTGCTACTGCTCTTTTTCAGGAGCTGACGCCCGCCATACCCATTGGTCGGCTTGAATTTGACCGCATATACCGTACTATGGGCTCCAGACGGCCGGATGGGCCCCCAAGAGACATCATCATCAAATTCACTTACTATCACACTATGGAAACTATTCTCTTGGTAGCCAGAAACAACCCAGACCTCAGATTCCAGGGGCATCGCTACCAGCTCTTTGTGGACCTCTCCCAGACCACTCTTCAGAAGCGTCGCCAGTTGAAGCCCTTCACTTCGGTCCTGGTGAACTGCATAATTAAATACGCCTAGGGCTTTCTGTTCTGCCTCACCTTCAACTACCAGGGCCGCAGCCACTCTGTTGCCACACCAGAGGAGGCCCACACTCTCCTGGAATCTTTACACCTTCTTCTGCCGGAAGGCACTACTCAGAGCCCAGCCCCTTCTTCTGGATTTCCGGTGAGGCTGCTTCTTCTGGGTCACCTCTGGGAGTGGTTGTCCAACAGGAAGAGGGCCCTCCCTCAGACCCTTCAACAATCTAGTCCATCCTGCTCCTCTCCGGGCTGAAGCTGTTCTCGGACCTCCCACGTTGTGTCTCACCGTTGGACTTTCCGGATGGGACCATGAGTTTGGCCCTTAATGCATCCCTGGTTTGTTAGTGTTCCAGGATTGGGCCTGGTCTGGCCTGTTCCCTTGGGTTCCATCCTTGAGTATGGGGGGGGGTCACCTCCTGGACTTGAGGACTGTGACTTTTTGCCATTGTGGCCTACTACGGGTCCAGGTGACGTTGCTCGGGTTCACATTAGTGGAATGATATGATAGTTCCCTTGGGCTCCGGGGTGGGAGGTTGGCCCGGATGGGCCCTAGTTGGGTGCCAGGATGTTGGTCCTACTAGATGGTTGGTGGGGGATCACTTGGGCTGTGTTGTGGGGTACCATGGCAGCCTGTAGTCATCCTCCTGGAGGGGTTCCCCCAAGTTTAGCTGGGGAGGTTTAGCTGGGGAGGTCCGTTATGTTGTGTTTATTTTCTTTTTGACACCCGAGGGCTTATGTTTTTGATGTTTTCAATTGCAGCCATGTGTCCGGTGATAGAGCCACCCCCAACTGGTATCCTTCAAGTGTAGGGTGCACGTCACCATTGGCATGATACGATTGTACTATTGTACTATTGTACATACTCCTTGTGTCATCTTCTTCTTTCCTTTTCTTGTTTTCTTTTCTTCTCTTCTCTTTTTCTGTTTTATGCAGGGTTTCGGGACGCCATGGTCCGACCGCCATTGGGAGTAGAAATCATTGGCTGACTTATGCGTTTTCAGCTGAGTGTGCTGTGCTGATATCGCCATGGCCTCACCCTTTTTGAAAGTACATTCACAAAATGTTCATGGCTTCAATTCGCCTCAGAAGATGGCTAAAGTTTTTCATCACCTCAAATTGCAACAAATTGAGGTGGTGTGTTTGCAGGAAACCAGGTTTTCTCATTTCTCTGCTCCATGGTATCTGTCTACCCATTATCCCACTTTTTACACGGCCTCGGCTTTTGAGAAACGCCAGGGTGTATTGATAGCTTTTAAACGCAATCTCCCCTTTGTCTATGCTCGGAATATAGAGGACCCCACGGGCAAGTATTTTCTCCTACAGGGCACCCTCTGGGACCAGGAGGTTACTTTTGTCTCTTACTACGCGCCCAATCACTTTCAGCATTAATTTCATTCTCATCTTTGCACCATCGTTTCCCAACACTCCAAGGGTCTTCTTCTTTTGGGAGATTCAAATGTCACCTTGGATTCTGCTTTGGATAGGCGCTATGCCCCGGGGGCAGCCCCTTCTCATGACTATGCGCTCTCTCTTGCAGATGGCGGGGCTGGTGGACGTCTGGAGGGAACTTCACCCAACTGAGCATGACTTTACATTCTATTCCAATCCTCATGACAGTTTTTGTAGAATTGACCATATATCCATGCATGTCCAGCAGCTTCCCTTGGTCAGGGGGATATCTATTCCCTCCTCGCTCTGGTCGGATCACGATCCTCTGGTACTCCTTGCCCTCTCTGGGTCGGTACGGCGCCCCTTTCACTGGCGCATTAATGAATCTCTATTGACCACTCAGGTTACCTGCCAGCAAATAGAATCTTTCTTACATACATACTTTACGGAAAACTCGGGATCTGTCTCTTCGGCAGTGCCCCTGTGGGAGGTGCATAAAGCCACGGTGCTGGGTCACATTATACAGCTGGTGGTGGCGTGGAAGCGAGAGCGCTGACCTTTGGATCTTCATTCTCTACTGGCCTCTGCGAATGCTCGTTGGAAGTCATTTCCATCCGCGGCTCATAAAAGCGCACGGACAATCTGGTTGCAGAGTTGGACCTACTTGCTTCTTTGGAGGCGGAACGGGCCCTGCGACCAAACATTCATTTTATTCATGTGCTAATAAGCTGGGTCTGATGCTGGCCAGGAAACTCAATTCTGTGGGGAAACCCCACAAACTGATCCGATTTAGAATTCCCGCTGGTGGCTGTACTTCTAATCCCCAGCAGATTGTTTCCTGTTTCACAGACTTCCTTTTGCACCTTTACCCTAAACCAGATCCCTTCCCTGTGGCTCAGACAAAGGGATTCTTTCAAGATCTCCGACTTCTTGATTTATCCAAGGCAGCGCAGATGGCCTTCAATGCTGGGGTCACCGTATCGGAAGTGCTCCAAGCTATCAAATCTCTACGGTCCCGATGGCTTTTCCAGTCTCTATTATAAGAAATTTGCAACCCTGTTGGTGCCCTTCTTGACTGATTATTTTAATGAGTTACAACAGGGCTCTTTGCCATCTCCAGATGTGCTTAGAGCTCATATCTCCATGATTCCTAAGACGACTGATGATGTGCAGGAACCGCATGCCTTTCAGCCCATTTCTCTTCTTAATGAAGATCTGAAGGTATTGGGCAAGATCCATAGTCTTTGTATCAATAAATATTTTTACGTAGTCTGGTCCACAGGGACCAACTAGGTTTCGTCCCTGGGAAGCAGTCGGGTGATAACATTCGTAAGGTGGTCCATCTTATACACTTTCTACAACAAAATCCCGGGATTCTTACTGTCCTTAGATTCTCTATCCTGGGAATATCTGCGGTTTGTACTATCTCATTAGGGTTTTGGGGATTCTATTCTTTCTTGAATTCAAGCCTTGTATTCTTCCCCCTCGGCTTCCATTAAATACGCTGGGTATTTTTCAGATCCCTTTTCTATTTGGCTAGGGATGAGATAGGGTTGCCCCCTGTCCCTGGCGCTCTTCGTCCTGGTGCTTGAGCCACTGGCTTTAGCTCTCCGAGATGATTGTAATGTATTGGGTGTTCCATACGCAGGGCAGGAGTTTAAGTTGAACCATTTTGCTGACGATGCCCTCTTGACTCTCACTAATCCCCTGATGACGCTTCCAAATTTGCAACAGGTTCTTGAGCGATTCACCTTGATTTCAGGTCTCCGTATTAATTTGGCTAAGACTGACGCTCTCAATAATAATTTGGCCTCAGATTTGGTTTTGCGCCTACAATCCCACTTTCCTTACAAATGGGCTTACTCTTCTCTTGAATACCTAGGTATTCGCTTGACTCCCACCTATACCTCGTTGTTTGCTGCAAATTATTATCCATTGCTTCGCTCTGTGTCCTCTCTTATGCACTCCTGGCAATTTGTCTTGGATAGGATGGGTTAATTCAGTGAAAATTACTATTTTGCCGAAATTGTTATACTGTTTTCACACCCTCCCAGTGAGGGTTCCTCCTCATTTCCTTCGGTTGATTCGGGCAAAGATTATGCATTTTATCTGGGCCGATAAGCGCCCCAGAGTCTCCAGAAATACGCTTTTTATTCATAGACTCCAGGGTGGTCTTGGGGTGCCTAATGTAACTAAGTATTATCAGGCAAGCAAGATTGCCCTGCTATCTATATTGCACGCTTCCTCTGATGTTCCTCTCTGGGTCCTGCTGGAACTACCTAACTGCGCCCCTACTGCGACATCAACGCTTCTATGGCTTCCCCCTGCCCTACGCCCTAGGACACTGGTGGGCAACCTTTTTTTTCAACTGAGCCAAATCTCGCCAAAACCACAATTGAAATTTATTTTGAGAGCCACATTTTTAAAACTGAAAATACATCCCCCATATAGTAATTCATCCCCCATAGTAATTCATCCCCCATATAGTAATTCATCCCCCATAGTAATTCATCCCCCATATAGTAATTCATCCCCCATAGTAATTCATCCCCCATAGTAATTCATCCCCCATATAGTAATTCATCCCCCATACAGTAATTCATCCCCCATAGTAATTCATCCCCCATATAGTAATTCATCCCCCATATAGTAATTCATCCCCCATAGTAATTCATCCCCCATATAGTAATTCATCCCCCATATAGTAATTCATCCCCCATAGTAATTAATCCCCCATATAGTAATTCATTCCCCATAGTAATTCATTCCCCATAGTAATTCATCCCCCATAGTAATTCATCCCCCATAGTAATTCATCCCCCATATAGTAATTCATCCCCCATAGTAATTCATCCCCCATATAGTAATTCATCCCCCCTATAGTAATTCATTCCCCCTATAGTAATTCATTCCCCATATTGTGTCAATTCACTTACCTTTGCTCCGCGCGTTCCTCTCGCCGTGTTCCCGTGCCGTTCCGGTCTTCAGGGCGGACTGTGAGAGGAGAGGAGTTCGTCACGCTGCCCCGCCTACATCCTGACAGCCAATGTGCTGGGCGCCCGAGAGGAGGGAGGGGAGCGGGCGCCCGAGAGGAGGGAGGGGAGAGGGCGCCCGGCACAGAAGAGCTGCATTAAATTGTGTAAAGAGCCGCATGTGGCTCGCGAGCCGCAGCTTGCCGACCACTGCTCTAGGACACTCAGTCTGATTTTGTTCCATGGTCTACAAGAAGAGACTCGGTACGCTACTCCAGTGGCCTGATGTCACCTTTCCTACCTTTGCTCCCAATTGTTAACAACCCACTTTTCCCACCAGGTTTAGATCAACCAAGGATGTTTTCTTGGTGGGTGGCCAATGGTTTTTTGCAGGTGCGCCACTTTTTGACTTCTCGGTCCTTCCCCACCTGGAATTCTCTTTGGGAGTCACAGGATGTCCCTCCGGCGGAATTTTTTCATTACCTTCAACTGCTGCATTGGCTGATCTCACTGTGGGGCACTTCCGCCTCACCATATTGGAAATCTGCCTTTGAACAGCTTTGCCAACATCGTCTGGGCACCCCGGGCCTTATTTCCCTTCTTTATGCAGCTTTGAACAGATGCTCGACGCATACTTCTCTTTTATATGTTGCTCAAATGGAGCGTGACTTGGGGGCAGTCGTGGATCTGGAGGACTGGAATAGGATCTGGTTGTTTATAGCTAAATGTTCCTTTAATACGACCACTCTGGAGGCGGCATACAAAGTATTGTTTCGCTGGTATTGGGTTTCCGGCTTGTTTGGCCCAGGCAAACCCTGCCTGCAGTGATTGATGCTTTCGGGGTTTTAGCCATCGTGGTGATGTACTGCATATCTGCTGGTCATGTCCAAGACTGATTGTTTTTTGGTCTCATGTGTTTGGCCTCCTTTTTACCTTGTTCCATCTCCCCATACGTCGGGATGCTCGGTATGCTTTGCTTTATTGTCCCATACTGGGCCTATTTGCTCACCAGCAGAAGTTGGCTTCCTATTTGTTTTTGTCGGCCACTAGAACAATTGCTCAGGCATGGAAGCACCCGTTTGTCTCTCTTCAGAGGATAAGGGGCCGTATGTCCACTATGATGCTTAATGAACAGATGTCGAGTATTTGTAACGACTCCCAACGGAAATTTTTGAAAATATGGGAGCCGTGGTTGCAATATGCCCTTCCCACGCTCCACCCTGCTAGTCTGGGGTTGTGATGTTGCTCGGTATTGGTGTTCCCAAACCCCTGCTCATGGTCTTGTCATCTTTTTCCTTTTATACTCCTCCTTCCTTTTCTATTTCTGTTTGTTTTTGGTGTGGCAGTGGATAGCTGCCTTTGGATTGAGTTACTGTTGATGTTATACCAATGTTTTTGTCATTTATGTGCCATTGAAAGCCCCTGCGTGGGTGCACCTTTTGCTCTGTTGGTGTTAGAGCACGGTTTTCTTTATTTTTTTATGTGCAATTGATGGCCTCTGCATGGGCGTTGCTTCTGTTTTTTTTAAATGTTTATAAACTAATAAAAATAATTTATATTCAAATAATTTTTATGGAAGAAATTTTCAACAAACAATTTATTACAACATGTGAAACAAATATGGAACGAGAAATGTTCACAATAAAATGTATTATCAAAAAAACAAACATACATTAGAGGAAGCGGGTTCCCACTATTTAGCTGGGAACGATGTAGCAGGGCCTCGGATACTTGAGAGGTATGCTCAGAGCATTGTGAACTTTATATGGTTGAACATGTGATAAACCATAGAGGGGAGAGGGGCTAGAAGGGAGGGAGAGGGGGGGGGCACCAGTCAAATGTGTTGGCAATAGTATGGTGGTATGTTAATATAGTTGTCAATTAACAGAGCAATTAGGGTCTTGAAGCCACCGAGACCATTGAAAACAGAATTTGTGGTATGAGAAATTTTGGATTGCTGTTCTCTTTTCCAATCTCACAATGGAGATTAAGCTCAGCAATGAGGGTTGAGAGCGAGGGGGATGTGGTGGATTTCCATAATTTAGTAATATTGCTTTTTGCTACTGCTAGTACGTGAATTATGATAGTACGGGAGTCCGTGGGAAAGTTTTCTATTCCTATGTGAAGGAGAGCTATTGCTGGGTTTGGAGCCGTTGGAACTTTAGATATGGAGGAGATCAATTGGAATACTCTATTCCAATACGATGTGAGAGATTTACATGACCAAAGTATATGGAGGGTCGTTCCTATTTCTCCGCATTGTCTCCAGCACTTGGGCGAGTGTTGTGTGTAGTAAAGGTTGAGTTTAACAGGTGTTAGATACCACTGATGTAAGATTTTCATGTATGATTCCCAGTGGGAGTTACATTTGGATGCTTTGTATGTGGTATTGAAGGTTTTCGACCAAGTGCATGGAGAGACTGGTTGATGGAGTATTTTTTCCCAGTTAGTCAGGGAAGTGGTATGGATATCAAACTGAGTGTTATTTATAATCATGTAAAAGGTTGAGATTCCCTTCTTGGGGTAATGTGACCTTTGAAAGAAGAGGTATGCCGTGGAGTGGACTGTCAGTTCTAGAGATAAATCCATTGTGTGTAAGGAGTGGGCAATTCTCATGTATGTGAATCTTTCATTGTCAGGAAGGTGGAATTTTTCTTGGAGGTTAGCAAACGATTTTAGCTTATAACTAGAGATGAGCGAATTATTCAAAAATTCGGTTCGGCTGATTCGCCGAATTCGCCGATTAAATTCGCTTCGTGCCGAATATATTCGCTGCGAATTTAACTTATAAAAAGGGTGTTTCTAGGCTTCAGAGAGCCTTTATATTAGTGCAGAACACTGTACCTTTAATTTAAATGCCCTTGGAGTCTGCTGGGGAAGAGAAATAATACTGTCAGTCAGTATGACATGCAGATGAGTGCCGTCGATCTTAGAATCACCGCACACTTCACTCATTTGGGCAGTCACGGGGCCAAAACCAGAGTGTGGAGCCACAGTGTGGCGGTGGAGGCAGCAGCAATGGGAGGCCATACAGCACCCTATGACAAAATGGAACCCACCAGCAGTGTGAGGAGACCTGAAAGTGGCACATGGCAGAGTGTGGCGATGGAGACAGCAGCAATGGGAGGCCGTACAGGGACCCATGACACACTCTGGACCTGGCAGCAGCATGAGGAGGCGGTACAGGGGCCCATGACAGATTACGGGCCTGGCAGCAGCATGAGGAGTCGGTACGGGGGCCCATGGCAGATTACGGGCCTGGCAGCAGCATGAGGAGGCGGTACAGGGGCCCATGGCAGAGTGGCGGAGCGTAAGCAGCTAAAATTGAAGACCATACAGAGGCCTATGTTAAAAAGTCCCCCCAGCAGCAGCGTGGGGAGACGACTATCAAGAGTCCAATGGCAGAGTGGCGGAGCAGAAGCAGCTTCAATTGAAGGCCATACACAGGCCTAGGTTAAAAAGCGGAAGCCGTCAGCAGCGTGAGCAGACGACAGAGACACATGGCGCAGGGTGGCAGTGGATGCAGCAGTATTCGGAAGCCAAACACAGTCCTCAGTTAAAAAGCAGAAGCCGTCAGCAGCGTGAGCAGACGACAGAGGCACATGGCGCAGGGTGGCGGTGGAGGCAGCAGCAATGGAAGGCCATACAGCACCCTATCACAAAATGGAACCCACCAACAGTGTAAGGAGACCTGAAAGTGGCACATGGCGCAGGGTGGCGGTGGAGGCAGCAGTATTCGGAAGACATACACAGGACTAGTTTAAAAAGCGGAAGCCGTCAGCAGCGTGAGCAGACGACAGAGGCACATGGCGCAAGGTGGCGGTGGAGGCAGCAGTATTCGGAAGCCATACACAGGCCTAGGTTAAAAAGCGGAAGCCGTCAGCAGCGTGAGCAGACGACAGAGACACATGGCGCAGGGTGGCGGTGGATGCAGCAGTATTCGGAAGCCAAACACAGGCCTCGGTTAAAAAGCGGAAGCCGTCAGCAGCGTGAGCAGACGACAGAGGCACATGGCGCAGGGTGGCGGTGGAGGCAGCAGCAATGGAAGGCCATACAGCACCCTATCACAAAATGGAACCCACCAACAGTGTAAGGAGACCTGAAAGTGGCACATGGCGCAGGGTGGCGGTGGAGGCAGCAGTATTCGGAAGACATACACAGGACTAGTTTAAAAAGCGGAAGCCGTCAGCAGCGTGAGCAGACGACAGAGGCACATGGCGCAGGGTGGCGGTGGAGGCAGCAGTATTCGGAAGCCATACACAGGCCTAGGTTTAAAACTGGAACCCAGCAGCGTGAGCAGACGACAAAGACGCACATGGCAGAGGATGGATCTGGCAGCAGTATGAGAAGGCGGTACAGGGGCCCGTGGCACAGTGTGGTGATGGGGGCTACAGCAACTGGATGCCAGAAAGTGGCCGATAGGGCTATATACTGCATGACTACATAGGTGGTTTTTATAGTACTTTATTTTGGCCTCCCTCTCAGCAGGTGTGAAAAAGGCCACCATTTTTGAACGGTAGCGAGGGTCCAACAAGGTGGACAGCCAAAAGTCATCCCTCTGTCTGATGGTTATTACTCGGCTGTCGCTACGCAAGCAACCGAGCATGCTATTGGCCATTTGTGCCAAGGAATGCGAGGGACTCCCTGCCTCCATCTCCACAGCATACTGCCACGGTGCGTCTGGGTCCTATGTCTCCTCCTCTACCAGATGCTCCTGCCCCTCCACTCCTGTCCGCTGAGTGGAAAAACCACCCATTTCACTCAATAATTCCTGAGCACCAATGTCCTCCTCTACCTCCTCTTCTTCCTGTCCTGCCCCCACAGGGGTCATGTGGCGTTGAGATCTGTGCGCCACGTCTACCGCACCCTGACCAGCCATTGTTAACAGCATTTGTTCCAGGACGTGCAACAGAGGAATGACGTCGTTCATCCCATAGTCCTGCCGACTCACGAATAGCGTGGCCTCCTCAAAGGGCCTGAGCAAGCGGCAGGTGTCACGCATGAGCTGCCAATGGCTGACATCTAAGTTACACAGGGGAGTACCTTTATCCGCTTGTAACATCAGGAAATCGGTGATGGCCTTTCGCTGTTCGTAAAGGCGGTCTAACATATGTAGGGTTGAATTCCACCTTGTTGCAACGTCGCAGATCAGGCGATGCTGTGGAATTCCGTTCTGCCGCTGCAACTCAAGGAGGGTGTGCTTTGCGGTGTAGGAATGGCTGAAATGCATGCAAAGTTTACGTGACATTTTAAGGATGTCTTGCAGTGGGATGGTGGATTTTAGGAACCGCTTGACAACCAGATTGAACACGTGAGCCATGCATGGCGCATGGCACAACCTTCCTTGACGCAGAGCAGACACCATGTTCTTTCCGTTGTCGGTCAACATGGTTCCGATTTTCAGTTTGCGCGGAGACAGCCATCTGTCGATTTCTCTGTTCATTACACTCAGAAGTTCCTCCCCTGTGTGACTACGTTCGCCAAGGCATACCAGGTGCAGCACAGAGTGACATCGTTGCGCCCTGCACATGTGATATGCCGGTCGGGTAATGGGACTTGGCACGGGGGTAGCAGCTGAGGACACGGCGGAAGAAGAGGTGGTAGAGGCGGACATCTTTGCTGGACCAAGGACGTGCAAACGTGGAGGCAAAAGCGGCGTGACCTGTCCAAGTTGCTGGTGCGGCTGTGCCGGAACCACGTTCACCCAGTGGGCCGTAAATGACATGTACTGTCCCTGACCGTAGTTACAGCTCCACACGTCGGCGCTGCCGTGCACTTTGGCAGAGACCGACATGCTCAAAGACTGGCCCACCATCTCTTCTACATGTGAATGCAGGGCTGGCACTGCCTTTTTGGCGAAGAAATGCCGGCTTGGCACTCTGCACCGCGGCTCGGCACAAGCCATCATTTCTCGGAAAGGTGCTGAGTCCACCACTTGGAAAGGGAGGGACTGCAGCACCAGCAACTTGGACAGGAGGACGTTCAGCTTCTGTACCGTCGGGTGCGTGCTCGCAAACTGTTGTCTCTTGGAAACGGATTCCAAGAAAGACTGCTGACGGAATCCATGAAGAGGAGTAGCAGGAGAAGGAGCATCTGAACGAGCAGAAGATGCCAACGAGCGACAACTCCCCTCAGCAGAGGTGTTGGAGCCTTGACTGGCTGATAGAGGGCGATTGACGTCGGGTGACGGAGCAAGTAACGGAGCGGGTGATGGAGCGGGGGCTGGGGCAGGCAGAACCGCCGTATCTTTATCACGGTTTTCCCAGGCCACCGAATGGCGACGCTGCATATGCTGACACAACGCTGTAGTCCAAACATTGGCCCCCTGGCCATGCTTGACTTTCTGGCCACATAGTCGACATACGGCTACGTTTACTTGCTCGGGCGGCGTGACGAAAAATTGCCACACCGCCGAGTAGGAAACTTTGCCCCCGCTACTCCTCACTGGCTGACTGGTACTTCCTCCGTGCACACCGGCACCACTACTGGCCGTGGTGGTAGGCTGCAGTGGAGCTGGTGCTCTACTCCGTGGCCGTTTGGCTCCACTGACACTGCTGCGACCCTGCTGCCTCCTGGGCAACCCACCGACTGTTTTGCTCGCTGCCAAGCTGGCACCCTCTTCTCCTGATGATGCGGAAGCAATAGCCTGATGATGACGAGGCTGCCAAGTGCGATCAGCCTCATCATCATCAATTAGGGTCTCCGCGTCACTACTAGCCACCTCGGCTGCGTGTGGGTCAGGAGACAGAACTGTCTCTAGACCGGCTACCGAGCCACTCTCCTCGCCAGTACTTCTTCGCCTGGCTGCTGAAGAGGCGGATGTCTCCCCCCGTTCCTGACCGCCCTCTGTTAACTCTTCCTCACTGTACAGTGGGGCTGAGCCCACAGCATGCGATACTTCGCTTGGTGAGGGAACACCAAAGGACAGGGGCAGGTCGAGGACACGTGATTTCAGTGGGCTTGCTCCCGGGCCATGCCAACTAACGGTTGTGTCTGACGTACCCACCGACCGTTGGCTGTAGGTGTCAGAGGTGACCTGGGAAGAGGAAGACGACCGAGTCAACCAATCGATGGCGGCAGGGTTGTCGGTGAAGACACGACCGCTGGATGACACCGGGAGCACTGGCCTCTGGCTGCGACTAGTGCTGCCTCGACCCCTTCCTCTGCTGCCACGTCTGCTCGCTCCTGAAACATTGCCTCCTCTGCCACTCCTCTGCGTGTTGTCTGACATACTCTTTAATTCAATAAGCACCCCAAAATTAAAACCGGATTTAACTCTTTGAACGTACAATAGTGGTTGTGAAGCAGAAAGTCAGTTTATTTAGCACAATCGGTCAATTGCAGCTTGCCGTTGGCTGTAAACTGTACGTTTATGTCACTGGAATGCACTAATCACCCAAAAAATATTACCGCCACCCGGCGTGTAAATGGATTTAACTCTTTGAACGTACAATAGTGGTTGTGAAGCAGAAAGTCAGTTTATTTAGCACAATCGGTCAATTGCAGCTTGCCGTTGGCTGGAAACTGTACGTTTATGTCACTGGAATGCACTAATCACCCAAAAAATATTACCGCCACCCGGCGTGTAAATGGATCTAACTCTTTGAACGTACAATGGTGGTTGTGAAGCAGAAAGTCAGTTTATTGTACACAATCGGTCAATTGCAGCTTGCCGTTGGCTGGAAACTGTACGTTTCTGTCACTGGAATGCACTAATCACCCAAAAAATATTACCGCCAGCCGGCGTGTAAATGGATTTAACTCTTTGAACGTACAATAGTGGTTGTGAAGCAGAAAGTCAGTTTATTTAGCACAATCGGTCAATTGCAGCTTGCCGTTGGCTGGAAACTGTACGTTTCTGTCACTGGAATGCACTAATCACCCAAAAAATATTACCGCCACCCGGCGTGTAAATGGATCTAACTCTTTGAACGTACAATGGTGGTTGTTAAGCAGAAAGTCAGTTTATTGTACACAATCGGTCAATTGCAGCTTGCCGTTGGCTGGAAACTGTACGTTTCTGTCACTGGAATGCACTAATCACCCAAAAAATATTACCGCCAGCCGGCGTGTAAATGGATCTAACTCTTTGAACGTACAATGGTGGTTGTGAAGCAGAAAGTCAGTTTATTGTACACAATCGGTCAATTGCAGCTTGCCGTTGGCTGGAAACTGTACGTTTATGTCACTGGAATGCACTAATCACCCAAAAAATATTACCGCCACCCGGCGTGTAAATGGATCTAACTCTTTGAACGTACAATGGTGGTTGTGAAGCAGAAAGTCAGTTTATTGTACACAATCGGTCAATTGCAGCTTGCCGTTGGCTGGAAACTGTACGTTTCTGTCACTGGAATGCACTAATCACCCAAAAAATATTACCGCCACCCGGCGTGTAAATGGATTTAACTCTTTGAACGTACAATAGTGGTTGTGAAGCAGAAAGTCAGTTTATTTAGCACAATCGGTCAATTGCAGCTTGCCGTTTGCTGGAAACTGTACGTTTCTGTCACTGGAATGCACTAATCACCCAAAAAATATTACCGCCAGCCGGCGTGTAAATGGATTTAATTCTTTGAACGTACAATAGTGGTTGTGAAGCAGAAAGTCAGTTTATTTAGCACAATCGGTCAATTGCAGCTTGCCGTTGGCTGGAAACTGTACGTTTATGTCACTGGAATGCACTAATCACCCAAAAAATATTACCGCCACCCGGCGTGTAAATGGATCTAACTCTTTGAACGTACAATGGTGGTTGTGAAGCAGAAAGTCAGTTTATTGTACACAATCGGTCAATTGCAGCTTGCCGTTGGCTGGAAACTGTACGTTTCTGTCACTGGAATGCACTAATCACCCAAAAAATATTACCGCCACTCGGCGTGTAAATGGATCTAACTCTTTGAACGTACAATGGTGGTTGTGAAGCAGAAAGTCAGTTTATTGTACACAATCGGTCAATTGCAGCTTGCCGTTGGCTGGAAACTGTACGTTTCTGTCACTGGAATGCACTAATCACCCAAAAAATATTACCGCCAGCCGGCGTGTAAATGGATTTAACTCTTTGAATGTACAATAGTGGTTGTGAAGCAGAAAGTCAGTTTATTTAGCACAATCGGTCAATTGCAGCTTGCCGTTGGCTGGAAACTGTACGTTTATGTCACTGGAATGCACTAATCACCCAAAAAATATTACCGCCACCCGGCGTGTAAATGGATCTAACTCTTTGAACGTGCAATGGTGGTTGTGAAGCAGAAAGTCAGTTTATTGTACACAATCGGTCAATTGCAGCTTGCGGTTGGCTGGAAACTGTACGTTTCTGTCACTGGAATGCACTAATCACCCAAAAAATATTACCGCCAGCCGGCGTGAAAATGGATTTAACTCTTTGAACGTACAATAGTGGTTGTGAAGCAGAAAGACAGTTTATTTAGCACAATCGGTCAATTGCAGCTTGCCGTTGGCTGGAAACTGTACGTTTATGTCACTGGAATGCACTAATCACCCAAAAAATATTACCGCCAGCCGGCGTGTAAATGGATCTAACTGTTTGAACGTACAATGGTGGTTGTGAAGCAGAAAGTCAATTTATTGTACACAATCGGTCAATTGCAGCTTGCCGTTGGCTGGAAACTGTACGTTTCTGTCACTGGAATGCACTAATCACCCAAAAAATATTACCGCCAGCCGGCGTGTAAATGGATCTAACTCTTTGAACGTACAATGGTGGTTGTGAAGCAGAAAGTCAGTTTATTGTACACAATCGGTCAATTGCAGCTTGCCGTTGGCTGGAAACTGTACGTTTCTGTCACTGGAATGCACTAATCACCCAAAAAATATTACCGCCACCCGGCGTGAAAATGGATTTAACTCTTTGAACGTACAATAGTGGTTGTGAAGCAGAAAGTCAGTTTATTTAGCACAATCGGTCAATTGCAGCTTGCCGTTGGCTGGAAACTGTACGTTTCTGTCACTGGAATGCACTAATCACCCAAAAAATATTACCGCCACCCGGCGTGTAAATGGATCTAACTGTTTGAACGTACAATGGTGGTTGTGAAGCAGAAAGTCAATTTATTGTACACAATCGGTCAATTGCAGCTTGCCGTTGGCTGGAAACTGTACGTTTCTGTCACTGGAATGCACTAATCACCCAAAAAATATTACCGCCACCCGGCGTGTAAATGGATCTAACTCTTTGAACGTACAATGGTGGTTGTGAAGCAGAAAGTCCGTTTATTGTACACAATCGGTCAATTGCAGCTTGCCGTTGGCTGGAAACTGTACGTTTCTGTCACTGGAATGCACTAATCACCCAAAAAATATTACCGCCAGCCGGCGTGTAAATGGATTTAACTCTTTGAACGTACAATAGTAGTTGTAAAGCAGAAAGTCAGTTTATTTAGCACAATCGGTCAATTGCAGCTTGCCGTTGGCTGGAAACTGTACGTTTATGTCACTGGAATGCACTAATCACCCAAAAAATATTACCGCCACCCGGCGTGTAAATGGATCTAACTCTTTGAACGTACAATGGTGGTTGTGAAGCAGAAAGTCAGTTTATTGTACACAATCGGTCAATTGCAGCTTGCCGTTGGCTGGAAACTGTACGTTTCTGTCACTGGAATGCACTAATCACCCAAAAAATATTACTGCCAGCCGGCGTGTAAATGGATTTAACTCTTTGAATGTACAATAGTGGTTGTGAAGCAGAAAGTCAGTTTATTTAGCACAATCGGTCAATTGCAGCTTGCCGTTGGCTGGAAACTGTACGTTTATGTCACTGGAATGCACTAATCACCCAAAAAATATTACCGCCACCCGGCGTGTAAATGGATCTAACTCTTTGAACGTACAATAGTGGTTGTGAAGCAGAAAGTCAGTTTATTTAGCACAATCGGTCAATTGCAGCTTGCCGTTGGCTGGAAACTGTACGTTTATGTCACTGGAATGCACTAATCACCCAAAAAATATTACCGCCACCCGCCGTGTAAATGGATCTAACTCTTTGAACGTACAATAGTGGTTGTGAAGCAGAAAGTCAGTTTATTTAGCACAATCGGTCAATTGCAGCTTGCCGCTAGCTGTAAACTGTACGTTTATGTCACTGGAATGCACTAATCACCCAAAAAATATTACCGCCACCCGGCGTGTAAATGGATCTAACTCTTTGAACGTACAATAGAGGTTGTGAAGCAGAAAGTCAGTTTATTTAGCACAATCGGTCAATTGCAGCTTGCCGTTGGCTGGAAACTGTACGTTTCTGTCACTGCAATGCACTAATCACCCAAAAAATATTACCGCCACCCGGCGTGTATATGGATTTAACTCTTTGAACGTACAATAGTGGTTGTGAAGCAGAAAGTCAGTTTATTTAGCACAATCGGTCAATTGCAGCTTGCCGTTGGCTGGAAACTGTACGTTTATGTCACTGGAATGCACTAATCACCCAAAAAATATTACCGCCAGCCGGCGTGTAAATGGATTTAACTCTTTGAACGTACAATAGTGGTTGTGAAGCAGAAAGTCAGTTTATTTTGCACAATCGGCAAACTGCAGCACCAACTGTGCACGACAGCCACCAAAAAAAAAAAGGGTGTATGTCACTTTAAATTTTCGATTCTTTGATAGCTGTGGCCCTGAGTAACGATTCTGTGTCCCTGAGTAATGATTCTGTGTCCCTGATTAACGATTCTGTGTCCCTGAGTAACGATTCTGTGTCCCTGAGTAACGATTCTGTGTCCCTGAGTAACGATTCTGTGTCCCTGAGTAACAATTCTGTGTCCCTGAGTAACGATTCTGTGTCCCTGAGTAACGATTCTGTGGCCCTAAAGTCTCTGTGGCCCTAACTCTGTCCCTTAATACAGACAGGTCTGTCTCTCTTGAATGACCGGAGGCTAATGGAGAATTCTAAGATGGCCACGATTTATAGCTCCACCATTACACAGTGCTGGCTGGCTGCTGATTGGCTAATGCGATCACATGTCATGATTCATGACTCATGAATGCATTATGGGTCAGCGCGCCTTGTCTGCGCGCCTTCCCAGAGATCCCCGCCCCATCTTCTCTGTCCATTTTCTCCTGTCGCCACCATTTTTGGGAAAATTCGATTCGTGCATCCGAAGTTTGCTAATCTTCGGATTCGTCGCGATTCAAATTTTTCCAAATCTTCGGAACGAATTCCACTTCGTCATGTTCTATTCGCTCATCTCTATTTATAACCTATGTATAAGTCTCGAATACGGACTATACCTCAATTTTCCCATTGTGTCAGGTTTAAAGAGGGAATGAGGAGGTGCAGTGTAGAAATTGGAGTAGGAATTTTTGTTGTTTCGTTGTCTGGGTAATTAAAGGATAAGAGGTCAGACCAGGCCTGTAAGGAGGCTTTTATACATGGATATTTAGATAATGGAAGAGTTTGGTTATTTAGAGGAAGGAACAATAATTTGTCAGGAGTATGTGGGAAATGTGAAGGAATTTCCAAGTGGGTCCACATTTTTTCTTTGGTAGGATGCCACCAAAAGAAGAGCTGGTCTAGGAGCCAGTCATTGTAGTAAGATTTTAAGTGTGGAAGACCTGCTCCTCCCCTGGAGGAAGGTCTTATTAGTAGATTTGTCGTGCATCTAGGCTTTTTTTTGTTCCACATAAATTTGTTTAGTATCGCTTGGAGTTTGGAAAAAAAGGTGTTAGGAACTGGAATAGGAAGAGTACGGAAAATGTAAAGTAATTTAGGTAATATGCACATTTTTAAAGTTGCAATTCTACCCATTGTCGATGTGGGTGTGTGTAGTTGTTTAAGTTCCCGTGGAATTAGGTCAAGTAGTAGTTTGTGGTTAGCTTCGTATAACTGGTTAGTTGAGGGTGTAAGCTTTATTCCCAGGTATGGAATGCTGTGTAGTTCCCAAGTGAAGGGGAAATGCTTGCTCAGCATATTTTGGATCTTAGGAGGAGTGTATAGGCTTAAGATGGAGGATTTTGGCTCATTGAGCTTGTAGTAGGAGACTTCTGAGTAGTTGTGGAGGTGCATGCGTATCATTTGAAGTGATTTGTAGGGGTTAGTAACCATTAGGATGATATCATCTGCAAAAAGGCTAATTTTATGATCCGTTTTGGAATGCGTAATACCCGTGAATGCTGGGTCATCCCTGAGTTTAGAGGCCAAGGGTTCAATTAATAAAGTGAAAATTATGGGAGACAGGGGGCATCCTTGTCTGGTGCCGTTAGAAATTTGGAAGGGTTTTGAGAGTGTACCATTAGTTAGAACTGTAGCAGACGGTTTGGAGTAGAGAGTGAGTATTGCCGATAATACCCAATCTGTAAGAATAAATGTTTGGAGGGTGAGTTTCATAAAAAGCCAATGGATTCGATCAAATGCTTTTTCAGCGTCTAAAGATAAGAGTAATGGGGGTTGTTTGGTGGCTTCAAGCTTATAGAGAAGGGATATTATTCTTCTAGTAGCATCTGGTGCTTGTCTACCGGGGATAAATCCCACCTGGTCAGGGTGGATTAGTGTGGGGAGGTAAGGAAGTAATCTTTGGGCAATTATTTTGGCATAGAGCTTTATGTCCGTGTTTAACAAAGAAATCGGTCTATAGTTTTGTACCAGTTGGGGATCTTTGTTTGGTTTGGGAATGGTTGTAATTACTGACTGTAGAATTTCAGAGGGGAATATCCCTGTAGAGGCAACATGGTTAAAAAATTCAGATAAATGCGGTGTGAGGTTGGATGCCATTATTTTAAACTATTCGTTGGTAAAACTGTCATTTCCTGGGGATTTGTTTAAGGGTAATGTTTTTATGTTACAATCAATTTCTGCGGGGCAGATTGGTATCGATAGCGAAGTAAGTTGGGATGCTGAGAGACGGGGTAAGTTGGTATTGTCTATGAATTTTTGAATGGTAATGGTGGTGGGTTGGGTTGTGTCAAGATCATCCTTGAGGTTGTATAGTGTGTGGTAATATGTCGCAAAAGCGTCAGATATGTCTCGTGGGTTTGTAAGCAGCGCGTGTATAGTTGGGTGTTTAATCATGGCTATCTTAGTTTTAAGCCGCTTTTGTTTAATCATTTTTGATAGGAGTGCATTCGCTTTATTACCGAGCGTGTAGAATTTGGATCTAGTTCTCTGTAGGTTAAGGTCGTATTCGTGTAATAATAGAATTCGTAGTTTGTTTCTGTCAGAGGCCAGGGTTGCAGCTGTGGTGGCATTTGGGTTGGTTTTGTTAATTTCTTCATTTTGTTTAATGGAGGATAGAATTTGATCGATTTGATAGGACCTTTGTTTTTTGATTTGGGGGATTTTAATTGTATGAGGATACCTCTCATGTAAGCCTTATAGGTGGGCCAAATCGTGGTTATAGGCATGTTCGGAGTTGTGTTGGTTTCAAAAAATAGGTTATGAGCTTCTAAAATATGTTTCTGGTGTTCAGGGTTCTTCAGGATTGCAGAGTTTAGTCTCCAAATAGGCGGGATTGCCAAACGTTGTTTTTTGTCCACTGAGATGTGGATTGGAGCATGGTCTGACCATGTTATCGTGCCAATTTTGGATGATGATATATGTTGCAGTGTCCATTTGTCCGTGAGGAAAAAATCTATTCTGAAGTATGAAAGGTGCGGAGGCGAGTAGTAGGTGTAGTCCGTCTCTAGTCCATTGCTATGTTGGCATCTCCAGATGTCGTAGAGGTCATGGTTATGTAGGAATTGATTGAAGGCCTGTTTAGGCGATTTTTTATTAAAGGATGAATCCAGGTGTGGGTTGCCAATAATATTGAAGTCTCCGCCAATGATAATTATGCCTTGTTTTAGTGAAGAGATAGTGTTGTAAAGCTTGTTAAAGAATTTCAACTGGTTTTTGTTGGGACCATAGACATTCACCAAAGTGTAGAGGTTGCTATTCAGTTGGCATATTAGAATGTGGTAGCGATCTTGAGGGTCAATGGTTTCTGATATGTATCGGAACTGGATAGAGTCTTTTATGGCTGTAATGACCCCTTTTTTTTTTTTAAGTTAGTGGCCATGAAGATGTTTGGGAAACGATGGAGGTGGAATTTGGGTATCTTGTTTGTAGAGAAGTGGGATTCTTGAATAAAGAGAATGTCGGTCTGAAATTTCCTAGTTTCTTTTTGGAGCATCGATCTTTTGAATGGAGAGTTTAAGCCACGGACATTAAGGGATGTGATGTTGATCATTTTGCAGGTCTTAGAGGGCTAAGCAAAATTTTTGAGGTGATATTTGAAAGGATATGAGGTTGTGCGAGCGTATCCATGTGAGGGAGGAGGTAATCAGATGTGAGTAATCGGTTTAGGTTCGGTTGCTGGATTAAGGTGGAGTTTCCATGAAAGTTCATCATAGATCTGTAGGTGTTAAGGCGGGTTTGAGTGACTGGTGGTGGTGCTAAGGAAGGAGGTGAGAGGAAAAAAAGGAAGGGGGTAAAAAAACGACTTGCGTAAAATGCAAGTGGTCTGAGTAGCTTGTGTTGCTACTTCAGATGTGGGGGGTTCAAACAGGCTTTGGCCATAAAGAAGGTCAAGCCAAGCAATTTCTGGTAACATATAACTTTCAAAACTTGGCCGATCGCCAGAGATTATTGAGGGAAAACAACATCTTTGAGGTGCTACGTTAATGTTATAGCGGGGGGTGAGTAGTGACAGGCTTAATCAGCTTCCATATTCTGAGAATGAGTAGGTGCGTCTTGTGGTGTGTCTTCAGGGATTATTTTCTAGGTTTTAAGCAGGTCCAAGCCCGCTTCGAGATTTTTAATGATGAAGGCTTTACCGTGTTATTTTACGGTTAGTTTCGTGGGGAATCCCCATTGATATGCTATACCATGGTTCCTCAAGGCTTTAGTAATGGTAATCATCTTTTTGCGGTTAAGTAGCATGGTCTTCAAGAGATCTGCGAATAACCAGATATTTGCATGTGACGGTGGTAGTGTAGATGTATTTCTGGCTGCGAGCATAATTTTATCTTTTATGTGGTAGAAATGGATCCGGGCTAAAACATCCCTAGGAATGGAGGCTGATAGGAATGTTGGTTTAGGTAGGCGGTGGGCTCGGTCTATAGCCAGCTCCAGATCAGAGATGAATGGTATGAGGAATTTTATATATTGTATATAGGATAGTAATGCTTCATTAGTGACGCTTTCAGGTATACCCCTAAACTTGATATTGTTACTCCTTGAACGATCTTCCAGGTCGGCTAGTTTCAGATTAATTTGTTCAATGTCCAAGGTATGATCTGCGTGTGCGTCAATCAAATTATTGTGCGCTATAATGACATCCCCCATTTTGGATTCAATATGTTGTATTCTTTGTGCTTGGTGCTTGGTGTTTGACCACGTTAGTGATGCGTACCAAAGATGATGGTAAATCATTATGCAGGGTTTGTTTAAGAGATAACAGCATGTTCTTCATGCATATCTCAATTACTGGTTGATCTGTCACTGGGAATGCCTCTATGACAGGGAGGTCTGTGTGTATCTGTGGGGGTGAATCACTGAGGGCCTGGCATGTATGCTTCTGCTCAGGGTCCAGTCTGATTCTGGACTTGGCTGGGCTTCTTGTGGTGGGGGACAGAGGGGGAGACAACTCACCAGGGTCCCCTGGATACAGTGGATATCGCAGCCTGTGGTCTTGTTGCTGGGCAGAGTAGTCCCCTTGCTGCCTGCTATCCCTCATGTCACTGCCACCGGTGCCATCTTGGATCCCTGCCGTGATGGCAGGGAAGAAATGGGTCAGTTTCCCCGGCTGCCCTGGGGTTTTCCTCCTGCGGGGCATGTCTGGGGAGGTTCGGGCACCTCTAATGCGGGTCGCTGCAGTGTCAGAATCCCCTGGGGTCTGTGTGAGTCGCGATCGCTCTGGCGGCTGGACAGAGCGGTTCACACTACACGTCCATACGGGAGCCGGCTGCACATGCGCCCCTCAATAAAAATCATTTAAATACAAAACCCATCCATAATTATCATCATTTGTATTCCTGACTGTGTAAAGTGGAATATAGTACATAGTGATCCAAAGTAAACCAACAAATAAAATGTAGTACATAGTGATCCAAAATATTTTTATTACTATTATTATACAGGATTTATATAGTGCCAACAGTTTGCTCAGTGCTTTACAATATAACGGGAGACAATACAGCACCAATACAGTTCAATACAAGAGGGTTAGGAGGGCCCTGCTCCTTGGAGCTTACAATCATATAGGGAGGGGCTGGTGGTACAAAAGGTAATAGCTGTGGGGGATGGACTGGTAGGAGGAATAGAAGATTTGGTTATTAGCTGAAGGCGGGATTGGCTTCCCTGAAAAGATAGGTTTTCAGAGATCGCCTGAAAGTGGGCAGAGTAGGCGATAGTTGGATATATTGGGGTAGAGAGTTCCATAGGATGAGGGAGGCTCTGGAGAAGTCCTGGAGGCGAGTATGGGAGGAGGAGACAAGGGAGCTAGAGAGTAGGAGGTCATGGGAGGTGCGGAGAGGATGGTTTGGGTGAAATTTGGAGACAAGATTGGTGATGTAATTTGGGACAGAGTTATAAATGTCTTTATATGTTATGGTTAATGTTTTAAATTTTATCTGTTGGGCAATTGGAAGCCAGTGGAGGGATTGGCAGAGAGGGATGGCAGACATGGAATGGTTAGTAAGGTGGTTGAGTCTGGCAGCAGCATTCATGATAGACTGAAGAGGGAATAGCCTGCGATTAGGTAGGTAGATGAGGAGACAGTTGCAATAGTCAAGGCGACAGATAACCAGGGAGTGAATAAATTGCTTAGGCTCCATGCACATTTGCGTTTTTTTAAGCTCCTAGAAGATGTTATCAGAATTTTTAATTTTTTTTTAAGAAAACAAATGCCTACATCCATTAGAACATTACGTATATATCCTTACTTGATCAAAATATGGTGGCATGCATAGCTCTGCTCTAAAATATTCACATTCGATCCAAAATCCCAGGGAAGCCTTAAAAAGTAATATCAATTGTAGCAATCATGCACACAGAGATGGACGCGGTCATCCATTTTGCTCCAAACCCCTCCATCTTGTATCTCTCTCTCCCAAATCAGATTCCTCCAATAGCCCCCATCCCTCTCTGTTGAGTGACATGTGGTCTGGATGATGACAGAGATCACAGGCAGCAAACTCATTGGGAGGGCGTCATGGCTATAAACCCCACTAGCTGGTGCCCCTATGTCTGCCAGACTCTTGCTGGAGAAGGGATCGTAAAACCATAAACCAAGCCCTCATTGAGCTTCAGAGACATTCCAGGTAGTCGTAAAAACAGACTTACGTTTGAAAACTCACTTTTCCATATAATTTTATATCTTCAAATAGAACATAATTGCATAAACATGGAGCACATATTCGGACGGCTCTCTTTAATACAAGTCGCCTGATATATATAGCTGGCATATCCAGGAGAACAGAAAATTATATCTCCTTAACCATCCAAGCAGGTATGTCATATTTCATATCTAACCGTTCAGCAGATACATCTGCATATTACTCTACTAGTGGCCAGGCTGCTAAATACACCGAGAATAATTTATGAACCATGACTTCAACTATGAGAGTTTTTGGTCATAGCTTGGGTCTCCGCCTGCAACACCCGCCCAAATGAGGTGATTGGTTCTCTGCTGCAGGGAGACACCCTGCTGAGTTCCTAGAAAAAGCTAAGCTAAGCTGAGTTGAAAAAAGTTGAAGATTCTCCCTTTTAACATGGGAACTAACTCTGGGAGATAAGGCATCCTTTTAGCTCTGAAACCTGATCTGCTTAAAACCAAGGCTGACGGCAAGTACTTTATCCCTCTGAACTTCTTTCTGTTATCTCTTTGCTGTGCTATTGTTTTCTGTATATTTATATATATATTGGACACATCTCTTTCTGTAAATATTTTTATTGCACCCTTTTGACCTTTTAGTAATAAATCTTACTTTCTGAAAGTGTTCAACTGTTTCTAAAGCTCTTTAATGCAAACTAAGAATCCCTGCCTCTAAAGAGTGCCACTGTGTGTTTTTAAACCTCTATATATCCCTGCCTGCAGTGACAGTGGTATATGGACAATTATTCAAACATCATAGTGTTATTGCTGATATTGCCGAGTTTCCTTTCTCTGTATAAAAAGGAGGTGCTGGCAGTGTGAAGGGTTAATTGCGTAATTAACCTGACCCAGTAACAATCGCTCTCAGGCTGCAGGTACACAGGTTGTGGTCCATTAGCTGGAAACTCTGTGTGCAGGGTGCAGCTGGGCGTGGCATTGTTATGCACGTGACAGCGCGGTTTTAGATTGGCTAGTCCTTCGGTCACAAGTTTGGTGAGATCATCACATCAATAAATTCAGAATATTGAAAAACTGTACTCCAAATATTTTTTTTGCCACACACTGATACCAGATGCTACCCATTAGCTATATATTTGTTTTTCTTCCATGATCCTACTTTACCTGTTTGCTCTCAATTTGCTTATGATTGTACTAAGGCCCACCTCAGGTACCTTTTAATATAACAAACTGACTTAAATGTTCAAAGTGATGGCTTTATCCCCCTCAGCCTTTGTAAGAGGAGCAGATTTTCTATACCCACATTGGGAAAAGAAAACCAAACTGGGACCCTATTAAATTCTGTTTGTGATGTATTTGGTTCTAAGCTGTTCTCACATTGTTTTTGCCTAGCTACCCCTTTTGATCTCTGGGAATCTCTTAAGGGGAGTCAGGCAGAACTCTACTTGGACACTTCTTCATCCCCATTTCATATATGTCACTACTTTTTTTTCATGTCATGGGTGGGCAAGGTTTAGGGAGCCCCAGTGAAGGGGAACAGGTCTAGGGTGCTTATTCTGTTTCATAAAAAACCTCTGTTGCTAAATATTGTCTAAGGAGTGTGACCTTATGGAGGGTAGATAGGTTAATGTGTCTATTCAAACTTCCACTAACACCATAAATATTTATAGTGTCTATGGCCATAGTTTTGATGATCCTGACTTCTTTGGTTCCTCTGAACAAGATTAATGCCTATGCCCAAATTCTCCTCACAAGACCAGCAACTCTGAAACCTAGCAACTCTGAAACCTAGTTTCCAACTGATTGCTGGAGGCATTCTTTAAAAAATATTTTACAAACTATTTTATTTCTAATCACTCTCTATAGCTGCTGAATTTGCTGAGTATTGCACAAAATTAACCCTAGAAGGTCAACTCTGTTCTCTAGGAGACCAGGACTTCTTTAGCAGTCTAAACCTTTTTAAGTTATCACAACAGGATCTAAACGTTCTAAATGATGGTATCTCCTTAGCTGAAATTGTGAAAAATGTTTCTACATGCCATTGCTACTTTCCTACTACCACAGAAGCCATCATCCAGGCTCTGTCAAAGAAAGAAAAGGATACTTTGAACCTGGACTCTAATAAGCCATTATTGTTAAATAATAAAGACATTAAATATTTGTCAAATATAATAGTAAATAGACTATCCACAATTTTACCCAAACTGCTGGGCCCTGAACATTGTTGTTGGGAGGTCTCCAGTAAACAAAATAAGGTTTCCTGCTGTTCTTGAGCAGCACACAGACTGTTGGAGGCTTCTCACCTTTTAGAGTCCATTGTAGTTTCTCAAATGCAGGAAAAATCTTTGACAGTATCAAATGGCACTTGCTATTATGATTTGGTTTTGCAGGACATTTCTTGCAACTAAATAGTTTTATGCATATTTCCTTTTTAACTAGAGTATATATGGAAGAAGAGCTATCTGCTCCCATTCCTTTGCATTGTGATGACCAGCTAGGATGCCTTTGGCACTCTTTTCTTTTCAATATCACAAGTGAACCTCTGGAAAATTCCCCTTTAACATCACATTGCTTTAATGTCATAGCAATAGGCCAGAAGGAAATCAAAACTGCACTGTTTGCAAATTATGCCTTTTAGTTTTTTTCCCCAATTCCAAAGGATAACTGAGACAAACTCTGACACACATAACTGAATTTGTAACCCTGTCTGACCTCTATATAATGTTTCTACAAATTCTCAAATACTGTAACTGTTAATGACTTTTCACTTTTGCCTAAAGGTGGCAGACCCTACACTAACCTTTCTGGATAGTCTTTCTGAAGACCTATATTCTTCAAATTTCCAACCCTCCCATCTCCAAAATTTTGCCAGAATAGCCATCATGGAAATCATTACTCATCTCCTTAATGGGTAGATGCTATCTCATTAAAAGGATTAGATTTCCTAGACTACTCTACCCCCCTCAGACCCTTCCCCTTCACGTAGGTGTGCAGATATTGTCATGCTTAATAAGGCCTTTTGGCATTTTATTTGGCAAGACAGAAGGTCATGCATATCTAGAATAAAGTTGTCTCAGTCTAATTACCAGCTTATAATAAATATGTCTGATCTTAGACCTATATCTTTTAACAAAAATTATAAACATACAGTGCCGCGCTTCTAACCTCACTTATTAATAAAACCAAACTATAATGTGAATATAAATCAATACAAAATAATGAATATAAATAATAAAATCAAAAAGTTTCAAATAGTGATTTCTTCAACTTGAATGTGTTTCAAATTTCATCTGTTCATGTCATTTAATCCTCCACCAAAAACAAAAACTAGATGTGCCCTCACCTGGAGTTTTTGAGCACACATCAGCATGCATAGTGAAAAAATATAAAAAACAATAGTAAATAATAAGTAAGTAATAGCAGTAAAATTTTGGTTTTAGCTTTATGGAAATGATAAAGAATTTGTCTCCGTTTCTCAGGAGTGTTGAACTCCCTACAATTAAGGGAGGAGACTTTAAACATGAAGAAGGATGCCATAATAGGTATGCAGCAGGTAAAACAGCATCCATCTGTAGGGAGTCCTCATGTCCAGACAAAACAAAGAAACACAAATAAAAGGAAAACAACATTAGGGAAAATGGGAAAAAGGAAAGAGGAAGAAAATCAATATAAAAACATGGCCCAAAGACCTATTAATGGTATGTTGAGTTACGGCCATCTTCTAAGTAGTGCATGCAACATATCTCACTTTCAGTGAATGAGCAAGGCCAAATCTCAAGGTCACATAGTATAATACTATGCTAAGCATCAAAATAAATGCCATAGGAGAAATTGTAAACTTTAAAGTGGGGAACATGGGTAGCACAGAGAGCAACCCATCCCAATTGGCATACAACAATATGAATGGAAAGATAAAGGGAGTGTGGGGAAACAAACCCTATCCTCTCCCAAGTCCATGGCTGTGCCACACCACGAACAGGGCATTGGTGAAATTAGGCGGGAAAAACATATCTGTAATAAACAATCTCATGAGCACTATATTACAATAAATATCAATACAAGAAGCGACTCACACTACCACATACTCATAACATGTGTGTGAACAAAACTTATAAACATACAGTGCAGCGCTTCTTAGCTCACTTATTAATAAAACCAAACAATATTGTTGGAATTTAAGAGTTGTGAAAAAACTCTATTAGTATTCCTGTACTTGTAGGTGGTTTTGGGAAGAAATCCTTTTCAAAGCCAGTTAGGAAAAAGCTGTGTGACTTTATTTGATCACACACCAAAAGATACAAAGTCAATATAAAAATAGCAAATTCAGATACAGAAAGATATGTAGCTTAAAATGAAATAAAAATAAAGAATATAAATTGTTTGTTCCTTGAATATAAGAAGAAAAATGTAGTTTCTTATTCTCTAGCAAGGATCCTGGCCTAGACATGTGCTCTTAAGAAATGACCATGTGCTGTTCCTTTGTTCAGCTTAGAAAGGAGCTTGGCCTAAACCACTTCTTTGTGTAAGAGTGTGTGAGAATGTGTCTGTGTGTGTGAGTGTCCTTTGAAAGAAGAAGATCTTTGAATGGGCTTACCTACTTAAAATGCACAAGGAACTAAGTCCTTCCATTATCCTTTGTTTCAAGTTCCTGGGCTCCTTAACCACTCCCCTAGTCACCTCCCAGTGTAGCAACACATGTGTTTCTATTCAGTCAGATAGGCCAATTAATATGAATGACATGAACACTCTAGAAGAGAACTCTGAAGTTCTTATGTTATATACAGCTGTCTGAATACATGATTTATGAATACAATTTAAACTCTCAGACTCATTATATGAATTCAAAATAAGGTATACATTACATAGCTATTCTTAAAGAAAACATAAATGTAAACCTTTCCTAATTACCTAACCCAGACACAAATAATTCACATCTGTTACTACTCAATTTCAAAACCTCACATTCACATCCAATTAAGAGGGTATATTCTCTGCCAGGTATATTTCAGAACTTACTAGAGACCGAATTAATATTTAGATATTAAAAATTAATATTACAATTGTGAACATAAATCAATACAAAATAATTAATATAAATCAAAAAATC